>NC_067296.1:8419687-8727500 GCF_020740795.1 Apus apus | reverse complement strand
AGGAACTATATGATATAGATCTTGCCCCTTTTTGCTTTAATTATACTTAAGAATGCACCAAAAAACTGTCCTTTCTCATGCCTGGCTCTTTTAAAAGCCATGCATTATGGCTGGAACTTTTGTTGGAATCATTGCACTTTCTAGTGTAAGGTTATGCCAGTTTGTCATCCTGCCAGTCCTGTTTTCTGTCTCAGTCAACTGAAATAAACACTTAGCCCTCCTTTTTCTTTCCCTGTTACCACACCCCTTACTCGTAACTGGTATAGATTACATCAGAAATTCCTTGCTGAGCCAGCTCTGCTAATAATTTTTGTTCTAAATCACACAAAAATCTGTGAAATGTAATCATGTCCATACTTCGGTCCACTGCAAATACCCGGAAGATGAAATTAAATCTTGCAAAGGGCAATCCATCTCTTACTTGATCACTCCAGGACTAACAGAACAGCCAGGCGATGGTTTACTGTGTTTGTGTGAACTCACGTTACATGCTGAGGCCACAGGCTGGGAATCTGCGATCTGCCAGTCCAGATGGGATTAGAAATCACTGTCACGTATGAAACGTCTGGCTCTCAATGAAATTATCTTTGAGGGGTAGGTTTATAAAGACACTTTCAACACACGCAGGAGAGGAGTAGAAAAGGGGCTGTATGTAACTGTACAGCTGAGATCAAATTCAATTATAGCTGAGAAAGCTACATTTGCAGCATTTTCAGTGAACTCTTTCCCTCAGTGAGCACCACGCTGGTTACCCTGCCTCTTCAACATGAGAGTTTATTGACTTCTGCCGACTGATAACTACTGAGGCCATATTTTTCAAAAGCAGAAGGTGGTACACAACTGTGCAGATGCCATTGGATGCCTGGCAGACATGTTTCTAAAATTACCATGACCACTCACATTGAAGGGATGACTGTGCATGCTGGCAGCACCACAGTGCCCCACTGCAGCACATTCTCCCCATGTGTGCATGCAGATTGAGATAACCCTGTGCACTGACACAGCTAATCAACAGTGGGATTTTTTTCTTCCCTCTGGCCCCTGCTTTGGCAAGATTGCAACTTGTGTCTTATGAAGTGTTTTACCTAACTGACTGAGAGAGAAGTGATAAAATTAACAGAAACCAAGGCTTACGAATGAAGATACAATTTTTGAAGCCACAATTTCTATTTTTTTTTATTACCTTTTCCTATGTTTTATATGGCAAAGGGTCACAGAACAGATGGAGCTGCTAAACTGGGTGGCTTTGGAAATAAAGTCTGCTTCTACGGAGAAAAGCAGAAGGAAGTTACAAGACATGAGTGAATTCACTTAGAAGCCAAATGAAGTTTTGAGTCACTGCTGACTCAGGTAAAACTCCAATTTAACGTAGTACCTCTGAAATATAACCTCTTCTAGATACGGAAATAATAATCAACTAGCCAAATACAGTCAGAGTAGAAAGGGGAAATTCTGAGTAACAGTACAAAAACGAATCATTATTCTGATAATGTTTTTGTTATTATCTTTGCAGATGAATGTGAAAGCTCTAGTACTCAATTAAGTTACCACAACAAATAAAGAAAAAAAGTAAAATCAGGGCAGATACTTTCTACCTAGACACCATGGTGATGGGCACATTAGAAATGAGGTAGATTAGATAGATGAAGTAGACAGACACATCTAACTGTCCTCTAGTGCGCTCATTTGTTTGACAGCCTGGAAAATGCCAACATTCCTGGGATTAAATGAAAATAGAAAATTGCATTTTCACTGTAAAGTATACACAGAAGTTTGCTATGTCAGTTTTTCTTTGTTAAAATAAACCAGGGCCCAACCACGTCCTCCCAGAGCGACCCAGAGGACAATAAGAGAAATGAAACAGTAACCAAGACACAACCAACTGAAAGCCCATACATTGCTACCCTTTTACTCCAAGATATTAATAGACTGATATGACCTGCACACACTTTGATACATAATTTTTTCTGAGCTCCACATCACAAAAAATGCTAAATCAACCATCTTGCATTGTTGTCTTGATATTGCATCTTTTTTCATGACTTCCAGTGACTTTACCTTTATGGGCTGGACAAACAATTTTTGTTCTGTGGTGTCTTTCCTCTCAACCCTTTGTTCTTCAAGACAGTAAAAGTAAACAAATACCTTGGATATAAAGAATAAAGTACAACAACCGGAGTGATTCTCCCCAGAGCTTTCTGGTTACAGATGTATTGGAGTGGCTTTTGCTTCAGCTCACAGAAAAACACAAGCATACACAAGGACACACAGCTAGCACTTGTGCTCACATTCAACAGCTCCGTATTTTTTCCTAGCGCCAGGACGCGTGTGCAAGTACAGAGCTAGATTTGGCAGGATGCGATTTGGCAACCTCAGAGCTGGATCCTGCTCCTGCCCACTGCAGCTTTGATGGAATTGCAGCTGTAGCCCAGGGAGCTGTGCGACATCCCGGTGGTGTCGGGGAGAACAGAATCCAGCTCCTTGTGACAGTTTTCCCCACACAACACCACAATCAGCCAAACACATTTGTAATCTACTGCAGCTGGTGTTTCTATAATTGATAGAGATATAAAAGCCCTTTTTGCTAAAGTTGTACTTTTGTATTTTTTTTTTCTTGGGGGAGTTGTGAGAAAGCAACTACAAAAAGAAAGCTTTAAATCTCAGATAATGTAGCTCCCTTTAGAATCCCAAGCTTAAAGCGAGTCGTTACGAGTTGTAGCGATGCAAAAAAACGGAGCTAAAAACAAACATTTATTTTACTTGACATAGCAAAACAGTGGATTAAAAAGTTAAATCAATGCGCAGTCTGAATGGTTCCTGCTGTAGCTGCAATTTCAAATGAAATAAGAATGTTATAAAAACTCGAGCATATTAGGCACATTTGGAAATGTCTCCTTGTAACTGTTCTTTAAGTGTTCTGTCTATGAGCACTAACAGGTCACTGCACAGGAAATGCAAAAATATGTTACATTTTAATCGGGACATATAAAACACTGTCTAGAATGTTACATTGCCCTTGGGAATCTGTAGTAAGTAGGGGAACTTTTACAAAGTCCAGGTCACTCTCCCCATTACATCACTGTGAAAAAAAAAAAATTATTAGGTTAAATTATATAGATGTCATGTATTAGAACTTTCCCAGTTGCAGGATGATGGCTAAGAGATGCTTATTTCCTTGGAGAAACTCATAATGACTCCCTTGTTCCTCTGTACATACTTTGTATATTGAAAACAGTGCATTTTAACTGAATCAAACTGTTTCCAAACAATCATAGCGAAAGAGGACAAACATAAAAATAGAACTGTTTGTACACTTACTCTAACAACAAATTTCTGCACTTTACCCTAACGCACACACATGCACAAATTGAAAACCTGCCTGGCTATACCCCAGATACAAATGAAAGAAAGGATTTTACCAGAGAAGTTTGGGAATGATTAAGGTAAAATGTCCCTAATTCTAACAAATGGAAACGCAAATGTTGATGGCATCATAATATCCATCTGCCCGCCTGCAAATATTTCTCCAAATCATTTACTTTTGTTTAACTCAAATCACAAGGTCATAAAAACTCTAATAAGTTCACAGGAACAGCGAAAGAGTAATGCAAGGGAGACTGTTTTCTAGATCAACATTCTCAGGATTTTAGTTATTTAATGTACAAATTCGGGAGGTGACACAAAACTGTACAATATGAAAGCAAGCTGCTCTGTGCTTGCTGATCCTGGTTCATGTTTTGTCACCAGCTTCCAGATAGAAAGACTTTAATTTCTATGAAAAATCTCCCATGGGGCAGCAAATGAAATAAAATAAAAACTCTTGCCCCAAGAAAAACAAAGGCAGAGTCACAAGGGCCCAGTGCCTGCTGAAGTAAATGGCAGTTACTCAGACAGCGACACAGGGATCAGCCCCTTGCAATTTGCATGTTGTAGCTTGAACAGAGATCTCAGACTAACAGGCCCTTTTTATCTAAACAGATATCTGTGGTTGAAACTCCTGGCATTACTCTCTGAGCTGCTCACTTTTGTACCGCAGTGTCTTAACAGCCAGTAGTTTCCACGCTTTGCTCTGGGCTACCTGTGGCACCGCAGTCCGCCAGGCTGAGCCTGGTGGAGCCTCCCAATGCCCTATATATCATTATTGTTATTATTATACATTCTGCGTATGATTTCCACAAACTTCTTAGTGTGCTGTCTGAACTTTTCAATACCTCTGTTTAACTCGGGCCACTCAAGGTGTGGCCCTGAGCCCTGCTGCCCACTTCTCCAGACTCCCGGCAGGGAATCATGATTTTCCTGCTTTTGATGGTGTTCCTACCGGTCTCGTGACCACTCCTGAGGTGCCTGCACAGCACCTCAGGGATGGGACCTTGCCACTGCCACTTCACAGCCAGGGAGGGGGGGACTGGCAGGGGTACAGCTCTTGTCAAATTTACAGTGAATTTTTCTACTTTTTCCATACCTTTTCCTATACCTTTTCCTGAGGCTGTGTGCCCACCTCAGGGGTGCCAGGCCTGGCCAGCTGCAGCATGGAGGTCCCTGGCCTCTGCATTCCCACCACAAATCACGCAGCCTCCTTACAGCTGGTACCTTTTTTCCCAGCTGAGGCAAATTAATTCCTGCACACATCCATCCCCTGCCTGTTATGCAGCCACGGCCTAGCCAGTCTCTTGAAAAAGCAAGCTGAGGAAAGATAGGAATTGCACATGTGCAACCATGTCTTAATCTAGACAGAAACTGTTAGATGCATTCACTGCAAGAGCTAATGATGAATATCATGCTCTACATTGACCAGGGAATAGAGTCAACTAAACATTTTTAACACCACTTCTACATAAATTTGATGCTCTCTGCTCTTGTCTTTACTCCTCCTTGTCCAGGTTCTGCTTCCTAAATTTCCCTGCTTCCCATCGCAGGGCCTGGACTCCAGCTAAACAAACAAGATAGACCATTTCCTCATTCGCCTTTGACTGCTCAGACCCGCTGCTGTCCCTGCAGCAGGAAAAGAAATTGTCCTACTTATCCCCAGCTATAACGTATTTTAAGGAAATGTAATTGAAAAAGAGAAACTAAGAACAGAGCATGCGTGGTGGAGATGGCAAGTCAGAGAATGCTGTGTCACCTTCTAAAAATTCTTTGGCAACAGCAACTTTTAGATTTTATAAGTCAGACAAATTTGGATGGATTTTCTCAGAGAAAGCAGAAGATATCTCTGAAAAATGTTCACGTCACTGCCAGAAAACACAGCGGTCCCACAGCTTTGAAATAAACCCTGATGTATGTCTTTCAATTTTTTGCCAAATAACATCCTACCCTAAATTTCAGCAAGAACATTTTAAGAAAGGAAGCACAGATTCTGATAATGGAAATGGTTGCTCTAAACAGCTCAAAACTGGAAATATTAGAAGCAGTAAAAATCAAGCATCTCTAAAGAAAACCCCAAACAATCTGGACTACAGGAACTGTTGCACCCATAATATAGACATTATTGTTGCCATGCCCAGTACTCCAGCATCCATACACCAGTGCTTTCAAGGCCTCCATTGGTTTTCTGATATTTTAAAGATTTTCCCCAGGTTTTTTTCACCTTTTTGTTATCACGTAGCTGAACTTCTACTGCATTAAGGGGCTGCCAGGCAGGTGAAGGCACTGAGCCCTGGGCAGCAATGTTGGCTACTTTTTCTGTCCCATCCACAGCATATTGCTTCTCTCTTTCTAACAATCCATCCTGGCTAGGTAACACCAAAAACAACAACAAAAATCTGTAATTCTGGGCACAGAAAAGGTTGACGCCTTGGTCTGTGTTACTTGAGCTGTTTTTTCTCCTGCACAAGTAAAACAGTAACTGGCTGAGGCTAAAAAACCCAGGTCTGAATCCCTGATTCAGTCAGATGGTCCCTTGGCCTTAAATTTCAATTCAGACTTAAAAATTGATAGGTACTCCTTTTAATCATTGAGAATTCAGCTGCTCATTACTGAAATACATTTCAATGATGTGCCCTTAAATTTTGGTCTGGTCTTTAAAACACAGCTTCTTCAAATTCAATACAAAATCCATTTGTGGATCCAAATTGTGAAATGAGGCTCCATATATTGTTCAAGTTGCAGTTATAAGCTATGTTTGAAATACAAAATTGAAGGAGTTTGCTATGTCAGGTGACGTTTTGTTAGCTTTTGACAAAGGAAAATATTTAATACCCTCATTTTTTTCCTGCTCTGAATATTAGTTTAATTGTCACAAATAATTAAATGCTTATGAGTAAAAGACATCTTCAGACATTTTGACAATACATATTAAGAGATGCTTTAAGGGAAATCTGCACAGATCGGCTTTTATTTGTTATGCTAAACGATGATGCATCCTGATTGCATTTGTTCCTTATTTGTGTGTGCAACAGGAGACGTACTGTGAATGATCTGTAAGGAGTAAAATGACAGTATTTGACAGGCTAGGAAATGTCTGGGCAAGGATACAGGATAAGGAACCCTAAAAGGGCATTGTTTGGGAAGGGGCAATGGGATAGAGACACTCCCTTCAATCTAAGGCAATTAAAGGCATCAACAACTAAATTGCAGTTAATAATAGTAAGAAATAAACATAAATTATGTATACAAGGCTCAAGCTCAAGGACTTTGGACCACTAAAAATATATATTATTATATCAATTATCAAAGAGAGACAAATTCCCATCCTGGGAATTTGCATACAAACTCTAATAACCTGCTATTCAGAAATAGAGGCAAGCATTAATTTCCACATGAAAAGGAGCCATGGGAGAGCTTCCCAAGTCCCCAGCTCCAAAGAAAGCTCTACCTGGTGATTCAGCACCAAACGATCTGGCCTCTGTTTGAGATGGTAGCAGGTGGTCTCCCAGGTATGGCAGATTAGCCCTATATTACTTAAGATTTATTTTGAGCTCCTGTCAATATAATGGCTGAAACGACCATTCCTGAAAGGTAATATGGTGTGAAAATAAACATAAACAATCCTTAATGAATCCATAGACTATTACTTGCATCATATTTCTTCTATAGGCAATACATACATCTCCACTTTAGAAAAACAACACTGCCCTTGATCGAGGCTTAACAATTACTTTTACATCAGAGAGGGAACTGAGAAAGGTCCATGGGAACTGCTTGGTGCTAAAAGCTTTTGAAAATTCAGGTGTCTTTTTAGATGCCCACATAAGGATGTAATCACTTAACATTAGAAGCTTCCTTACTTAAAAAAATCAAGAGACTCAAACTTTACTACCAGAGATTTGCAACCACCTCTGGCAGTCTGGCTGGAGGAAAATGTATTTGTCCTGTCTACTCAAAACTAGACCAGGTTTTTCATATGTCTCAGGGCAATCCATTCTATAGTGTCAGAAATACAAAGATCTCAGGTCTGACAGAGAAATGTAGAATAGCATACGGGAGAAAAGCAACCATAACCAAATTCTCTGGTCATGAAACTTATCACTGACCAAAAATGCATCTGAGGAAAATTGAGGGAAGTTAAAAAACTTAAACTGCTTAAAACTATGGCTTAGTAAAGTGCCCTTGGCTTGTTAACAGAGTCAACAGAGCTCTGCTTTCTTTGACTGTGAGTTCTCCCACTTTTGGGAGCTCCTGGACATGAGCAAGGTGCCACTTCCTCCACCACAGGGAGTTGCACAGAAGAGATGAAACTGCCTTTCCAGCTCCCCTCCACAGCCGATTCCCCAGTGGCCCAGCTGGACTGCTCCCTCTTCTCACTCCAGCAGCAGGCAGGTGGATGTCTTCAGCCTCCAGCCTTCTCCCCTGGAAGCATACTGACCATAGAATTGTGATCTACTACCTAGAGCAGGGAATTAGGAGCAAGTGCTTTTTGACCTTGAGGAAATAAACTAATATCTCCTGGCTTCAATTTCCCTTTCTGTAAATCAGGAAAACAAATATTCTACTTCACTGGGGTTATTCTAAGGAATACATAGTATTAGTAAGAAAACATGGGAAGAAAGGTGCTAATTGTGAAGAAATATTACTCCACTTCCTAACAAAGCACAAATACATGAGCAGGAACCATGCAGCTAATCAAAAGCACTAGAAAGCTTTTAATTTTTTTAGCATTTAATGCTACAGATGATCAATATAAGTACTTAGCTTCTTTCACCTTTCACATGCTAACTTAATGCTACTTGTAATGTGCTTATAAATGTTATGACATGGCTGAAAGACACATAAAAAAATAATTTTGGTAGACCAATATACCAGCAGGTTATGTTTCTTCGGTACAAAATGTACATCATGAAAAGATCCAGCTCTTTTCTGTGAAGCCCACTCACACTGCTGGAAGTAAATGAGTTCTTCCTATATGTACAAAGAAAATTGCAGGCCTTATGAAATGTCATGGTGATTCCCAGTGTAATTCACACAAAAATTATTTATATATTGAAAATTCAGAGTAAAATCTTTCTACCAAAAAAAAATTACTTCTGTCCTAGTAGAGAGTGAGTGATAGAAATAGGCTTGTTGCCTGCACATACATACCTGCACCAATGTGCAGATTTTCATTCCAATCTCCTCTAAACAGAGTTTCACTACAAAAAAAACTTTGTTATTAAGGTATTCCAGAGAATTTAATTCTTTTCATTAAAAACAAGAACTGTGTGCTGCTCCTTTTTCAATAGAAATTCTGCACTGATTCCACATAAACAGACCAAATATCACTTCAGCAAAGTTGCTCTGGGAATATTTAACAGCATTTTTAAGTTATGAAAGCAATATTGAATGAGATTTACTACAATTTAAGATAAGTGGGTCTTAATTTTATATGAACACAGAGACTTAAAAAAAAGGAAAGAGTTCTGATTATATTGTGCTGGAATATTAGGCCTTTTTCAAAATTGCCCCTTTTACTCTTTTACATGCATAAAAACAAGCACAACAGGCTTTTCAATTAAATTAGTCTTTTGAGAGAGATCCAGGAAAAGCCAGAAAGCTCCTTAAAACTTTATTGCTTCTCATCTTTGTCAAGTAGGGATGTGTATTAAAAATTACCTATTCTTTCCAGTACACAGTCCTTCCTGCAAGCTTTTTCGTCCTGTTAGACTTATCGATTTTAAGCATTTCCCAAAATGGGAAGGGTTGATCTGGATGACTTTTCTCCATATACTCAGTAGTTTTGCTTTTCTACAGGCATCTAGCGCTACAGATGCTTTCCAAAGTCTCTACCATTGTGAGTAACTTTAATGAGCCCCAGTATCATTAGATGATAGCAGTTTACAGAACGCAGCGAGAAGAGACAGAGAAAGCAATAAGATACAGCTATAACAGATACAAGCCATGGAGATGAAAGAAAGAAGTCAGCATCTCATTTGCATTAATACAATAAAAATACAGCATTAATGTTGCTACTTGTACATTTTTTTCAATAAAGTTGAGACTGATTAGATCTGAAAAAAAGCAGGCTGTGCATTCCTCATAGGTCTTGAAAGTATTTAGGCTTTAAAGAACAGTTACTGGCTATTAACTTTCTAGATTTAATTGCCATTAAAAACAACCTCCATGAAACTTCAATAGAAAGCCACTCCTCAAGAACTGATGGTCTGATTTCTCAAAACTGCTTTGTTTATAGCAATACAAATTCAGAGCTCCTATTCCTGAAACTTCATCATTATGTTACGTATTTTGTTTACTGGTAGTATGCGTGTGTATGTGTATAATTATATACGCAGACACATACACCAGTTCATCATCAGAATAAGTCAAAAGCAAGATTGCCAACCTTGTTTATTCAAAAATCACAAAGCACACCCTCAAAAATCATTAGACTAGCTGAAAATTATAAGATGTTAAAAACATTCACTTTGAGAATTATGGCACAAGAATGCTAAGGCTGCATGTTTTCAAGATCCTTAGTTCTCCATAGCAAGGAGTTTAAAATAATTTTCCCTTTTAAAATGCATATTGGGCACTTGCATAATCACCAGACTCCAGTAGCTGAGGGTTTAAAGAAAATAAACACTAACAAAGGACTTTCAGTGGACCTGGCTCCTAATATCACAGCAATTTAAACACATGGGCAAATATTGGTGGAAAAATCAAAGACTGCTCTAAACAACTGAGCTTTCCAGCTTCCCTCAGTAAGAATGGTGCATCTCTCCCAGGCAGGCGCTTGTCTTTCCTTTTTTGTAGGTATTTATGTCTACATACCTGAAAAGAATCTATTTCCAATACATTTAGGACTGTTTGTTCTATTTAACTGTGGAATTTTAACAAAACATGGGACCATCGGGTACTGCATGTTATAAACTATATATTTTTCGCAATCTAATCTTGTCATTTTTAAGCTATTGTTGTGACTTTCTTTGTCCTAGGGCAAAGGGGGAAAACATTTCTTTTAGGGAAACAAAGATTCTCTTCATTTTTCTAAATGAAACACTTAATGCAACACTTAGATCATAAGACCAGTTTTTCCACTTCTTTTTGCCTGAAAAACCTCACAAGGTAACAGATGAAAAGCCAGCAACAGTTAAAGAGGGATGTGTAAATCTAATGGGAAACAGTGTGCTTCTGTGATGTGTTTCTCCCTGAAACCTTAAAAAATACAACATTTGCTGTCAAGGTATTACTGACTTGCAGAAGCCGTTATTATATCATGGTAAAAATGTCTCAGTGCCAAGATCCAACAGCCTCAAGTGAGAGGTCACCTTAATGAGAAAGAACTGATTTTAGTCCTGAAAACTACCCAGAACTTTTAGGCTTCTGATCTGTGAAAGCGTCTTCATGCTTTTACTTGAGAGCTGCCGCCCATGTGCACAACATAACACTGCCCCATAAAGAAGAATTTTTTTAAAAGGCTCCTGGTATCATCTCCTGGTATGAAGAAATAGTGTTTGATAATTAACACAGAGAATGAAAATTTGTTTGAGAAGTGATGTTAGCTGAGCAAGCAAAATATCTCAGATGTATAGACTTTAGAAAAGAATAGCATGCAACTATTACAAGTTACAAGTAGAACTCTCCCTAGATTTAAACCTCAATGGCAGAATCTAGTCCCTCTTCAGAGGCAAAACATCAGTAAAGAAACGTGTATTTAACTTTGTAAGTAAAAAGCCCAGTCTTACATAGGCAATCTTTACACAGGCCAGTTACCCACTGAAGCAAAGTGCTGAGTAAGAGCTGCAGAACTGGACCCACTCTCATGTAAATTATTGTAATTAAATAGGTAATGAAAAATCACTGCTCTTGCACGAATGAAATGTAAGACTTCAGCTGAGAGTGTAATGTGTTTTCAATTGACTCCTGTATCAGATTCAGAGACAGATGAAAATGTCTTTCTGCTTGCATGACCACGCTTTAGAGGTAAAACTTCACAAATATTTTCATTTTGCAGAGAAGAGGGAAAAACAAAGACTTATTTTAGCAGTAAAGTTAGTAGAATCCTCCTTTTTTAATGCGTAATATGGTACACATATGTCAGAACCCGAGAGGCATTAAATAGAATTTGAATCACTTTACTTTGCATTTGCTAATAATACGTCATCCAGAAGAAGAACCAGGCCTTATTCTCCTCTTCACTAGCTGACATGGTATTTTTTTTACATTTGAGCTCTTAAGATCTGCACAATAGCTTAACACAATAAGTGTTTAGCCTCTGGTTCCAACTGTAATTGATAGAGTACAGTTCCATTCCCTCTGCTGCTGCTAAGTTGGGAATTGCAGCCACAGCAACTGACAGCTTTTTTTTTCTCCGTGAGTCTGGAGTTGCTCTATGGGAGTGATGTCCTCATCGGGATGGGAAGTAAAATGATGAGAGAAAGACTCACCCTAGCCCTGTGCTACAGAGGAACTTCAGGGACCTCTTCTAGGGGAAACAGTTACTTGAGGTGGGTGCTATTAATGAAATAAAAAATCCGGAGAAAGTGCTGGGAGGAAATACCAAAATCCTGCCGTTTTGAAGAAAATGGGCTTTTCAATTAGAGAGCACAGAAGAGGGGGAACATTTATGCAAAAGAATTTCTGACAATGAACATGTTTTTAAAAGTGCTGTAAAATTGTGTCATTTACTGATAGAAACATCTTTTATATCACAGTCACGGGCTGAACTCTTAGTGAGTCCCACTCTTTATACAGTGATAATATAATGTGCTTTGATATGTAAGAGTAAGATCAAAATAAGGAAACAGTAACTAAAATTAATGTGCTTTCAAATTGTCCTGTTCAGGCCTGAGTTTTGACATGGGGGAAAAATTACAGAGCAGCTTTGGGCTCAGTAGCCGATTCCAGAATTTAATGCAGATGGCAACTAATTTTGGTGCCTCTTTAGTTGCAGAAGTACCTATTTTGGAATATCTTTAATTAACCAGAATGTAAAGGCACCTCTTGTTTGTGAACACCTTGGCATTTTTGTCATCTGTCAGCATCGTGATGTGCACAGTAACTGAAAGGTTCTGAGGCATGAGCTATTTAGGTGGTTTTGATGTGCACTTGCTTTTCTGGAGGATGTTTAAACAAAGCAGTGCTGCCATTTCTACAGTTTCATTCAGTACTGCTTGCTTGGAACCTGCTTCTCTTGCCCTTATAATAAAGGATGCAAATAATACTCAAAAAGCCACAACACTCTTGGTTTTTAATGCATCTATATATCACTTCCTTTTATCACAGAAATATACACATCGAACCTAGCTGGTCATTTACTCTGCTCTCTGAAGAAGCAGAATTTCACTTTCTAAATATGTTTCTGTTTTAAATAACCTCTTGATACCCAAGTGCAAACTGCAGCTTTTAAGTACTGACTGCTAACCATCTTCTGTTTGCTGCTCTATGAGGACAAACAAAACAATGTTATTCTACAGCTCCGATAAACAAAATAAATGCGACCGATATCTGTTTCTGCTGTACTTTCCCAGAGCTTTGGTTCTTAGATAGACTATTGGAGCTGGGAAAGAAAGAAAAGGAGAAATAGAAAATTGCAGCCAGAAAAGGCTTTAAGTTCTGATTCCTCTTTGCAGGCTTTAAAAAAGCAAACTAGCAATTCATGATCACAAAATAAAATATGCACATTTAAACAAGCTGCAGGGGATAGGAGAGTTTAATCCAGTGAAATTGTGTTTGAAAGCTATTTCATACCCCTAGGAATAAAATCTGAATAGTAATTCTGCTTTGCTCCCACCCTTTTTCCACCCTTCTGTTAATATATTACCATTTGTTATGGAGTCGTTACAAGATTTCTACCCCAGAGGTGGCTGCATTTCATTGAAGGATGAAGTACTTTCTGGGCCTGAGTCTCCTCTTACTCACAGGAGCAGACAGTACTCATTGCAGCTGCACTAATGCTGCTAGTAAAGCTATTTTTGCTTTGCACCTGAACATGAGAAGAATTAGGCCCACAGTTTGTAAAGCCCTTTGTGATACATTTGGGTGAAAGCTACAAATGGGTTGTTTATTGTAAACAGAAGTATGATACGAAAGCGGGCACTGATACAAAGAGCTGCAGCTATTTGCTCCAAGAATTATCAAAATGAAAATGACGATCTCAAAAAGGAATGACAATTCGGCCTTGGGAAGATCAAAATGCATCTGACATAGTTTTGGTGTTGAGGTGAAATACAGTGTCTTTAAAAGTGTAATTTGAGATCAAAAATCCCCATCATCCAACATAAACAGTGCCCCATTTATCCAGTTACACTACCTTGCTACATTACAGTGGTCTGTAACACATTTCTTAGGAATACAAGGCTTAAAATTAATAATAGAAAAGGACAAAATTGCCATGTATATTTCTCTAGATAGATTTTCATCTAGCAGCAGGACTTCACTTCTGATTCACTCGCTGGTTCTCCCTAACCTTTACATTATTCATTAATCAAACTAGAAACCTGCTTTCAAAGTCAGTGCATGGTAGTAACTATTTACAGTTGAGCATAGTATTTAATTTTAAGCAATGACAAAAGCAGGCACGTCCAGAATCATAAGGCTTATCATTTTTCTTCCATTGGAGGTGAACTATCTAAAAAAGCTAGAAGTTGCAAACTTCTCTTCAATATCTCTGCTGCCATCAAGACAAAATGCAGTGCAACTGATACCTTTGAACTTGTACAACTAAAAATAAATAAAAGTGAAAATTAAGTAATATATAAAGCATTAACTCCTTTGCATGAAAGGAATAAGGAGCTTTGCTATCGGCCTTGGTGAGCAATTAATTTCTTACTGCATAGTCTGTCTACTGTCACTTTGAGGTATTTTTCACCATACAAAGCAGAACCTCAGAACTACCCCTGAAAATGAAAGTCAGTTTTAAGAACTCTATACAACAGGCATGCCTGCTCTTTGAAACCCCCCTACCCCAAACAAATACAGAAATATAACTTCAGAGCAGGAGAACTATTGCAAATGTATAAACCTACTTCAAGTCAGTTACGCTGGATGAAACTGAACTGCATTTGCAGTATTTTGCTCACCTGAAAAAACACTGATTTGAGGACAAATACAATCAAAGCAACGCTCTGCTAAAGAGCAATGCACATTTTATAATGAGAATAAGAAAGGAGAAATGTTATTGTGGTCATTCAAATGTCTGCTTCATCATTAAGATTCTCAAAAATGCTGTAGCATTCTGGATAAAAACATATCTGACTGTATTCTCAGCAGGGAAACCCCGGGAAACAACAGCATTGGCTTTGCTCGCAAAAATTTACTTACTCTCTAGCCTATGTTTCTAAAAAAGAACAGGGTGCTCCTTCTACAAAAACATACTACACACATTCCGAGTGAAAATTCTACTTTGAAAACAAAATAAAATGAAGCCTCATACTCCTGACAGGGAGAAAAAAGGAGCAATGCTAGCACTGTCACTGTGATGATCAGCATCTATGAAAATATAGCTATTTATCCTGCAGGTAGAAAACGTTAATGCCTTATTCAGATATAACCTCTTTGTGAATAAAACAATAATAGCAACTCATCAGAGAGTCCTTGCGAATACATACATAGTTCTACGTGTTTCTAGCTTAACTATTATTCATGGTTAAAGGGGATCTTTGCTTGCCAGGAATGAGACTAGCAACCTGCATAGGTACAGCCATTGGTCACGTCCCAAAAGACTCTGCCTGTGTACCATTGTTCTACACCTACATGAAGATGGCAAAATATGCAAGTTTATAAAAGTTATGCATGTCCCACTTTCTCTGAAATTACATTTACCTTTGAATTAATCCCAAGCTCTACTTTTCAAAGTTTATTCAAGTATGCCACTAAACTTGCCCATACATTTTGTCCCACATACAATATACTACACCTAGAAAATATTCAGAAGGGGGGCAACGGGACAGATTAGTAGACCATTTTTAAACTAAAAACATACGATACCAGTTTTCTTTAGAGAACTAATCTGATAAAGGACACAAAGGAAAAAAAAAAAAAGAAGGGAAAAAACCCGCCTACATTAAAAGCCAAACAAGATAATAATTGTGCATGTCTGGCTAAGAGAATCTAGAGGGCAAGCCTTACGTCATTGGCACTTGGGTTACCATGGTGAGTGATTTATTGATATATATCAAGAATGAATAGATCAAAGGCAGCAAGATGACAGGTGATCAATCAAATGTCAAATCAAAGCTGGCAATCAACTGGAAAGCTGATTTTTCAGTGGGTGGGTCTGGCAGAAGAAAAATGAACTTCCATATTGCGCTTCCCAGAAACAAAACCCCACCACACTATTAAAAAAAAATAAAAAGCAATTAAGCAGTCTGAAAGAAAACTCTTTGAAAAGATTTACTATAGAGGCCCACTCATCTGTTTCTTTATCTTGGCCCCAAAAGAAAAAGAACACCCTACAAATGACAAAACAAAACACTTCAAAAGTTGCAAACTATTTTCTTCTTTAAAAAAAAATTAAAAATAAAAAATTGCAAAACCACTTGGCATGTGCAGATATACAAACTCGGGTACAAAACAAAAGAGGGATTTGATTTGAAAATGTGGATTGTCTTCTAACAGTCAGAACGTTTCATTTTATTTCCTGTTGCAATTTTCACCACTGATGATCAAAGGCTGAACTTCCCCACCGGGTTCATCAGCAGAGACAGTCCCTGTACTATTTCAGGCACACACAGCACACACACACCGGGCCAGCATTGCCACCAGGAACACGGCGAAATCAAAGATTCAACACACCGACCCCACTTCGCGAAACACACGTTTTAAAAAACAAAAAAGCAACGGGAGGGGGGGAAATCGGAAGAAAGAAAATAATAATAATAATAATAATAAAAGGGGGGGGGGGGCGGATCTATTAAAAAGGCTCAAACGGGAAGCAAACGGGAGGCTACTTTCGGTTCGATAAGGCAGAGGGGCCGGGGGAGAAGGGGAGCCGAGTGGAAGAAAGTTGGGGGGAAAAGTTTATCCAGGGCAGGATGGGAGCTCGGAGCGGGAGGCAGCGGGGACCGAGCGCGGTGGGAGCGGCGGGAGGGTGGAAGGGGACAGCCCATGTCAGAGTAAAGATCTTGGCAATAAGGAATGAAACTGGCTCCACGGAGTTACGGAGGGAAAGGGAGGGGGAGGGGGGATAAATAAATAAAGATCCAGCCCGGAAAAGCAAGGGTGACCCTAAATAATAATAAAGATGGGGGGTAGGATTGGAAGGAGCGGAGAGACAGAGGCTGTGTAAGTGGATGGCTTCTCCTTACCTGCAGCCCGTTTGGGTGCTTGCTGTTTCCTCCTTGGCATCGCTCTACTTTCTCCAATCTCACTTCTGTCCCCAGATCCGAGAGCCCTGAGACGCTCCTGAGTCGTGTTTCTCTGCCTCTGCCTCTCAGCTGCTTTCCCCAACACCCCCCTCGAGCCTCCCCTGCCCCCTTCCTTTCCACTTCACTGATAGGAACCTGTTTGGTTTTTATTTTATTTTAGAGATCTAGGTTTCTTTCTCTCTCTCTCTCTCTCTTTTTGGTTGGCTTTTTTTTTTTTTTTTTTTTTTTTTTAACTGTTGCAACACTTGCTTTGCTTTGATTCAAACATCCAAGCTCAGGAGCAAATGAAAGGCGCCCACAGTGCCAGAGAACGGTAATAAATAAATAACAAAATAGATATGTATATCTTAAAAAGGCAGCTCTGGAAAGACTGTGGGGCTGGCTGCTTCCTCCCTCTCCTCTCCTCTCCTCCTCCTCCTCGCAGAGCTGTATGGCGGAGCAGTGCCCGGGTGTGCGTGGTGTGTGTGTGTGCGTGCGTGTGTGTGCGCGGAGCGCTGCAGGTTCCGTGCTGTCAGATGCCAGGCAGTGAGTGATATGGGAGAGGACAGGGAGGCTTTGGATGGAAGGAAATCTGGTGTTCGCGCGCGCACACACACACACACACACACACGCGCGCTCGCACCGGCACACGCGCGCACACACACACACACACACGCGCGCGCGCGCACACACACACACACACACACACACACACACACACAGGCAGGGCGAGGCGATGCCAGCAAACATCGATCCACTGAGCAAACTGAACATGAACAAACTCCTCCTCCGCGCCCCGCTGACAGGCGGGAGCGCACCCGCGCCGCCGGGCTTCGTTAAAGAGACAGGGCGCGCGCCGCCGCCGCCGCCGCCCGGCCCCGCGCCGCCACCAACCGCCGCCCCGCGCGACCCCCAGCACACCCCCCCCCACCCCGCGAGACCGCCCCACGCGCCCCGCAGAGTCCGTTGCCCGGGGGGGGCGCTGCGGGGAGAGCGCGCGGCGCGGCGGGCGCGGGCGGGGCGGGGGCGGCTGCGCCCCCCGCCCCTGTCACCGTGTGTGTGTGGTGTGTGTGTGCGTGTGTGTGTGTGCGGGGCCTCTCACCGGAGCCGCGGGGGGTCACGGCGGTCACCTGGTGCCAGGGCTGCGGGAGCCGCGGCGGCGGCTGCCGTCGTTCTGCTTCTCCGCCGGCTGGCGGCTGAGGTGTGTGACCCGTGCTCCCGCAGGTGTAAATGGCCGCGGAGAAACTGGGGCTGGGGGCAGCGGGGCCGTTCTCTTCTGCCGCCTTCTTCTTCATCCCATCGGTGACCCCCGTGTCGGGAGCGGCTGGGGGGACCCAGCGTGGTCCGACGGGAAGGCGAAGTTTGGTGGAGTTCGGGTGGAGCCCACGGCATCATTTGAGGCCCTTCTGTCATAAGCAAGCACGGCAGCACCAGAGTCCGGGACAGCAGGGTCAGCGTGTCCTGCCCACGCACCTTCTGGTCTCCTGATTCCCCCTGGTGAGTGGCTTTAGGGGGATCAGTCTGTGTCCATCAGGTGCTGCTTCATCCACATGGCAAACCAAATCTACGTCCGTCTGACCATACAGAGGTTCTCACCCTTTCAGAGAGCCCAAGAAACTGACAGGCCAAGGAGGGGCAGGTGATGATGAAGCTTTGAACAGTTTTGGTCACTCAGACACACGGAGATAACTTCCCCTGCTTGGTTTATGAGTTTCAGATTTAGGGTTTTTTTCCCCCCCACAGCTTCTGTTAACACCTTGAGGTTTTAAAAGTTGTTTGGGACTGACAGGACAAATCAATTTCTATGTGTACAATTACGATTCGAATTTTGCAGTACTCTGTTGCCTCATCCAGGAGTTTCCTATGAAACTGAATTCTTAGATGCTGTCCTGGACTGTTGCTGTCCTGGCATTTGTATCTTTCTAATGAAGTTTCTGGGTTTAGTAGGAATAATTTGCATCCCTCTAAAATCAATCTGCTAGACCAGGCTCTGTCACAAAGCACCAGCAAGAGTGTTAAAGCCAGTGTCACTGGTGATCTGCAAACCACAGTCCCACAGCTCAGGCAAGGGAATGAGTTTTTGTGGGAAGACCCCTAAGTGACCTTTGTATTTAGCAGCCTAATATGAGATTGTATTTATGAAAGTGTCCACCTAACTGATTTCACTTACATTATTTGATAGCCTTGCCTGTGTAAACTGTAGCAATTTTTATAAGCAATTTAAAAGTATTTATTGGTTCAAGCAAATGCGTAGTTTGAGCGATAAAATAGGGTATCACTACTATAAAATACTCATTTTTCCACTTCTACCTAGCATAATTCACTCAGAAGTGAACAGCTCTGCTTGAATCAGTTGGAATTGCACAGACCTCTTATAGCAGTGGGCAGCACGTGTAAAAATCCTGCTAGTGCACACCAGGGGATTTCTGCTTTGCCTCCAGTTCCGGCAGGTGTAAACACAAAGCCATGAGGGGCAACAGCATCTGCAGCATTGGGCCAATTATTCCAGCACTGTGATGAGAAGAAGTGACACGCTAATTTTGAAGTGTGGCGCTGGTCCTGGATCAGGTAGTTCAGGGGCAGGGTAGCAAACTAGAATTTCTTTTCACATTTCATCTGGCCATGATTTGTGATTTTGAAAACTTCAGCTTCTGTGTCTTGGTTCCCAAATCAGAAAAGCAGAGCTACTTCTAGTTGGTTTTACATTTCCTCTCCTCCCTGACTGCACAGAAAGACACTGCACCTCTGATCAAGACAGTTTGCTTATTCCAAAGAATTGTGCATTAAAAGCTTGTTTAACATACCAATTCTCTCAAATTATGGGATATGGTGTAAAGTGCTGGGAAACTAGCAGGCATCAGGGAGCATGGGGGGAGCAAATGATAGGGTCCCTTCAGATTTTAACCTCTCCATCTGGGATCTGCTACTTTTGTGCAAGTTTAAAAGATACAAGCTCTAGATGTAAGCAAGGCAGCAATTCAGTGTAGTCTGGGATCAGCAAGTAGCAGCTATTGTTCTCCAGAGTCATGGCTTAAATCCAAATGCTGCACACTGGGTATGGTATTTGTATCAGTGGCGTTTTCAGTCTCAACATGCAAGATGAGAAAGTCACTGTTTTAAATGGTTACTCCTTTGGGAAGGGGAAATCGAGAAGATGGACTTCTGAGTAGAGCACTAGTGAGATGGCACCCTATCCTCAGTGATAAATGGGAGCATTAACAAGGCTTGGTCGAGAGGAACCCTACAGATTTATGGCTTCCTGTCTCCACCAGCAGATGCCATTATGGCTGACAGAACAGAATGCCTTTCAAGAGGGAACTGGGGTGGGATTATGAAGAAGGAGAAAAAAAGCAAGCAGAATCTGGTGTCCATTTTTATCCACTGGTCAGAATCCCCTGGTAGGTTTGAATAGAGCTGAAACTATACAGCGTTTGTGTGCTCCCTGCTTCTGTTATTTATAACTGGGTTGGTGAAGGTCATTTAGCATCTCTTTTAAGCACAGGAAGAACTCATAATATTTACAGAATGCATTTTTGCACACTTGAAAATTAAAGATAATAAAATGAATGGATAACACTGAAAGCTCCCTTGGTTTATCCAATGGAATAATCTTAATAGGTGCCTTAATGTTTACTTTGGAAATGTAGCAAATGATTCTGAAGATATATTGAATTTTATCTATTTTTATTACATTGCAGAATAATATTTCTCTTTCCTGACAAAGTGTTATGACCAGTAATAGTAATGACAGTTATGCATGTTCAGAAAAGAGTAATCAAATCTCATGCTTCAGGTCATGAGCTGAATTCCCCACTGGGGTCCGGAGGGAATTTTATCCCCCCAAATATAGCAACATACAATCAACTAGGTATGTTCATACGGGTTTTCCAATTTCTTGGTTATGTGCAGATTACACGGAACAATTGTGTGATCTGAGATAGCAAAAATCCTCTGTTGCTATAGCTTTGGGGTGGTTTTGGTCTGATTTTTTTGAAATAATGTGTGATTTGTTGTGCATTACAGTAAAGTTTACAGACATTTTTGTCCACAATAAAGGGCCAAATGCTCATCATGTACTTGACTTTGATAACAGTTCCTGTCATGAGTAGTCACAACAAACTCAGCTGCCTTACTTAAAGTGTCTTATCGTACTTATTTTGTCTGTCTGTCTTTCAGTGGCTGCTATACTGATAATTAAATGTGGGGGGCTTTTTCTTTCCTTCTTTTTTTTTTCCTCTAGAAGTTATATGTATGTAGGTACATAACTCATCTTGAATGAAATTAATCTTAGAGTTGATTACCTCCTTCATACTTTGTGTAGCATTGTGAAGAAAAAAAAAGTGGAAATTCTGACAAGTTCTGCAAACAAACAAACAAAAATGTTAGAAATTATTTCTGTTTGATAAATGAAAATTTTTCAATGTGTAGAGTTATTACCAGGTAAAGACTTCCTTCTTATTAAAAAAAACCCTGTTTGTTTGTTTGTTTGTTTGTTTGTTTGTTTTAATGAGAGTACAATGATTTTGAAAGAATCAACTTGAAATACTAGGGATTCCTTACAGAAAACAGAGTACCTTGATAAGTTGGGTGCTGCAGTCCTTTCTGCCCATGATAGGATTAACTATACTAGTTTCATTCTTGAGGAACATTTGACCAATATGATGCAGATTCAGTAATTCCTCTGGGCAATGTATTCTAGTGGCCTTACCATTAGAAATTTTTCCTACTATTGAATGCTTTTTTGGAAACCTGTCTGTTTCTTTTTATGGAATGAATGGAGAGCAGTTAGTTCCTTCCTATCTGCAACAATTTTTTTAATATTTGAAGACTTATTACATCTACTCATCAGACAAACCCAATTTCTTCAGTCATTCCTCAGAGGTCACGTTTTTGGGACCTAGCACTATTTTCATCCTTCTGTGGCTGGACAACATATGTTTAAAAGTGCAGTGCCAAAAACTGGATGCTGTATTGTGTTTGAAATCTTCCCAGCACCAAGTGGGATTACTTCACATGTCTAACATGTGACACTCCTGTTTATATGTCCCAGTTCGACATATGCCCTTTTTGCAACAGCCTGACACTGTTGACTCATGTACAGCTTCTGATTCACTGTAACCCCAGATGCTTTCTTGCAGAACTGCTTTGTAATCAGTTGTCCCCATCCTATATTTGAACAGTTGATTATGCATCAGTGACAATTTTGCACTGATTCATCTTGAATTGCATCCTATTTTTTTCAGACTGTTTCTGCAATTTGTCAAGATCATTCTGTATTACAATGCTGTCTTCAAAGGCTATTGCCTTTCCCCCTAGCTTGGTACCATCTGCAGATACCATGCAAAACATTTTCTGTTCCATCTTCTAAGACATTAATAAAATACTGGATATTGCTGTGCTCAGGACCCACTTCCATCCTGACAAAGGGCCATGAAGGTATAATGATTTTCTGACCCCTCCCAGCTCCCTGCAGTAATGTCATCTGGAGGATATCCTGTAGCTCACTGAGGTGAGATTGTTATGTGAGGCAGTGGTAGAAGTTTACAGAAGTTGAGATACATGACTTCCCTGTCCACGAGGTCTGCCACACTGTTGTGGTATGAGATTACGTAGGTTTGACACACTTAATCCTGAGTATATCCATGTTGTTGTTCATCTCCAAAAACCTTATTCTAGGTTCTTACAGATAGTTTGATTATTTTGTTCCAGTACTTTTGTATGAGCTGAAGGTAAGATGACCCAAGGGTCTCTTCCCACCCTTTTCTCTTGAAGATAGGTGCTGTGTCTGCACTGGTCTGGGTCTTCTGGAAACTACTGTTTCTCCACAGGTCTTCAGAGATGATAACTGGTAGTTCTGAAATTCTTCTATGATGAGTTTAATGGCCTGATCTTATCTATGTGCTTTCTGAGCGCTTGTGAAACTTCCTACTGTAGCCAGAGCTTCCACTATTCTGACACTGGTCTTGATTATTTTTGCAATCTGATCACAGCTGATTCCAGTAGTGAAGATGAAAGTAAAAAGGGCTTTCTTGGGGTGATCTGTCAAAAGCTTTCTCTCTTTGCTGAGTGACAGTTGTAATCTTTCTCAGGTCTTTTCCTGCATAGAAAAGGCATTTACCAAATACTTTCTTCTTACTATGTTCCTTTCTAGTTGTATCTCATTTTGTGACTTTATAATTGTTCTCTGTGCATTCATGGTCACTATGAGGAGCTGTTTTCTCCATATTTTTTGCATTTAGACAAATACTAACTTGTTTACAGAATATATATTTGAGAATTTATTTTTTTGCTAGAATTATTCCTTGCCATGCAATACAACAGATTTTTTTCCCTACAAAGAGGTAGAACAGCAGTGTGGGGGCAAAGGTGATTTTCCCCCTTTCAGGCATTTCTCTGCACACTGTTCAGTTAGTCCAATTTGGTGGAGGGGTAAGGAAGGTTAAAATTTCACCTCCTGGGATGAAATTCTGGAATTGCTAATAATTCATACTTTGGGTAACTGCAGGCAGCATTTCCAGAGCCCCTTGCTTTCTAATATTCAGCTAAAAGACTCACCCTTTGGCCAAAAAAAAAAAAAAAAAAAGGTATCTGAGTTTGAACTCCGATCTAACTGCAAAAAATAATACTTTGTGGCCAAGTAATGAGAATTTAAAACAGTGCAATGGTTTGCACAGCTCTGGCTCCAGCTACCTTCTCCAGCCACATCTGTGGTTCATCTTCCATCACAATGTCATCAGCTAAAATATCACATAAGATCTCATTTAGAACTATACATAAGGCTCACCATGCATTTTTTAACTATGACATCCTATTTCCAGAATTTATAATTCAGTCTTGCAAACCTCTTGCAGACTGAACCAGCCTGGAAGCCTACACTTTAGGAACTGAGTTTTCCTTCTTTAAATCACAACAAATCTCCAGTTAAAAATCCCCACTTTTTCTGAAAGAAGCACAGCAATGCTATAAGATCATTTCCCAGTCAAACCAACAAAAGCAGCTCATTAAATGAGTTTGATCATACTGAAATCCACAAATCTCCTATTATCTTCAGTGGACTTTGGGTTAAGTCCCTTATCAGCAGGCATTTTGGACTAGTGGATTTATTTTCTTTGCTAAAAAATGATAACATCTTCAGAATTTCTTAAAATAATAACAATCAGCTGGAACTGGGCAGGAAATGGACTGTAGTCTCTGAAGTGTCCTTGGAAAAAGACATAATTGAAAAAAAAGAAAAACTGAGAACTGCCGTTTTTAGGGTGAAAAAGCAACACCAAGATGTCAGTGTTCTAAAACTTTTTCCTAAAATATCGCATTTCATTGAAAAGTACGTTCTAACAGATTTTTAATATATATAACAAATTTTAGAATTATAAAATGGACATGTTACAAATACTGCTGAATACCTTACTGCAATGTAGAAGTTTAAATATAATATCAGGGTTTTTTTTTCCCAGTGTATACAAAAAAAATAAAAATGCTGTGCACTACTAAAACTGAGAAGGAGGAACAATAAAATTAAAAGGACTGCATTTGGACCTTTGGAAAAAAAAATGTTTCTAAGGAATCCTATAACACTCCTATGATGAAAATAATATTTTAAAAGTTTTATCTGCTAGTTAACAGTTTTGTTTTGGAAAGCAGAATGTCTTTCCTCTTTGCAAAGCACTAAGGGGATGGGGGAGGCCAGGCCTCTTACCAAGACAGGTAAGTAAATATTGGGAGCTCTTTGATGCTGTATTTCTCTCTTGCTTTTAAAGATTGAGTAGCCATCCAAGTAAAGAGAGCAGATAAACTGTTGAAAATATATTACTCAGTTGACTAAAACAGATAAACACCTACAGGAAACTTTGTGTTAGAAGCTGCTTGCCCTGAGTAGAATGCAGGGTGAAGACATTGATGTTTGGGAGTAAAGTTGCTTTTAAAAATGGCTACAGCAGTGTCGATTTGACAAAGTATGCATATACCCCTACCTATCTGGAAAATTACATTATAAAGCACCCAGTCACCATGATATCGGGATGTATGCTATCCATTATGCCAGTAATGAGTTGTTTGTGCAGTTTAAATGTATTCTTCGATTGGTATGATTCCTTATTATTATAATTTATAATAAAATAATAAAATTATGACAGCAGTGGGAATAATTGATGTATCTAATAATTTTGAATGGCTAAATTATACTGGTACTTCCAAAATCGTCTAGTATTCTGTCTCTGATAATGTTTGGAGAAAAGGTGAGGTGCTGTATTTCTCTGTCTTGCCACTTGTGGTAAGCCATGTCACCCACTGAGTCATACTGGGATTTTTTTTAATGTCAAGAAAAGATAAATAGAAAGAGTTTACGCATACCAAGCACATTTGTTTAATAAACAATGCACAGAAAGTTAAACTAAAACTAGTGCTAAAGCCACTAAAAGGGACAAAATGCTTACTACTATTATAATTGAAATGTAATAAAACAGACTTCTTGCTATAGGGACAAAGTCTTCATATAGTAAAAAGGAATAATTCCACATGAAAACTACAGGAAAGAAAACAAAATAAATATGTTTTTCTTTCTACAGAAGAACTTTCAATAAATTCTGAATGTTGGTGAAAACCTTTGTGTACCAGGCCCTGAAGACAGCTTGCAGTTCTGACTGGGACTCGCTGGCTTTTCTCCAGGTGTTTCCACTAGACAGTGAAAACCACCCTCACAAGCAGCAGCTGATGAGGAGCATGGGACTACTTAGGTAAGTTTCTAGAGCTGCTCTGTAACTGCAGTAGTTAAACTGAGGTTGCTTGTTGTGGTGGCTGTTTCTTATCCTTGGATTCAGATCCTGTTTTGGCTTTTACTGTATCTGTCTCCATCAGGTGAGTGATTACCTGTAATATTTTTCCTTGTGTTTTCTATATGTGCTGTAAGTAGAGAGCCTAGCCTGCAAGCTGAAGTACCTGATATATGTTGCTTACAACTAAAGTAAGTGCTTATCCTTAGTATTTTGTCTGCTACCAAGGTGCAACCTTATTTGGGTTAAATGAAAAGGAGTTTTGTTAGTGAATCATACACAGTTAAGAAGCTGAAGACAGAAAGCAGAGAGCATTCTGTATAAATGACTGTGAGATACAAAAGAAGCAGATTAGAAACATTAAAGTTTTGTGGAAGTCTAAAACATTAAGAATAGACTGAGACAAAGTAGGCAACATCCTTCCTGATTGGAAGTTTAGGAACAAAGAGGACAATATTTAGAAACAAGAAGGACTGATTGTTGAGCCATGGTAATTTGTTTTGTATTAAAAGTATCAAAATAAAAGTGCTAATAAACCTAGAAAACTAGGGGGTTTTGGAGAGTCTGGAGGCTAACTGTAGAGAGAAATAATGTTATATGTGTGCTTACTCTGGAGAAATGATTTGTGGTGGTGTTTCTTTAGTTAAAAAAAATAAATAAAAATAATAATTCCTGGGAGTTTTTTAATGGCCATCAGTGGTCAGAATGCTTTTTTCTTTGTTCCTAAATCACCAGGTATTTCTGATGCATCTATGTCCCTAGTAGCAATATTCCTTGTATCAGTGTATGCTGCTTGCATACCTGTTAGAGAGGAGATTGATTTTGGTCTTAGGGTCGAAGGTCTCAGATTTAGGTGCTGAGCCACTTCATCCTTGGCTCATGGGAACTGGCAAGGCCAAGCGTTAGGATGATAGCTCATTCCCCTTGAACAGAACCTTGTTACCTGCTGTTGGTTAGGAAATGTGTTTGGCAATATTACTTTTTCCTGCCTTGTGTCTGTTGTGCAAATGGGCAAAGGTTTTCATGTGCAGGATATATCTGCATTTCTGAAAACGAAGTTTGGGTCTGTTCAAATTTGACTTTAAGAGTCTTCTGTAAAAAGGAGGATACTTATTGAGGGCATGGAATTCTAGCTTTGTGGAACAATATTACAAAAGGAGACATCAAGCCATTTTTCATGGAAGTTGAATGATGCTTTTATAGGCCTTTGTCTAGTTCAGCTTTTAATATAAACTGTATCATAAATACAGGTGAAATAAAAAAAAAAAGCCCACCTGTCAAAATATAGCTCTGTTTGGTTACCTCTGTCCATGGGACAATTTTAGTAACCTGTCAATCAATGGGCTGCTAAATAGCCTCTCCAAAGCACAATCTGCTATTTCAGACGACATGAGTGTGTCAATCATTTATTGAATCAAAGCCAAATTTGAAGCAAAGCAAGCCCAGTTTGTCAATCACTTCTCAGTATTCTCTCCACTAACCACCTGACAGCTTTTAACTTTTCACTTTTATATTCTATGCAGCTAGTTAAGATTCTTTCATTTTTAATTGGTCTTCTTTTATGATTGGTAGCTAAGCAACTAATATGTTGTTTTATACGGTAATAATAGGCCCAAACTTGAGAGGTTTCTTGACCATTCCTATTTGTTGTTGGGAAATTATTTTTCTTCAAGTTGCTAAATAGCAGATGTAGCAGAAACAGTTATTTAATTATGGGTTGTCCTGTTGTTTCTATCTATAAACACTTTTGGCACTGTTTAAAAATAAACACTGCATGCGCTGGCAAATATATACTGAGTGGTTTTAACTCCTGATAGAGTCCCTTGGAATTTCGCTGCTCATTTACAGTGAAAACTGGGTGCAAAATGAAAGAAGTGCCAAAAAGCAGTTTGGAAAAAATATTAGCAAAGGAGAGAGTGAGAAGTCTCTGTTTCAGATTCCTACTAGGCTTTAATCCAACCTGATCAGTTTTCAGTCTTAATTTAGGTACAATTAAGTTTCTGAGGCCAAGTACAAGGCTTTGAACCACCATCTCTCGAAACAAGCCAGAAACTCTTCCAGAACAAGCTCAGATGGCTCTTCAGTCCAAAACAGTGCTTTAATTGATATTTTCTGTACCTGAGACATAAAACTTTTTTGTCAAATCTGGGTTCCTCAAAGGTGCCTGCAAATTCTAGTGTGGTTTCAGTCCCATCTCCCCATCTCTTGTTCCCAAGACTAACGCTGCTTTCCCATATGTAAAATGATCTTACATGTGTAAAATGATCTTACATCTAGTAGTAAATGTTCTTGTCTTTCTATTTCTAACAACTGTCATCAGTAAAGCCAATGTTTTGTTTTCAGACAGAAAGAATTAACTTTCTGTCCTTTCCATGAAAGGAAGTTTGGAAAAAGAACTATTTCTGTGTTACAGAAAATTCTATTTTGGGTTGAGAAGTTTTCTTCATTTAATTCTTTTGCATATCTTTTGATGGGCTTCTGGCTGTCTTTTGACAGACTGCTGTCATCTGTTTTTCTCCAAAACTGTGAAATTCCAGATGTGTCCAAGAACTTGGGTATAGTTTTGAAAAAAAAATGCAGTAGATTTCAAGGCAATCTGATACCAAATGTACTTCCCAGTCCTATTTGAATTTTACATTGGGTTTTATATTTCTTTTACCAAAGACTCTGTAAAAGAGACTGACAGCACATGAGGATTGACAGTGGAGAGACAAAGGAAGGGTTTGCTGGAATCCTAGAATGTTTCAGAAATCCAGTTGCTAAATGTAGGTGCTTTCCCCCTGTTACAAAGCTGAGAGAGGTTCTGGGGAGCACTGGGAAATATGCTGGTACTATGACTTAGTGCCCCTATCTTCAGAGGAAGATCATAAAAGACTGTTGAGAATGGATAATTACTAAACTTAAAACAAGATATAGAGTGGATTATTCTTTGAGATTTGATGAAAATAGCAACTACTCCTAGCATGCAAACGAGTTCTTAAGGAAGTGCCAGAAAATAGTTTTTTGGCTTTTTTTCCTTCCTTGATGGGATTTCTAGTATCTTCAATTGAAATCAATGGAGTTAAGTACTAACGGGTTGCTATGAGATCAAGGATGGGTATCTGCTGTTCAATGATATTCTGACAAATGAGGTACAAGTTCACATAACTGCACAAGTAATTAAGAGATAACTTTATGGACAGATTTTTACTATTTATATAACCAGATATTAAAACAAAAAAGTTTAAAAAAGGTGTTTTGATCCCATGCTGCCTCCATAATTTGGCACAGATTGTTAATCTTGGCTCAAAGGGTGTTCAGGCCTGGCTGAACATGATATTTAGCTCTTGTAGTTCAGGCATCTGAACAGAGGGGAAACCCACACAGCACCCACCTACACAGCACCTGGTCTGTGAATCGGCATAAGGCTCTCAATGGAAGAATTAAGATACAAAGGATCATAAATATTATCCCAATAAGAGATGATGAGGGTCAGGAAAGCCAGAGATAGTTGTAGGGGATTTTTTCAAACAGTTCAATTTTTGTTAGTCACATATAAAAATAATACTAAGAAATGTCCTTTTCTGTGTAGAAATGCCAGTCTGCCTGCATACATGGTGTTATTAATGTCCAATAGCTCTTCTTAAGTACCATTTGGACCAGAAGAGATGATAATTTAAAATGCATTCAAACATATACATTGTACAGAGGTATTGTTGTTAGTTGAAATCTGTTGGTCAAGAGCAATTCCAAAACATGTACTTGTTTGAGATTGCCAGCTGGACAGAAATGGTGGAGCAGAGCCTCTCTCTGTGTGCTGATGTGGTTGCTCTCTCAGTCCTCAATGCATCCACTGAAAGTCAGTGACTCACCTTAGTGTCATTGATTACACAGGATGTGCAAGGACTTAAAATGTTTCTAGAGCCATTTATCCCAGGCAAACTTATAAATATGGGGTCTGAGTCTGTTTGTGTTTTGGTTAGTGACAGATCTTCTCTGAGCAGTTACTGTGGTGAAACAGACATGTTACCTGGAACTAGAGAGAGAAAGAAGGATTTTCCTTGATCATTAATGCTGCCTAGTGCAATGTTCAGGTTCCTTATCACACAGTACCACCAAAGCTTTGTAGTGGTGCAGCCCCAGTTCTTGGGCTGAGTCTCTATTGCTCTTTGCCTTATTCTGAGAGTAGTTCATGGCAGAGTATTGCTTGTCCCTGAGTGAACTGTCCAGGGGTCTCCATCTAAAATGTTCATGTTAACCATTGCCTACTTAGTAAGCCCACTTTTCCACCTGTGTCAAAAAATTGAGTAGTGTCAACTGCTGCCTTTGTTCACCCCCATCTGGGAACAGAGCAAAGACAAAAATGATGAATACTTTTCCTAATTGGAAGTGGAGGGAGAATTTCCTTAAACATAATGCAGTTATCTATGCTGGGATTTGCGCAGGATACTCACGTTAACACAGCTACCCTTCCAACAAGTAAAATAGGATCTTTAGCTATGGCAAGTACTTGAATTCTTTGAATTTACATCTCAAATGCCTAAAACCAGGAACGTTGTGCAGCTCACTAAAACTTCAGTAACCCTATCCATGTCACCTTGATGTTACTTGGAGTCAGTTCAGTTGCACTCTTACCAATCTGCTGTGCAGCTTACAGCAGTCAGAGCATTTCCAGGAGCAGAGAAAAGATGCTATGGTTACAAACCATTTTTATCATCTAGAATTGATACATTGAAGACTGTAACTGGTGTCATTTACAAGGACTAACTGCTTAGTATGAAAACAGAAAAGCAAGGCTTAACACTTGGTCAGTTATACAGGTATTTCAAATGCAAAGTGAGGTTTTTCTTGTTTGCATTTAGTATTCAAGATGGGCTCTGTTCAGAGCAATATTTGTTCTTTAGAACTATAACCAAGAACAAAATGGGTTAATATACACAAAAATGTATATACACAAATGTCTGATGCTGTGTCAGGAATTTAAAAAAAAAAAAACACCCCGAGAGATTTCAAAATAGCAAAAATATAAAATAAAATTTTAAAACCTAGTTATTTGTCTTCAATAGCAGTCTCACCTGTATTGTTGTGTTGTGGTTTTTTTAGTCCTAAAATATATGCTGGATTTCATCCACCTACAAAACCCATTTTTTGTTAATAATGCCTTTCTGATTAATTGCATATGTCCTGTAGTCACAAAGTTGGAGAGTATTTGAGTGCCTGAAATTATGAGCACTTCAGCAAACTAGTGAAGATATCTACAATGTAAACTTTACACATACATGGTCTGCCCTGCCAATGACCTTAATCTTATTCTAGCAGGGGAACACAGCATGTAATACAGTCAGTGTTAGCTTTTTCCTGATCCCTTTCTAAGTACATACTAATAACATTCATGTAAATGTAGATGCTGTTATGGGCTCAGGTCATTAGAGGATATAATGAATTTCAATCACTTGACCTCAGAAAGTGGTGCTGCTTTGAACAGGTAACACTCAAGCAACCTACATTTTTTATACTGTCCTGTATCCCAAGATTTTTATACCACTTGAAAAAGAATTCAAGGGCTGTGGTACCATTAGAACGTCCATCTAGATAAGCTAATTTGATGGTTTTGAGACAAGAACATTGGCTTGAAAAAAATTCTGTATTGCTTCATGCCTCAGTTTCTTGGAGAATAAATATTCAATGTGATGTTTTCCAAGACTTACTTGTCAAGGATGACATGAAACTTAATTTTCAGCATCTTTTGAAGACTTTAGATTTTCTGGGAAAAGATATATTCATTTGAAAATGATATAACTATGCTCTAAAACATTGTCCAACCTTTAGTTCCTCTTTAAAGAAGAGATTATAAAGTTTTTGGTACCACTAAGTACTAGAATGGGATAGTTTTCTTCCTTGAGAAGCAACTCTGCAATTTGTGTAGGGATGTTACCCTGCAAGCAAAAGGGGACTCTGGGTGCTATGTCAGGAATCTGTCCTGATGTGTACACACTGCTATCTGCCCCATTCAGTGGTGTCTCCACTCGTGTCTCAGCACATCCCCACACCAGAAACTACATCCCTGCTTCATTTTTTTTGTGCTATGGCTAATGTTCCCTTTTTGGGAAAGGGAGCGCGGGAAAGGAAACTCTTATTGACAAAAATGATCCTTGATTTGAGGCAGGTGCTTGTAATGTATTGTGTAGAACTAATGTCTGTTTTCATATCTGTTCCAGTTTTTGCAATTGTGAAGTACAGGATTTCATGGTGTTTGGCATATAAATAATAACCAAATATTGCTCTTTACACAACCACAACTGTCTACTTGCTCAGATGCTGATTTTCTTCTTTTCCCTGACTCACTTTACAAGTCTCTTGAAAAATTAACTTTTGAAACTAATACTGAATACTTCATAGAAACTCCCTTTATCACTCCTATGGGCAATCTTCATCGACTTGGAATTTAAGAGCTAATTCTGCTTCTTAAGTTATATTCTCTTCAATTCACATTGGCAGCTAATGAAATAAGAGAACACTAAGGAAATAATTAAATGCTGTGCAATTAGGGCTACAGCGCATCAGGATACAAATAAATACAAGCCAATATATCCTTTCATGGATTAAACTTGTCTTTATTTTGTAGCCTTTGATCTGTGTCTACCACAAACAAAAATCTTTCAGAGCATGATAGCCTGCTGCTAGGATCCCATGTACCTGACTTGCTCGGAGGTACAGGATGTGCCAGGTCAAAAGCTGCAGGGATCTACTGATTGCAGATTTGTGAAACATGATCATATAGAAGCAAGGGTCCAACTCTATATCTGCATTATAATTATTGCAGGTGCATTTACGTATGGGTTACAAACTTATCCTGAATTCCTGCAACAGATCAGGGTTTTTAAAAAGTATAACAGTAAAGAAAAGTTCAGATCAAATATTCAATGTATTTTCTTTTCCCTGAAATCACTTCGTGGTTCCTGGATGGTTTTTTTGCCTCCTTCATTTTACAGAGTGCCCTGTGGCCTGCTGGACCATTGTTTGGAAAGACCTTTTCAGAACAGGGAACAGCAATGCTTACCAAAATATTATTAGGTTAATTCCAGCCAGGCCAGGTTTCATGAGAGGTCCCCAACATTGCACAAACCTGTTTCTTTCACTAGGATGTGTCAGTTAGAAATGCCAACTGCAAGGATTTCTTATGTTCTCACGAAAAAGGAAGGAAACAGCTGGTAAATGTTTCACAGATGGTAAAGCTCTTGGCATCTCTCAGGAGAGGGCCACCCATACAGATGGCTCATTATTTTAACATTTGGATTTTCATCTTATTAAAACATCTTTCTTTTTTTTCTGGTTTTATTTAGCATCATAAATTCTCTTACACTTTAGTTAACAGCTCCGTGATTTGGGGGAAGTGTGTGTGCTGTAAGGAACATCATTTGGCTAAAACACGAATCTGCATCATTATTCTCAGCTCTGATGTGTAGTGAGTGGACTTGAACCTGATTAAAAATACCAAATGCAAGCAAATGCTTAGAAGTATGACTTTCTCAAGCAAAGGTCAGCTAAGCCTGTATAGAAGCTGAATTATTCAGCAAATGAAGAAATATACTGAGTGAACCAAGCAAACATTTCTATATTGGGCATTACATCAATTAATTCTATGATGCTTTCTGCATATAGCATAATAGAGAGGCACTGCATGTGCTGAGTGTTAGTAAATGTTGTGTGTTTAATATCACTAAATAAAAAAAAATATACTTTAAAAAAGATCTAGTCAATAAGCCAGATGATACTCAGGTTTTCAGAAATATTTGTAAAATTATGAACTTGCAAAGGCAGTTTCACCTTGCGTTTATGATGGCATGTGCAATCATAAACATGCAGATAGATGGTATGTTTAGCATATGTCGTATATAAATCCCAGCTACATGCACAGTTTAGTAAATATCATTATTCCCATTTGGCTTTATGGCAGGGGAGGGGATGGAAACAGTGCCAAAAGGTGACAGAACTTGCCCTCCGTGGGAGAGGAAATTGGGGCAGACTTAAATTGAGTTTGTGTTCTGGCTTTTGGCTTTAGTGCCTTATCTTACTTGCTCTCTTGACATTAGCTGCTCTCCTCAGTAGCTGACACTTTGCACATGCAGGGTTTCAAAAAGCTGAAGCAGAGATATTTAGCCCTTTCTGCAACATGAAGCAAGCAATAGGTAGGAGATGGTATGGGGGAGAAGAGAAGGAAGGAAGAGAAAGTCCCAAATGTAATGCCAAATCTTTGGCCTCTGTGTTTTTCGGAGATTTTTTTTAAGTTTCAGCATGATCTAGCTATGAAACTACTCAAATAGAATCATAGAATGCTTAGGGTTGGAAGAGACTTTAAATTTTATCAGGTTCCAACCTCCCTGCTATGAGCAGGAACACCTCCCACTAGACCAGGCTGCACCAAGCCTTCTCTTCTCCAGGCTGAATAGCCCTAACTGTCTCAGCCTGTCTTCACAGCAGAGATGCTACAGCCTTTTGATCATCTTTGTGACCCTTCTCTGGAACGTCTCCAACAGCTCCATGTCTTTCCTGTGCTGAGGGCTCCAGAACTGTGCACAGCACTCCAGGTGGGGTCTCACCAGAGTAGAGAGGCAGAATCACCTCCCTCACCCTGCTGGCCACACTTCTTTTGATGGAGCCCAGGATGTAGTTGGCCCTCAAATCTGTGGCTCCCAAATACAGGCTTGGAGCATAAATATGGATCAACAATAGCACAGATTGCTTTATGGATCAATCTATAAAGATTTAAAAGTAGCAACTGATGCATGTGGTACAGCTGCCTTGTAAATCTCATTATGGTCCCAACCAAGATATGTGGTGCCTCAAATATTCTGGGTTCTCTATTATTAGGCTTGTTCCCCGCAATTTTGTTTTAATTAAAAGCTGAATAATCAGGAATGGGAAGAAAGAAACATGTCTTTTTCTGCATGTGTGTGTGCAACCCCCATTGATCCAAGTAAGTTACATCAACAGCAAAGATTTGACCTGAAGGCTAACTAAAACTATCCCATTAATAAATACAGGGACAGATTTGTAGCATGTAAATCACTGGAGCTCCACTGATGCCAGTATAGTTATGCTGATTTACATCAACTGAAGAGTTGGCCTGTGGAATTCACATTCTTTCTGAGATCAAAGATGTGTCAGCAAATGGTAAACTTCATTTGTATTTTTCAGCCTTCTAATTTAAAAATAGCCAAATTGATTTATCATTAAAAGGCTGGGCTCTTATGGCGAGACTTTGTATGCCACGTTTCAGCCAGACGCCACTCTTGCAGCCAAGCTGTAAATCCTTCCAAAATGGGGTTTTTAGCTGAAATGCTGAAAACTCTGTAATGCTTGTGGGTACTGCTGTGTCATTTTAATAATGGATGGGCTAATCTAGCCATATCCTAAAAAATGAAAGGCATGAGGGGCTGGATGGCTCAGAGTATTGGCAGAATTGCCAACTTAAATTCAGTCATATCCAGAAGTGACAAAGTTGTTACCATTTTTAGAAGCCGATGAGATGAGTTGTTGAGGCTCAGTCAATTTGTTGTCTCCTTCCTTTGAGAGGTCAAAGAAGGAGTCAGCCATGGAAGAAACTGGTGCTCTAGTTAGCTACTTTTGACTTGTGGTTTATGTTGCACTGCAATGGTGCCTTTCAGAAGGACAGCAAAGGTACCCTCATAGGCTGGGGGAAGCTGTTGAATGGGTAGCTTTATGTGGATCTTGCAGCCTCTTGGGTTTCAGTTGACTACAAGATACAAGTTCATAAAAAGCAGGCTTTGGTAGTTCTTGTCATGTGAATTGCTAGTGTCTTTTTCTAAGTCTTTAATTGCAGTGTTTAGTGTTGATAATGAAAGAGGCACAATCTCTGAGACTGAAAACTGCTTTTTACCACTAATGTTTTTATTTTTGATTCTGAGGTGTGCTGTACTCTCTGAAAAAGGGCATAGTGGAAATAAAGGGATACAGACAGTGAAATAAGGAAGTGATTTATTGTGTCTCTTGAGAGCTTGTATTTGCAACAAATGAATGCCACCGTTGCTTTCAAGTTCTTCCAAAATGAGAATTGCTAATCGTGCACAGTAACAGGTATTCTAGTGGACTTCTACTTGACTATAACACAAAAACAAGTAGTGAAATGGAAAAATAGCTAATGAACTACACAATATAAAATTCACACTTCTCTCTTGGGATGTACTGCTAGAAAGCATTGCTGAAATAGCGTGGTAGGAGTCACATTAGATATTTGCATGCAGGCTGAGTGTATCCAAACAACATTAGCCTTAAAAACAGTTTGAGCTATATGGCCCTTTCTGCTCTGTATGAGAGGTTAATCACTAACTAGCAGAACTGAGAAGAGGCTTGCACTGTACATATGCAATGTCTTGTGGAGGTGGATTGTCATTGCTGCAAACAGGCTACAGGAGAGGACGGACCAGTGACCTTTATATAATATGGTATTTTGTTTCCCATTTGTTTTACCCTTCAGAAATGTGTATCCTAATTTTGTGTAGGCTTAGATATTATTAGCTTGCAAGGGAGTTTGGATTGCATCTCTGAAATCTAATGTGGGCATGGGGGCTCTCTTTTTGATCATTATAGGGTATGAGTGTTTTGTAATTCTTGTAGCGCAAAAGAAGCTGTTTGGTGACAGGCATCAAGTCAAATTCCTGCAAGAGGCTGGCAGCAGAATACATTTGTCTATTTAACTGCATGCAAAATACTTGTCAAGACAGATTCTGGTCCCCTCTCTTAAGCAGGGACTCTTGCTGCCTTGTGTTTCAGATAACCTGGCAGAGAAAGACTAGTGCAGAAGCACATGGTGAGTTGTTACCAGGATTCTTACCATGTCTCTGGTTCTGGCATCTGCCAGATAAAAACCTTGTTAGCACATTGCAATGAGAGAAAAATGAATGACAGAAACATGCACATCTGGAGGTAGAATAAAATAGACCAGTCTGTCTTAAGATCCTTTAAAGACATGACAGGTTGTCTCATTCTTTAATGCATTTGCCACATTTGGTAGGAAAACACTGGGGGTAAGAAAATTCATTTGGGAGAGGGCAGAGGGTGAAAGACTTCTAGGAGGCATGATGGTGATGAGGTTGTGGGGCCTGCACGGCTGGTGGGCAAAAAGAGAACAAAAGTCTGGAAATTAAGCCTTCAGCTCCCCTGCTGGAGGAAATTAGTCCTGCTTTGTCCCCCTCCCACTGTACTCGGATGCAGTATAACAGTTGCCCTTATTTGGTGGCTTTGGAATGTTCAATAACTGTTTAAAAAGTGAAAGGGTCAATTATACTACTGTACTAATTACAGCTTTGCTTTCTTTTGGACACTGCTATTAAAATTCATGCTGTGCTTCTCTATAGTTAGCATCTCCCTTTCCCTGCACATGATACCCTTCTTCCCATTCCCCTCACTTTTGTCTCCTGTTGTCTTGATTCCTTTGCTTCCTCCTGTGTGTATTTGTCTCTGCCCCTTTGCCAATTCAAAAGTGTTATTCTACTATTTCAAGTGCTTCAAGCTACCTCTGGAGCCATCTCCTCCTTTAGCACTAGCTGACCTTTTCTGAAAGCCAGCCTCACCTCTTCAGCATCCAACCTCAGAGGCTAAAGAGACAGGCAGACTTTGGCATGTGATGGTCAGCTCTGGCAGAAGTGTGTATGCGTTTTGGAAAGGGAGGAGGGGAAGATAGGATGGGGCTGAGGGAACTGAAAACCTGTAAAAAACTTATAAACCTGTCAAAAGCTTCATCTCTGAAAACTGCAAAAATATTAAAATATCCCGAAAAAGAGTAAACATCCAACCAATCTGTGGTTTTACAGGATTCCTACTTGCTATGTTGTCATGGTCATGGATGTGTTGTACTGCCTTTTTGTTCTTGTTTCGGGGTTGAGAAATCTATGCTATCTTAATTACTAACCTGTTACGCTTAAGTTTCTTTACATATATATTTTTTAATGTCTTCTATTGAGGTGACAAATGAAAGTTGTAGTTCTGCCACTGCTGCAGTGCTTTAACTTCAGACTCTGCACTCACTGTATTCCTGTAGTAATGACTCCCATAAAAGTCCTTTGATTGTTCACTGATGCAAATTAAGATCAACAATAATGCACTATTCTCTTTATAACAATTATATACTGCTCAGCTTGTTTGGACACCTTATTGAAGCATAAGTCAATGTTAGGATAGGTTAATAAATGCTATGGTAATAATTTAAACACTTGCAAAAAACGAAGGATCATCCTTCTGTGCTGCTTCTTACAGAAGAAATAGAACTAAAATTTTTGCTTTTACTACAATAGGTTGGTTTAAGCCTAACCCCTTTTTGGGGGGCAAAAAAAAACCCCTAGGATATGGTGGTAGGGTGAAAAGGACACAAAACACAACAGCTAGTTATTATTGCAATATATGTCTTCTTCAGTTGAAGAGGAATCTTTATGCCAGCATGTGTGTTGGGCACTTGGGAACTTACAGTTCAGCTATTCCAACCTTTCTGTGTCCACCAGCTACAGCAATGAAACTGCAGTGAAAATAAAGTTGTGAAAAAGGAGATGCAACTTTTTGAATTCTTACGTATCTGGTGAGGGCAGAATGTTAGCAGAGATTATGTAAGGAAATGCATAAGGTTGTTGTATTTGACTCTTTCAGACATGCTTTGGATTTGTCACCGAACTCTGTGCCTGTTTCCTGGCTGAATTGCACCACTTCACTATTACAGCAGAGTGATGGGAGGATTAATTCAGTATCATTTGTTAAGTGCAAATGCAAATTAATAATTATCCTCTTATAGTCCCTTGTTTGTATATCCACTTCCATGTGGAAATGCCCTCAAACTGAGTAAACATGCACAGAGGAGCATTAAAATAAACCTGTCAGGAACAGAGACTAAACAGCCCACCTCATGCAGTCACCCGTGGTCAAGCTTGCTCTTACATGTTCAATATCCACCCAAGGCTGTTTGCTGCCATGGCTGGGGTTACTTGCTTCTGTCCAGCTTTTTTCTTTGTTTGCTCAGTTCTTTATTTGCAGAGCTCCTGTGTGCTTAGTAGAACTTACCTATAGCTACAGAATTTTGGAAAAAAAACCCAACACACTATTTTGTCTTTTTTGCTAATGTTTAAAAACAGCTATTGTAGCAGAACAATACAGTCAGATAAACAAAGAAATGCAGGCAGTGTAAGCAAAAGCCTCTTTAGAAGGTCTCAAGTCAGCCAGTCTTCCTTGCTTTTGTATGTTTTAGCTAACCCACTGAACTAACAATGAGAAGAAAGGGAACAAAGATTTAATGCTACTTGTCACTGTTCTCTTAAAGATATTAATACTAGTACAAAAGGTATGATTTAAAGGAACTAAAACAAGGATATTCAGCTAGGACTGATCATTTGCTTGAATGTTTTCTGAAGTATAGTTATGGAATAGGGTGCTCAGGGCAGTTGGGTCATGTATGATCATAGACTGTGTGACACTTCTCAGCAGTGCTTTTTTAAAGGAATTAATCTGGTTTAAACAATGCCTATACTTCTGTTACAATCTTTGCTTTTATCCTAACATTATATCTGTCCCTACCATTGCACCCCACTGTCATATTCATAGCTGCATGATAAAGATGACCTAGGAAGTGATCTGGCTGAAGAAGAACCTGGCCAGGAGAAGGTTGGGAGGCAGGGGAAGAAAAAAAAGAGGTTGTTTTAAGTTTCCTTAACTTTCACTTTCTTGCCCTGCAGCCACATTAGTAGCTATGCTATAATGGAGGTTAAGATGATCTAGAAGAAAAATAAGTTGTTAATGGAGTGGTTTTTAAGCCTCAACTTCTACCAGAAATTTTCCCCGGAACTACAACATCACAGAGCAGTTTCAGGGCACAATCTCTGTCCCAGTAGCAAAACAATAGTTTTACGACTGAATGAGGGACAAAAGCCTCATTTCTCTTTCCTAGTTTGACCACTAGCCTATGTGTTAGAAGGAAAAACAGGTATTATATTTTGAATGCAAATAATGTTGTTGCATGTTAGCATGTAGTATATTTTAAAGTATCTAGTTGAATAAATAATGAACGATGTGATTCTGCAAAACACTACTCTATGATGACAGTTCTTGGATTGTCAATAAGGGAGTGCAAGATTGAACCCAGGGACTGAACTGATAAAATACATACAACTTTTGGAAGCACTAAGTATTGTTCTTGTATTTCATCAAAGTTAATGAGAATGGAGTTAGGCCTTTCCTGAGCACTTTTGAAGATTCCAGTGTCAGAGCAGACAGCATTTCTGATACAGACTGGACAGCAAGCATGAGTCTGTAACTGTTTCCCCATGGAAATAACTATGTAAGTAGATCTGATGCATAATACATTGTAAATAGCAGGTTGCTGTGGCTACACAACAAATGCATTCAATAATTGATATTTTAAACATATATCTGTTGTCGTATTTGGCCCCTTGAGAAGCTCTGGCCCACGTGGTTCAACATTTACACTGGATGGTACGCAGTTCTCTTAGAGTATAAACTTGTACCAGGAGGATAAATCCATAGTGCATGCTGGTGCCATGTAGACAATGTGCTGCACACTCATACTGAATAAAAAAAAATGGGTATCGTATGCCTTTAAATTTCTTTGCTATTTATGAACCTACCTCAGGATTTTTTGAAGTGATAAGTAGGTGATAAAATAACAAGTAGGGTTGGCTATGGATGCTGTGTGGCACATGCAGAACAGGATTTTATCAGCAAGCACCTGTGCAGTGGTTGTATTTGAGGGAGAGAACTTCTGAAGGGTGCTGCAGGGCTACCACAGGCCTGCCTCTGTGGGCTATGTGGCTGTAGATGGTGACAGCAGACATACCTCTGAGGTATGAAAGTAATGCACAGTGAGGCTTAAGCTTCATTTGAGACAGGACCCTGTGTAATAGAGACATGGAAAGAAGGAATATCCTGTTAGTTTCTTCTGCCTGCCACAGCTGCATTCTTGGTGAAACTAGAATGTGCTGAATCATGCCAGCAGGATGTAACAGTGCCTTGCACAGAGACTGGCAAAGGGGGATATTGCTCCCTACAATAGCATGTCTTGAAGTTATGCATTGCAAAGGGCAACTCTGTATCACTGCTCAAGAAATGCATTTGAATAACTGAGCAGCAGTTTAAAATTATAGAAATGCTCTTGAATATTATATGAGAAACTAGAGATTTAGGGAACTTGTTCCTTTAAGGTAACTCTAAATAACCTTTTTCTTCTACCTCTTTATTAAATAAATTGAAGCTTTACTACAAGTCAATTCTTTTTATTTTCACTGAACAATATAAATGGTGTGGAAGGTCTGAGGCTGGAGAATTGGGCTCCTTTGGAGCTGGTAGCTTTGCAACAGGTCAGGGGACAGAAGAAAAACCTCTGGCAAATTGCTGACATGGGCTAACCCCTAGTGGTTGCCCATCTGGCTATGGAGCCCATGTTTCTGCACCTGCCAGAACAAGGAATGTGCTGGAGTTGAGACAAGAGAAAGATAAATACAGTTGGCAAAACATCCAGCACATCAAGAAAAGCAACTCCCTTGCTGCACGTGTTGTGCAAAGGTTGGCACTGGTCTGGAAATCGGACAAGCATAACTTCTTCCCTGGAGGACTCTGATGCTTTGCTTCACCCTAAATTTGGCCCGTTATTAACATCACCTATCTCCCCTGCAGAAAGGATCCATTGCTTTTTGTCATTTCTTATTTAGGATAATGCATCTGATGTGTCTGGGGTAGGCCTGTAATCAGTATTGCTTCCTTGCTACATCCTTGACAAACTACATGAGAATGATTTAACTTCCTCTCCTCCCACGTGATTTATCTATCTCTTTCTCTGAATACAGGGAAGTTTCCTAATCAGACCACTATTTTTTGAATAAACACTTACCCCAAGTGGAGCCTGGTAAGTGTGCAAGCGTTTTCTACTGATGTGAAACCTGTTGGTGCCAGAATTCATTCTAAAGTATTATTAGCTAATCATTAATTCATCTGCTTGTAATTCATTCATCTCTATTTCACCATTTACTTAATGAGCATAATAAGGAGCATCAAAATCTGAAGACTGATCATTTTTGAAAAGTGTCTGATGATAATTAATAAAGTAGCAACAATAGCCTTAATTTTCCAGGTATTCCCCCAAGAGAGCTGTATTTTAATTATAGTTTCCACAAGGACAAATTAAATCACATGGATTCAAGCTTTGGTTTATGCCATTCACTCAACAAGAGTAAGGAGAAAGCTATCTTCATATAAAAATAATCTGAATTTTTTGGAATCTCCTACAAATGGTAGAGATGAAGAGAAGATAAATACTGCTGATGATATTTGGTATGACATTGGTAATTCTCAGAGGGACTCCACAGTGTACTCTGCCAGTGTAGATGCTCTTTGCTTTTATGAAGGTGACAGACTTGACCTGTCATGTACTAGTTACACCCTGGACAGATTAGAAATGTCACAAACTGCTAACAGCTACTAGATAAGATATAAAAGCTTCTCTTTGGAAAGCTTTGGCACTTAAGAAGGTGGGGGGTAAGCTACTTTCCTGCTCCAAGGTGTTTGTTTCTTGTTTTTACTCTATTCTCCCATATGACGGTATACATACCAGAAATTACTAGAGGCAGAAAAAGCAATTTTAGCAAGCTTAAAAATGCTAGATTAAATGAACCAGTGGTAGTGAAAGTGAACAGATACAGCATTTTGTTTCTATTTCAAAGGCTTTTTGGTGTATGAGGCTGAGTGGGCTTAGAACTGTAGAAGAATTTTGTATACATAAAGAAGATGCAGAAATTAGGAAGGTGGGTGGCTAATTCTGTTGTTTTGTCCTGGTGAGTAAGAGCACTTCAGTTGCCACAACTCATCCGTGCACTGGGCTTCTCCAGCTTAAAGTCTAGCTCATGTATAACTGGAAAGAGTTTGTTACTAGAAAGATATTCATGCTCGTGTCTCACCCTCGATAAAACTGCATGCTAGACATAAATGCACCTCGTGTATACAGGAGATACTGATCCAAGATCTGAATTGCTGCACATGGCTGAATTCTGCCCTTCAGATATCCATGTCCAGTCTGGTGAGTCCAGCCACGTGTTGAGCTTCCAGTTGTGCTTTATTCTCATTTGTATGTTGGATTCTCATACATGTTGTGTTTCTTGAACAGCCAGAGCTAAATTTTGTTCTTTGAGTTGGTGGCATTCCATTAGGCTGTCTTTTTGGCTCTACAGTGTTTTGCACTTGGCTGGGGAATAGCCACCACTTACAATGTTAAAATTGCAGGATTTCCTTCCAAGATGTAAGTACTTTGACTGTAAAATGTATTTTCAAGCTTCATGATGAATGAGAAGCTTTTATTTGTCCTTTCCTAGCTGTTTTTCTGTGATGATCTGAAGTTAGTGGCAAAAATGAGAGAGAAAATCATAGCTGCATGTAGGTGAATCTTTCATCAAAACTTTGTCATTTTGGAAGTAAAAGTAATTACTGTCTGGTTGGTTTGAATTCACACTTCAGCCTCAAGAAGACCTTAGAAAAGTTTTTAGGTGGTTAATGTTATGATTTGCTGTTATATTGCATGGCTGTTTTTAAAGGAAATTCAGCTCTGGCTTGTCCACCCCAGTACACAATTGTCTTACTCCATATCTGACGTGTTTCCATGATGCAGATGATTAATGCATGAATTGAATGTGCTTTGTAGGTTGGTGTCTGGTGTAAAATGCTGCTGTGCTCAAACACAATTGTGAAGGAGTGAGTCAACTGCCAGAGCCCTGAGCACAGTGTACGCTGCTCTGCAGCCACTGGCTGCTTGAAAGCACTGTAGCTGATGGCTGCCTTGCTCTCTCTGTGTATATTTGAGTATGATAACATTGTCTAGTAATGAAAAGCCATTATATTCATTCTCAGAAAATTTTAGTCAGATTGTTTTGATCTTAAAGTAAAATATTCTTGGATCAGACCCTTCCAGGGCTGACTTTTGTGCAGCTTGATTTCATAGAATCATAGAGCCATTCAGGTTAGTAAAGACACCTGGGATCACTGATTCCAGCCATCATCCCTACTCTACAAAGTTCTCCCTAAACCATATCCACTAGAGCTGCATTATTTAAAGATATCACCTCCTTCAAAGGTCTTCAAAGTCCACAAAACATAGCTCAAGTTTGCCCTTGCTTTTTTATACTTCCAGGGAGCTTTTCACTTGATCCCGTTTTTTGCTGGACTGTTCAGCAAGTCCCAGCAATATTCCAAATATTGAACTATAATTAATCTAATTTATCTCTTGAAGTAAAAGCTGCCACTTCAGACTAGTGCCAATCTGAAGTCTGTTGCTGCTGAACCCTCCCACTGGTGTAGTTTCATGGTTACAGGACCTCAGCATCCATTAAATTGTCCTTTTTACCTCCGCAGATTAAGTAGTTCTTGAGCAAGTCTTAAGCTTTCTCTTGTTTTGCATGAGTCCCAAATGAAGAAAGCTGTTTCTGCCTGGCATTTCTAGGAAGAAAGAATGCAACTGCCTCTGTGGGGACAGAGAACTGCTTTAAGCAAGTCGTAATGAATATATTAGCAGGTCTCAGCTTGACAGGGTGCTGAGCCACTAGCAAGATTAAGGAAAGCTTAAGAGAGTCCTCAACAGGATGGTTTTGATGGGAACCTGCATACCTTGTCTCCTGTAACACTTGGAGAAACCTAGAGGACAAAGGAGATGTCCGAAGATAAGAGGTACCAGATTGCCTTCTTCAGGATGCTGAAATTGCCAGGAAGCAAGTTAGGGATTTAGCAAGAAGTTGAAACTTAGGGAAATTCTGACTTTCTGTAGCTTGTGGGTGATATTGGATATAACTGAAGACTGAGCCTTATGAAGTGTTTGCTGACAAGTCTGCTATTTGAGGAATATCCAACTGCAATTTTTTGAAGTAATTTTTATTAATAAACCTCTACCTTCTCCAATGTATACTGACTTGAATGTGAAATACACTGGGCTCCAATTGCTCTGTCTTTACCTTGATCTGATACTCCTTTTGCTGAAGTTGCTGGAAGTCTCTCAGTGACTGCAGCAGGAAGCACAGCAGGTAGCTCTGGACATTGTCTGAAGAACTTCAATATTTCTGTAGGCTCCTCTCAGAATCTTTTGCTTTAAATAAAGCATCAGTGAAGCATGTGCTTGGAAAATAAGTGTGTAATGGCTATTAAAACTGCCTTTGAGGGTCTGTAGGACCTTTATCACCTTTTGTGTCTAAGAATAGCTTTTTAGAAGCAGAATAGCCATAACGTATACATTGGTAATGTCAGTCTCTGCTGCCTTGTAATACAAAGTACATTAGAACTGCAGGGAAAATATGCATAATCTTGACTTTCCCTTCTTTTTTTCTTGTGTTTTAAAATAGACACTCAAGGAAAAAGAGTCCAGCATCTGCTTAAAGGAAATGCAGAGCTAGTCATTAGCACTGGCTCAGCTTTTAGCACTTTGTTGTTGAAGGTACCTACTGGTCTCAAGAGGCGTGACAAGCTGTTTTCCTTCTCTAATTTACAGGAGAGTGCAACCCATTTCATGTTAGGTAGTGGTGAATCTGCCATTTAAGCCTTCAGTCTTTGCTCTGTAAAAAAACATTTCTTGGGAAAGAAAGTGCCCATGTGAAGATTTTAGGATTGTAGTACAATGTCAATCATTGTCTCAAGCACATAGCTTGCTTTCTTACTAACTACTACATTTCTGTAGTGAAGGCCCAAGTAATTTGGAGATAACGAGGACAGGAAAAATCATCGGTGATTACAAAAACACCAAGGTTGCTTGTTTTTTCTTCCTGAATTCCACATGTGACAAGCAGCGTCATGACATGTCAGGTCAGGCTGCATCAATCATGTCATCTTAGATTACATCACATGTGTGGGATGGTGGAAACCACTTATGGGTCAGACAGGAGACTTAAGAAACAATATTTTGTAGCTCGAAGGGGCAAAAGAAGGTTGGGGAAAGGGAGGAAACTTCAGTAAAGCACTTTTTCTTTTTTTTCCCCCCGAACAGATGGTGAGCCCACCCACCATCAGGTGAAGTCAGATAGGGCTGGGGATGCAAACCTCATCAGATGGATTGTTATTTCATAGTGCTGTAAAAACCTAAAATGCAAAAATGTGCTAGCTTCAGGAGGGACAAACTTTGAATTCAGTGTTGAAGAATCCCCTCAAAGGGTTTTCCAGTTTGAGTGGAAAATACAGTGTGGATATTTGCAGAATTTGCTGAATTTAAGGGAATAGAAAGCAAAAGTTTAAACCCTATAGGAAAAAACCCAGCTGAAGGGGAGAGAATTCCTGTGAAAAGTACTCTTCACTTTGTCCAAAGCCATTTCAGAAAATAGAAGAATTTAAATATCAATGTTTAAACTAATGTTTTGGTTAAATTTTAGTCTTTGGATCTTTTAATTATATTTATTTCTTTAGATGTGCTTTCTAATAGACACAATTATGGAAGCTGCACATTTGTAAACAAGAGTTGTCACCCTCAAAGAGGAGCTCATCAGTAGGAACATACTGACTTTTGATGCTTTCTGAGAAAGTTTTATAAACCAGAAAATGGATGCTCCTGGTTCATTTGAATCTCAGCTCTGCAATAGAGAGCCAAGTATAACATATAGCACATGTTTGTTATTTCCCTCTTGGTATCTGGGTCACAGAATCAAAACAGATCTCGGCGGATTTTGGCTGTATCTTTTTTCTAAGATTTTGCTTGTCAATAGCAAATTTGACTGTCTCTCTGTTGAGCTCGGACTCGTATGGCTGTTTGGAACCATGGAAAACAGAGCTTAATCTCAACTGTGTTAGGCCAAAATTAAAGTTGATTAAGGTTTTTAGGTTTTCCAAAGCATTTTCACAATAATTAAAGGGCTATCTCCCCATTTTCAGAGAATAAAGCCAAATTGACTTTTTAAATCAAGCATGCTTTACCTTTTTCATTTTAAGCTTGTTTGGAGCAAGATTTTTGAAATAGAGTTTTAAAAAAGTTAGCCTAAATTTTATTTTTACTGACAAGTTGTGGTCAGTAACCTGATGCTTTTTCCTCTGGAATATATTTTAATGGGACCAGTTGTGATCTAGTCTATGACCTTCCTAGCAATGCCAACAGTTGCTACGGTTTGCAAGACAGGTAATTTGCTTTTATATTCACATGTATCCTTTGAGCTTTGGAGACTACTGGACTTTTTTGGATACTTCTAGGCTCTCTTGTTTTCTTTGTCGAATATAGTGGAAAATAAGTGTGTGATTTCAGAATTATCTCAGGAGTTGTTACTGCTCTGTCCATAAAGGCAAAACATCAACCAGTTAAAAACCCACCCCTTGTATCTCTCTCAAGCTACTGCTTGACTGGATGCTTTGGGCAGAGTAAGAACCAAAGAAAAGCTGTTGGCTTGGAGGTTACAGTTGGCACCAAGTGGAATGTCTTTTAAAAAGGCTTATTGAATTCAATTATTGGAGGTGCTGAAATTAAATACAGTAAGTGCTTAGTATGTTATCTGGATATGTAACTAATTACATGAAGAATAAATTTGATATTTGGGAATTCGGTGTTGCCCAATGGCCTCAAGAATGGACAGCTGGGAAAGAGGAGTTGTTAACCTTGTGGCTGTCAAGATAGTACACTGCTAAGTATGTCATACAAACAAGTTTTCAGGCAGAAAGCCTAGAAGATCTAGCAGTGCTCAATATTGAAATTCTTGCTTCATATGTCTCTTCTTACAATATATAGTATAAATGTGTATACCTTAAGCTATATAGTGCAGCTGAATCTGACATATCTTGTCTAGACTCAGTTTGTCATAATAAATGCCATTTCCTTGAGCTAGAATGAGTTAGCTCTTGAACGAAAGGAAAAGGAATAGCTGAGCATTTCTTCTTTCCTTTCTTCTCATTATTTGGGCTTTCTTCTCACGTAATTATGGCAAGAGTCCTTGGAGCACACCTGACAGCTTGCCTCAGCTCTTCTTGTTTGTTTTTTGAAAGTAATAATTATGTGGGACCTTTTTTGATGGGTTGAGCTACTTAAATCTCCAATTTACCTTATGTTCCTATTTTTTGACCTTTCACTCAAGGTTTTCCTATTTCTCTTCTCCCCTTGTGATCTCACTCCATTAGAATATAAAAGGTGAGCTCTTCCTCAGTTGTAAATTGGGCTTCACTTGTGCAATATTAGTTGGCACAGATCTGACTTCTGAATCTTCCCTGGAACAAGATCTGTCCAAAACCAGAGTTCTACAAAGATGAGATCATTCCTGAGTTTCCCCAGCAGAAATGAGAACTGATTCAAACTTTCAACTATGATTAGAGGTGAACTACAGGAGAAAAAATGGTTGGCAATAGTTGTGGTTGGCAAATGCCTGGTTCATACTTTTAGCCTTATTTTCACTGTACGTATGCAATCTCTTGGAATGACATGTAATTTGAAACTGTGTGTCCTAATCACTGAAGTTTTAAATAATTTCTGATATTAAAAGTAGCACCTAGTCACCTCAACATGGGAAGTTTTCCTCTATTCCCTCTAGAATAAAATGTGTTCACTGAAGTAGATAAACATTGGTATAACATTGGTATAACATAGTAAACTGAGAACTGCTGTGATTGACTGGCTTGGTGAAGAGCAACCAACAAAGGAATGTGTGTTACAATGTGCTTAATGTGAATCCACAATAGCATTGCAAATATATTTTAATGAGATGCTTTCCAAGTATTGTCCATAACCTCATTGGTCATGTTATGAAAATGATTATCTGAGATCTGAGACATGGCAGATTAAGTGTGGTAACTATAAAGTGGTTTTGAATGATCCATCCCCATATGTGGAGATATGCCTGCACAAGCATGTTCAGAGTATCTTGAGGTTCTCAAAACAACCGGAGGATTCATTTATTCTCACTTATTCCCATCCTCTTTCATGGCACTTTAGGTCTTAAGTGAATAAAAATGCTATCTGTCTGTCTAGCTTTTGGGGTTTTTTTTCCCTTTCCAGGAAGTATTAGCATTGCAGACAAGTTTGGAGGATGTTAAATCTTGGCTTGCTATAACAGGAGGCTCAAAGATACTGCAATCTGGCCTCAGTATAATGAGCCCCTTTGTTATATTTAAATACTATCATACTACCCTATATACAGCAAAGCATTGGGATGTTTTATATTAACGATGCACCAGTACTAAATCCTCAGCCAACTCTAAAAAGGCACTAATTATTATTATTAGTGTTTTACCCTAACAATAAATGTCAAATGGAACCCTGCAAACAAATAACTACCTGTCACTAAGTGAATGAAAAGCAATCTTAGTAAAGTGAATTAAAACCCAAACAACAGAAGACTCAACAGGCAGATGCTACTGGGGTGGCTTAGCTGGGTGGTTGATGTAGCTCCTGTTACAAGAGCAGCAGCAGTATGTTCTTGGTTGTGACAGTCCTGATAGTGATGTCTTTCCATTGACATGTAGGGCACCTGGTTAGTGGGAGGTATATGAGCTCATATCAGCTGAAGTGCATCAGCTGTGGGAGACGCTTAGTCATGGTAAATGGAAACTGGATACTAGTGGGGATTTAGCTGGTTTATTTGCTGTATTGGTTGCTGTGCTTGTGAATTTTAGCAATGAAAAATTAAAGTTGGACACTAGAGTATTTGTTTTTGTGACACATTTCTCTTAAATTTTTCAAGGTATTTTGTGTCTCCCAAAGACTTTTTTTATGAATTGTACATTTTATTTTTCAATCTTCATGTATCTTTGATATCTGATTGACATTTTCAGGACACACTAATCCTTTCTACTGAAGGAAGCACTCACAGTGGCAGCTCTTGCAATTGGCCTCACAGAGGCTGTTTTTTTGAAGGGAATGAGGTCTATGACTGAAGAGCTGAAAGGAACTGAGATCTGGTGAGTGGCAGGACAGGCTTTCATAGTGACAGAGCTTATTCTTACATAGACTTGTTCATAAAATTCAGATTTGTGGACCCTGAGTCTACCTTCACAGCAGTTTGAGTCTAACAGTCCCCTAGCCTCAGCTGAGTTGCAAGAATATAAAGAAGGAACAAACAAGATGAGAACTGGCCCCAAAGCCTCAGTTCAGGCAGTTTGGAATCACAGACAGCAATGAAAGTTTGCACATGTTTAATGCAGGTTACCTGAATAGCTTTTCTGGAAAAGATGAGAAAATGAGTGGGGGTTCAAAAGGCAATGGCTTTCAGAACCAGATCACTTAAATTTCATGTGTCTGAGCTAGACCAGCAAGTTGAAGTGGGTGAAAATGAATGAGAGCAATGTAAAAGCAGTAGTTAGTGCTGGGTAGATTGTACTGTGTTGTGGATGACAGGCTAAATCCATTCCATTTACATTCTGATTATGAATCCCAACCTTTCCTTCTTGTTACACAAAGCAAACAAAATAAAAATACCCTCATCTTACAGGTGTCCTAAGATGGTGTTCAGTGTTAACAGAAGCTGATGATTTGTCTTCTCACCTACCTATATAAAAAGCAAGATCCAACACAAGTTTATCTCCTTGGATGTCCACTTTCCAGATCAATCCCTTTTTCTCTCAAGCTCTACTTACTAGAAACAAAAATATATAAAAAAAAAAAATCCATTCACAATGGGCTCATGACTGCAGTCATCTGTGTTGCGATTTATCTTTAGTACTTGCCAAGTCATTCTTGGTAGGCTTGCCTCCTCTGGGTATGAGTAATGAGGAGACATCTACAATTAATGTAGGAAAGAAAGTGTGGATTGCTGTATGCAGATTTAAAAGGGAAAAATTATGTGCAAGTTGTCTTATTAATTGATGAAAGCAAATATATGGGTTGCGTGGTGATTTTTGTGCAGTTTTGAGCTTCAATTATTGGGACACATTCTGTCATGCACTAAAAGTGCAGGCTGTCCTCTAATGAGTCTGACAATTCTAGTTTCTTTTCCCCTGACCTTACCAGAATGTTGCACATCTTAGAGCCGTCAGGTAGGACCTGTTTTGGACACTTTGGATCCTTCCACTGCAATATAATTTGCAGAAGCTTGAGGTTGTTGTTTTCTGTAAATGGAGATTGTGAACATGAAGAAATGTGGCTTATACTGCTGAGCTAACTAGAAAAGTTCAGATGAACTCAGGCTAACCTATCTACAGATTTTCTGAAATTGAAAATATCTCTACTGCAGATCGCAAGCTGCTATAATCTGAGTTTCCTTATGAATTATTTGTAACTTCACTCAGACTGCATGCAATAATTTTTTTTCAGTAGTTTTCAATAAGCTGTAGATGCTAGTTTAGATGTTTGCTCAAAGACCAAACTAGTAACTGTAAATCAGAAAACACAATTCCAGAACAGAACTATTTTAAGATTAACGAATCTCAGGTACTTGCTGTCTCTCATAGAGGACAGATAAGAGAATACTGTGGGTGCATCTCCATTGATACAGGCTGAAATCTGGGGAGGGCTGTTGTGTAAGACTTCAATTTATCCTTACCTGAAGGCAAAGGTGGAAGAACAGGCATTTCATTTGCCAATAGGTACACAGATAATGAGGAATTTATTTATTCTTAGTCTAGAGCAGATACTTGATGTGGGGATTTTCCCAGAAATGCTGAGAGCAGACCAACTAAAATCAGTCAGCATCACGTCTGCAGCTTGCGGAGTCACAATCGAGACTACAAAGATATTGCGTCCTTGTATCTCCTCTCTGAAACAGAAGTTTGTGCAGTGATAGGTGGCCAGATGAATGTAAACATGTGCAAAGCAAAGTTAGTGGGTCTCATTGCACTGGAAGTGGTTTATGTTCCCATTAAACAACTAAGTTGACTTCCTGGAGGTCTCTTGCTCTGCAGGCAGAGAGAAACAAAGCTTGGAGATAGACTCATGCAGAGGATTGCTTTTCAACAGAGAACTCTTTCAAAATTTCCCACCAGGCGTCAGCAGCTCTTTAAGCCATGCTGTCTATTTTGAGTTTTATTTAGATTAACAAATTCCACACCCTCGCATACAAAAGCAGAATAGAGTGAAAACACAAGCTGCCCTAACAGAGCAATATCCAACAAACATTATGCTACTCAAAAATATTTGCTGTACAATCCTCCCCACAAAAGGGACTTGTTCAGCCAAAAGATGTCAGATAGCATCTTGCTAAAAGCAATGGTGCCAGTGGAGCTTGCTTCCAAGTTCATGCAGCTGATTTTTTTTTTTTCCCTCCATTTGCTTTATGCTAAGAATATCAGCCACTTATTTCCCTGAATCTCTGAATTTAAAGAAATGAGAGATGGACTTTACACAGGACTGTATCTGCTAAGGCATTTGACTCCTGTGAAAACAGAAGACAGTATAGTGTTCAGTAGAACCTGCTGCTGTCTGTTTAACAGATTCTATTCCACAGGTTGGTTGATAAATACGTGTTACTGCACTTGCTCATTTTTAATGTATTAGGCCTCCAGGAGCTAATAGAGTAGAATTTTCTAAAACATGCTGTGTGGCAGTAGTCAATTTTTGTGACATTTGGGCAATTTATGTACTGCATGATTTTTGAGTGGCCCGTAAGGACCTTGAACTATGAACACATGCTTGATTTTTTAAGATGAAGACTTTTTATTGTAGCTCTCTTGCAGATATTTTGTCTTGTATAAAAGTCAGAAATTATGTGATTAAGGTGGACTTTGACTGCATCAAAGTACTTATTGTTCCTATTTTGAGACACGTGAAATAATAAATATTGAGCAAAGAAACCTCAACTAAACCCAGTTTTATTAAAGGAAAGACTTTTTTTAAGTGGTCGTCTTTCAGCTCTTATCAACTTGTTTAATAATTAAACCACATATTAATCTATCTGCTGATCATGACAGTCTTCTGCAAAGGTGTTTATTGATCAGAAATGTGATTTTGGATTATATGTTTTTGTCTTATTACTTAGATTCTTAAACAATGTTTAGTGGAAATTACATTGCATTTTTTTTCAAGAATATATTGTTTGAGAGATAATTTAAAGACCATTGTCCTTCAAGGGCCAAAAACTCTCTAGTATTTGTAGAACTGCAGTAATACTGATTTAATTGGTGTAATAGTTGAGACGGTGGGCAACAAGCCCAACTTAATCCTTGGTGTGGTTTCTGTTATGAGAGGAGGAATCTCAGTTTAACCTTGGACATGTCTATAGTGTAATGATCCTGGCATAGCAAGAAGAATCACTTCTAAAACTCTGATCTGATTTGATATATTAATTTGGAAGGGTAGGGGAAAACAAAGGTATGAATTAAGTTAGTTTTGCAGTTTGCCCTGCCACCCAGAAAAGAAAAAGCATTAGAGGCCTTTGCTTCCAAGTGGTGTGCTGGTGCTTCCTCAACAAATGCAATCCAGTAAGGAAATGCTGTCCCAGAGATGGCAACCAGCTTGTCTAGTAGGAACAGACTGGGACATGGACATTATGTGGATGTCAGACCAGTGAGTTCTCACGGAGTAAATGCAGTAGTTAGGGCTTATATTGGTGCTTCTTGGTTTCTGCTCTAATTTAGCTAAGTTGCAATGGGTTTATCTTAGAGCTAGCAGTAGGATATTCTTCTAGTGTAAGATGATCTCCTAAGTTTAGAAACAACCACTGTTCCCAAGATGATTATGCACCAACCTAGCAACAATTACCTCTTTATCTGGGGCTTCAGGAGAAACAGATGAGGCTTATTCCCACAAAAATACCAGTGATTCTCTGATTTGTTTTATTGAAAGTGCTGGAACCCATTTTTGCTGGAACCTACATTGAAAGGCAAGAGCTGGGTCTCTTCTGTGTGGATTTTTGTTAGGAATTTTGAGCTTTTTCCACTACAGGTTTCTAGTGAGCTTTATATAGTGGATACTCTCTCATGTTTTCCTGTTTTCAGCTTCTATCAATAGCATTTCATCTTGAATTAAGCTGGTTTTGGTTTTAGCAAAGGTGGCTTTTTTCCTAGTTTAAACCTGACTGTTTCAGGGGAATTAATCTGCTATCAGAGCCACCGATTTTGCTTTGTGTATCAATAGCATTGTGTCAGTAGCCAGAGGGTGTGGCAGAATGTGGCACTGACATTTCTGTAAGCTCTTGGTGGTGGTGTTGCTGGATGATTGTTTCAAATTAGCTTCAATCTCATAATAGTACAGTATCATGTTTTGTCTGACTTGTAAACAAAATGGTGACTAATTAGTATTTCAGTAAGCAAGACAGGATAGTTTGCTTGTTCTAGAGTTTCAGAGAAGCTCTGACTCCACAAATGTCTGAATGCTGTAAGTCACTTTAATCTCACTGTTTTAAGGCCAAATACACTACAGACAGATTGGAGAGGAGCATGCTTAGAGCAGTAATGAATTTGGCTGTCTCTATATGCCTCTCTTGTCCTTGAAAATAAAGCTATTTAATACTGTCTCATTTTAAAACAAGTCCTCTATGGGACAGTTACTGGAGACTGGCTAATGCCATGAAACTCAGATTCATAGCAAGAGACAAGTAACTCCAAAGTTAATTAGTACTTCAATCTAAAAATTTATTTCAGCTCATTATAGATACCCAAGCTGTTTGCAAGATGCACTGAGCAGATTTGGTTGGAATATAGCATTACTTTCCTTGGCATATTTGAAGCCATGAGGGTTTGGGTTTTTTTAAATATCAATGAGTATTTCTAGAAGGTTATTAAATACTTGTGATTCAAGAATTTTAATATAACTTTTTATGGGATACATTATCAAAATTTATTTATTTTTTAAATATATACTTTTTAAGGGGGAGAAGAACCCTCTCTATCAAGAGGGGGATTAGAAGAGCTTTTTGGCTTTTCATTTTTATGCACTAGGATGCATATTATGTCATGCATTGGGATTAACAGTAGTACAAAACAAGTGTGCAAATTTTATTGAAACAGTAGCACTTTATATGTAAACAACTGTAGAAGACAGAGGGCAAATGGAGAAAAAAAGATCCGACATAAAGGCTCCACGGAGCAGAAGGAAGCTGACTAATCTTCTGCTATCTTACAATTTCATATTAGTAGTTTCTGTTATCACATATTTATAATCCGAACCCCATGTATTTCAATTGCAGCTAACTTGTACTTTCTAAATGCCAAATCCATTAAAGCTACCTTGCTGATGTCCCTTTAAAATCAACTTAAATCTGACATTGTAATTTACACCACTGTTTGTCACTATTTAATTTTCTCTGACACTTACATTAGTTATACCTGGTCACATCTGTTCTGAATTTATCCCTTTCAATTTAATTTATTATTACTTTCAATGCATAAAAATCCAAACCAGTAACAAATTGTCCAGGTAATAAGTCCCATCCTCTGGCGTGACTGTAGACAAGCATCTGTTGATGTTTCCATCATGTATCCTGGGGTGCAGGTGTAGGTAGGAAGCAAGGAGTTTATTTAATACATGGACAGTCAAAAGATTTGAAGTACAAGGAAGGTTAAGGCCAGGATAAGAACTAGATAGGTTTCTGAAGAGACTGGATTATTTTCTTAAGGGACTGGTAATAATACGTTGCAGTCATACAAACTGAAAAGACCTTCAGGAAGAAAAAGATTTACAATGTTCTAGATAGTAAGTCAGTGTCTGCTTAATAAGATCATGTGAGGCTGGGATGCAGCTGTTGAATCATTAGAGTTGGGAAGCAATTCTGGAAGGCAATGTTGAGTGCAAGGAAGGAAAAGCAATAGGAGAACAATTGAGATGTGCTTCAGGAAGAAAACTAATGTGTCTCGTTTCCCCCAAGAGAACTGAAAGCTGACCTCCAATTCTGGAGAAATGGGAGGGCAAGAAGCTGAAGTAACAAAAACCGTTATGACTTAAACCTCCCCTAGTAGAGGAGAAGAGAACTGGAATGTGAAAGTAAAACTTGAGGCTCCTTTGGAGGAGGGGTCTCATTGCAGCAGTTTGCAGGTCTGCACATTCTAATTGAGAGGGAAGGGCTGTGCAGGATGGGCATGCTTGGGTGGGTGGAAGAATTTTATGATGATGTTTGATGGGCAAGTAGGATTTGAAGATGCAAAAGCACTATTGGAAAACCGCCTGGTGACTCTGCTTCAGCAGAGTACACTGGATTATTCATTCTGTGGGAAGGTGAAAGTCTTTGCTTTTGAAATTGTGCCTTAGTGAATAATCTGGAAAGTTATGAAAACAGTGAATTCATCTATTCATGAATAGTGTGGATATTTTTGCTTTTGTGCCATACCCATCCACAGCAATATTTTTTGTATTAAATACTATGAATCCACTTCACCTGTCAGCACTATTCAAAACATAAAATGCTGCATGAATAGGAAGGATGTTCTGGGATCTCTCAGATGATTACTGTTGCTAGGAAAACCACATCCTGATATCTTTGTGCTCAGTGTCTGTGTCTCTCTTTGTGTACAGCCTCCGGTGACAGGCAAATTCATACCAAGGCACAGGGAAGAAATAGGAAAAGTTTAGAGATGTTTAAAGAACACTGCTTAAAGTTAAAAGGTGGATGTCATTGCAAATAATAGTTAAGAGTTATGATTTCTTTCCTATGTGGGATTACTGGTATTAAATTGGGGAGAATTGCAGTGCTGGTTATGCTGTGACTCTGAATCTGATGAAGGCTTGGGCTGCATCAAAGTTGAAAATTGTTAGGACCTCAAAAATGCAGTGTTTGTATTGTAACAGCAAAGAGGCTTATATCAAAAGGGTCACAAATGCTGACTTCTCATCCCTATTTGTCTGGTTGGTGGTTTTACTTATTTTGATTATTTTTTCAAAGAAACTTTCTGAGAGAGCTAAGTATGTATATTAGCCAGGGGGCTTTATAGGTTTGTAATTTTTTTTTTGTATGCACTTGCAAGCACAGAAATCATAGTATTTAATCTACTGTGATATAATCTGTCAAACACTAAAAAATGCCAGATAATGTGAAGAACTAATATTCTGAATGTCACAGTGTGACCAGAAACTCAGACTTAAATCACAAAAGGCATTGAGACTAGTATGCCATATTCTCAAGATGCTTTAGCTATTTGAGTCCCACCCTTTAAGTTGTGATCTTACATAATGGATCCTAAATTAAGGAGTTGGCATTAAACTCATTAAAGAGTGGGACTATAACACAAAACGCTAGTGTTAGCCAGGAGAAAAATTAAACACTTGTTTTCAAGCTTCTGCTTTTACCAGTTTCCTTACTACTGCTGTTGGTCTCTGACTGGACTCCCATATTGGTGAGGTGGGTGTGCATAATGTTCTCTTCTGCTATATTTTGCAACATATTGGGGTAAAACTGGATTGTCTGAGTTAAAATATAATGTTGTAGTTAGCAAGAACACTTAAAACTGGCTGAAAAAATGTTTAAACCCTCTGCACTCATATCCGAAACTTTAATTTGCTTAATATTCAGTATCTGCATCCTAATAGGTTTTTTTTCCTGATGGAAAAAAAAATTCTCACAGGAAGGAGTCTTCCAAAGAGGGTGTCTGTCTGAACAGACTAGCTAAGCTGTGTAGGTCCAAGTCAGCAGAACAGCAGAAGCATGTGTAGCTGACCCTTTAAAGTCATTCACCTGAATAACATCTGCAGGTTGGCCACTGCTAAAGATGTGTGAGGCTCCCCTCTCAGGCTAATCTTTAGAGCTTATCCTTTTCAGCTGTAGGTATCTTGATTTTTTTTTTTAATTTTATCTGAAATACCTACAATTTTTTTAGAAGCCCCCTGTGCACCATGCTCTTATGCTGAACAAAACAGCATTCATCACATGCTTTTGCCCAGATGTTAGCACTGATTCTTTTCCATTGATGGCAAATTTGCTGCTAAGCTGTGCTGAATTTGTCAGTTCTGTCAGCTGAATAAGAAGATGCAGCTGTACAGGGTAGATTTGGCTACTTGATGGATAGATTAGTTTTTATCTCCTGCACTTGGCTGGAACTAGCCTGAATGTACCATTCCCTCCCAAACTGGATGTGTAGTTCTGCTGCCTGCCCTAAGGAGAACAATGGCTCCCACTGGATGCTTTGTCCTATTTTTTCCCCCTCTCTAGCTACAACATCCTTTTAATAAACCAGCTCCCAGCCAAGTACAGTCTTTCCCCAACACACTCTAATTCTTTAAAATAGCAGAAAATTTATTCTGTTCTCCTGAGTCTTTGAGTCCACATTTTAAAATTCGAAGGGAGTAAGCAGAGTATCCTCTACTGTGATACCACCAAAAGAGGAGATAGATTCTATTTCTGAAAGGAACTAATTTCAGAGTTTTAATTATTAAAAAAAAAAAACAAAAAAAAAACAAACCAGCCAACCAAACCCTAGTAGTTACTAAAGGTATAAAGGTAAAAGTTTATGTGCAATGACTATAGATGAAACAAAGATTTTGAATTTCCAGATAAGTGTTTCACTTTCTTTTTTTCTCATTATTTGTATATATTTCTTTTACAGTCTGGTGGACTCAAAATAAATTCCTTTATGTGCTTGGTGCTACAGAAGAAACATGTTAGAACATAACTCCTGATTTATTTGTAGTCCACGAAAGACAAACAAGCAGAAAATGGCCAAGCTGACATTACAGATGGCTAAATGAGGACCAGTGGCAATAAGCAACAAGCCTGGGGTTGTAGGAGGAGACAGTGTCAGAGGCTGAAATTAGACCTTGAATTTTTATGTCACAGCTCAATAGATCTATGCTGGGTTTGGTTTTTTTTCCTAAGACTTCTCTCCCCACCTTTGCTTCCTTTGTTCATCTTTTGTTCAATTTGTCCATTCTTCTTTGTCTTCTCCAGAGTGCCAGAGAAGAACTAAAACCCCATCAAATAATATAACTAGCTTCCCTGGGATGGCCTAATGAATATGTGATGAAATAATTTAAGTAGACTTTTAGTCTCCTAGAATTTCACAGTCTGAATGACTAAATTCCTTCCCATTTTTTCCCCCAGTGTGCAGGAGTCCAAAACTTTTAAATCATTACGTGGTAAATTTACCCCCACCCACCTATTGCTTTTGCTCCCACTTTTCCTTTTTTCTGCTAATGAGTCATAATATGTAATTACCTTCTGTCTTTTCTCCATTTAGTGAACATGCCAGTGCAGAGTGACTTAAGAAAATAAAAAAGGCTTTTTAAAAAGATGAGGAAACAAGCAAGCATCCAGGACTCTTTGGCTCCCACTCACTAGTCTTGCTCTTGCCAAGTGTAATTAATATTGCTTTTTCTCCATGGCACTCTGAAGCAGGATTAAGTAAACTTATATCTGTATTATTACATTTTAATGAATGTTTGTGTATTAGTGTGTTGGGGTTTTTTTGGGTCATCAAGCTGTACTGGACACTTAAGAAGGTGGTGAAATTCAAATGATCTGCTCTCTTCCTGAAACACTTTGTCTTTAAATGTATTATTCAGGCTCCCAGCATATGCTAGAATGAGCTGTGCAAAATATACTATGTGAAATAAGCAGAGGCTGATTTGTAATGTGGGTTGTGACATGCTTTTATCATGGCCCCCTCTACAAGTGCTGATTTCACTTCTGGATAAACTAGACAGTCTTAGACCCCCTAAACCTCAGCCTGAATTGGGGAAGTGCACATCAAAGTCAAGGCACCTCAGAGTGCCCTACTTGCTGGATCCCTCTGTTTTTAAAGTGTCTTTGCTGTGCTTAGCTGTGACAGCATGTCCTGAAGAGAGAGATGTTTAGGGCTGCTTATTAAATAGTGGGAACCAGAAGTTCATTGTCACTTTAAGAATTTGTTTTTAGGGATTGTTTCTACTTAGTGACATGGGGAAGAATGTAAAAGCCAGCTCTCTCAGCCACTGAATAATAAATGATTGAATAGCAGAAATTCAATAGGGCTTTTTCTGTGAATAAAATGGCAAAAAAAAAAGTCCAAAACATTTATTTGGGATAACTCATCCATTCATGGATATCTTCTTTTGGTAAATAAATATTTTGCCACCTGCAACTCTGTGCTCTTAAAGCTGTTGTGTAATTTCCAGTATTTTCTGATGGCTTCTGAAATGAGTTTTAAGAAGATGGTTGTTTAAAGTAAACTGAAAGAAAGAAAAGACTGTACATCAAAGATACCAGCATTTCTCCTCTCTCTGCATGTTTCCCCTGAATATGGAGTTGGCAAACTCTCAAATCACTTAATCATGTTTGAACTTGGAAAAATGTATGATAATACCAGCTGAGCTAATATTTAAAGAGCTCTTCATTTCAGAATTTTATTGTCTCTTTCTCACTTCTTCTCAAGTCTTCTGACAGGCATGGTGGTGAGGCTGTGAGTGGCTCAGGCAACCAAAATGGGAAGGCAAAAAGATGTTTGCACCTGAACTTGGATCAGCTGGGTCTGAAACAACCCCTTCAGGATTTCTTGGAGATAAATGTATTGCAGTAGTCTGAAAGACTGGTTAGTAGCCAAGTCTCCAGCAGAGTACTATGTACTCTAGCTTTCCCTGCCAGCTCTCCACCTCTGCAGGTTCTGCTGGTGTCTGCAGGGATCTGGTTGTGCCTCCAGAGATACGGTTGCTCTGCTCAGACACTCACAGTCACAACCATGCTCCAGAGTTTGCATTGTCTGGTTAAGACAATGTTATGCACAGATAAAATTATGAATTTGTGCTTTTTCCCCAGTGTCTCACCTACCCCAGTGGTTTGGGTTTTTTGTGCATGTCATGGTGGTAACTTCATCTAGTTGCAGATTTCTGACAGGCTCTAGGAAAGGTGGGAAGTGGCGCTTTGCTTTTCAGTGGATGTGCAGCAAAAGAGGGGTTATCAGCACATTAGTAACATTTTAATTAGAGTTATTCATGGCTTAATTACTGGCCTGTTTTGTGAGTTGAATTGATAGTAGGAAGAAATAGTGAGAATAATTCTGAGGATCTTGGATCCAAGGTCCTTGGGGGACTTAGACAGTTACAACTTGCTTTGAAAATGCTCCAAGACTTGCAGTGTGTGGATAGCAAGTGTTGCCTTGTGGCTTTGTTGGACTCTTACCTGCTTTTGCCCTATTTGCCACCACACCAGACAATCAAATCAGACTTTGGCAGGTGATCTCTAGAGGCAGTTCTCCAAAATACTTAAAGGTTAATATATCCTCAAAATCAAGTGGGCCAGAGAGATAAGGAGGTTTTGGCTTTCCTTCATCTATGGTTTGACCCTGGGAAGTGCTGGGTATTATCTACCTCAGCAGCACAAGTAACAAGCACTTTGGTGTGGCTTTAGGATCCTTGACCCTGATCAGACCCAACCCATAGGGCTGGTGTTTCTGGGTCTGAAGTCAGTGTCTGCCTAAGGGTTAGCTCAGGCATCTGTAGGTGAGGTTCTCCTTGCAACTAGTCTGCACTTTAATCCCAACTTGTGGGATTGAAACTGTGGCAACCTTAAATGTATAATTTCCTTCCTATTACATTATTTCTTCCAGTACGGGAGGTACCCAGTGTTTGTCATTTAGGAGTGTCATATCATTACATTGCATATTGCAGTGTAATGATGTGAAATGATTAAATGACAAAATGTCAGTTCACTGCCAAAAATCTTAAGTAGCATACTTCTATTTGCAGATGGGAAAGCTGTTATTAATTTTTGTATGGGCTTTGCCAGATGAAATAACTTAAGCAGACTGAAAAGAGTGGTGGGTTTAATCCTTTTTCTAATCTGAACATAAGTAGTAGGAGTGATGTCCACCTCTAGTCCTCACTTCAGGACATATGTGCAGTGCCAGTTGTATGTTGTCATACAATGGCCTGGTCTACTGTCAAATAATGATAGCAGAAAACAAAAGAACAAGCTGGCATTTTTTTGAAGGGGAAATACTCTGCTCCAAAGAACTCTGTGTTAAGTAGGGCAAGATGTTTTGTTCAATTTTGTTTCTTAGTATTAAAAAATGTTTCTTGCTAGATTAAAGATAATCTTAGTATGGCAATAAAATTAAATGAATATTCCTCTGTTTTTGAAAAAGGATGATGACAAGACAGAATGGCTAAGTGGAGCAGATGTCTAGAACTGAAATTACTATATACAAGGTGAAAACAAAATTTGGAGGACTTAAAGTGTTGAAGCCAGGAGGAACTGGAAGTTTCCATCCTAGTGTGCTGAAATAACCAATGCAGGAAACTAGTCTAGCAATAAGGATTTTTATCTAACCACCTGGGGCTGCCAAGATGCTAACAAATGTAGTTCCTCCTTCACAAAATGGGAAAAACGGTTCCATGCTCCATCTACCTGTTAGTCTGACCTCAATAGCACATGAGGTCTTAAAACTCATTAGAAAAGAGATAGTGAAGAGTCAGAGCTTAAACTTAAAACTGGAGACACTGCAGTGGATTTTACCAAAGGCAGACTAGGGGGCTGCCCAATGCCATCAAAGATTTATCCTGAGACTCTCTAGAATGCACGTTAGCACTGTTCTTAGAGATAAATTCAAACAAAGATGTGAAGAGCAGGCCGGCTACTAGGATGACTGAGGATATAGTGTATTTTGTTAGAAGACCTTTGTAAAACTAAGGCTGAGAGGGAATTTGACTGCTTTTCCAAAACAGCCAGGGAGCATAAGGGTGGTGAAGAGGGGTGGGGGTGGGAAGTAAATTATAGTGTTGGCACAAAACCAAGTAAGTCCTCAACAGGAGGAGGGCACAGAACAGCAATTATTAGTGGAGACCAAAGCCTCTAATGACTTCTCAGGTGGAGAACAGGTACATAGGAGTGTATGCACCATAGCTGCCCTTGTCCCTTCCTGCTTTTTAACCTGTATTCCCATTTAATTGTAGACTAAACCTTCTTACTACTTATTTCCTTTCACAAAGGTATTGTAGTCGAGGGTCTAGTATAGATAGATTAGCCAAAGTTTCGAAGTGAAATGGGTTTTTTAAAAAAGTGAAAAAAAGGCATCAAAAAGGAGAATTCCTATCTTGTAAGGCCATATTCTTCCAGTATTGCTTATGTAAAGCTGTGTGGGGAAAATATAATACTAGAAATCAAATGAGCACTACAAATCTAAAAAAACACCAAAATTCTGGTGGATCTCAAGAGGTCACCTAGCTTGCTTTCTAGTGCAAAGACAGGTAAACCTGAAATATTCATGTGTCTGGCTCTCAGCTTTCTGGGGAGCTCTTTGGTTGTTATCTGCATATTCCTCCAGGTTTAGTTCAAGTTAATACACTTCTCTCTCTGGGTCACAAACCCATCTTGGTTGCAAAGGCACATCTGGACCCAGTTTCTGTTCTGACTTTTGCCTGATGGGGAAAATGACTGGGAGGATACGTAGGTTAAAGCTGACACAAGGACACGGCTTGCACGCCTACAGCAATGTGTGTGTTTGTGTTTTGCTGGACTGAGGCCTAAGCCACTAAGTCCTGTAGAGTGCTTTTCATTATGTAGTATAAGGTGATGCAGGCTCTTATAAATTAAAACTTAATGAACACAAACTCTTTCTGGCTGGTTCTACATCAGAACCTTGATTGTTTTAATTATTTTTGCAGTCTTATTTTGCTTTTGCTTTGTTCATGTAATCTGTGCTCAAAGTGAAAGGGGAAAAAAAAAAAACACGGGCAAATGGTTTGTATTTATATTTTATTATGTTTTCTTTACACATTGGAAGTCAATTTCTGTTATAAAAAAGTAAGGTAACAGAAACCATGTCAAAACAATAATAACTTTCTGGATTTATAAACAATAGTAGCATGTTTGCCAAGATGCCTAGTAACTGTTTCAACCTGTCTTTTTAGCCTGACTTTTTTTCTAAGAAGCGAAAACACAAGAGACAAGTTTCCACTTCTAGCACGTTGGCAGAAATACAGAAACCCCATTCTTAATGTGATGGGACTCATAAATGGACAACTATTCAACTAATAAAACTGTCAAAAGCACTCATTGTACATACGGCTAAAAGGTTAGATGTTTGAAAGGCACTGCCATGCTAAATGTACTGCTTTATATATGGACTGACTTCCCATTAATTTATTTGCCTAACAGATAAATTGCAGTGCATGTGATGGACTTGATTTTTTTAATTGACCTTTTCTAGGTTTGGACATAAGAACACAAGAAAAACTTAACTCTGTGAATATTTTTTTTTTAAATAAACACCATAATGACCTTATTATAGTGCAATAGCAAGGTACAAATTTTCTGGAGTCTCTTCTGTGACTCTCCAGTGCAGAAAATATTACCTGAAGCCCATATTCAGTCTTGGATCCTAATCTTACCAATGTGATTGCAAACCACTAGAGCTCTAAAACTCAATGGTTCATATTCACACATTTATATTACTTATATAAATGGTGCATGAGGATAATGATGTGGCAATTGAGGGATGCAGAGTTAGGTTTCTAGGATGCTGGAGTGCAGTATCACCAGCAGCAGAGCTGAGATCCACACACTGACCCCATCCCAGGTACCCAGGAGCTGCAGCCTGTGCTTCTGCAGCTAGTGTCTCATTCAGCCCAGACTGTCACACTGTATAGAAATGCTTTGATCTCTGATAGGAAAAAGCTGCTGCTAATTTCAATGAAGTGATCTAGTACTGAGCTGAGAATATGTTCCCTTGTCTGTTCTGGGATTTGCTTCTGATAAGTGCCTGCCTCTATCAGCTCACTTTCAATCATACAAGAATAGAAAGTGTTCAATAACTTAGAGAATCAAAGTATGAAGGGTGAGAGAGACCTATTAATTTCTCTTGCCTCTTTTTGGTAGAAATGAATGACTGACTTAAAGAAAATGGGCCATATCTATCCCTGCCATAATTCTGCTGGTTCTAGTGGCTGTACAGCAGAAGCAAAGCAGTCTCCCTGCCGAAGGACTAAGCAGTAATAAATGGCTTAACCATAGTCAGCTTTGATTTCCTTCCTAACACTGAAAGACAGTGTTCCATATTTTACAGTCTGTTTCACTGTAAAACTCAAAAGAAACAAACCTGTCCATACCACCTCCTGTACATTATGACCAGTAGACTGTTAAGAAGAAAAAAGCAAAGTTAAAGAAAACTAACCTCTCTCCCAAACAACCCAGAAAAGTGGTATTTTACTCTGTGCAACAAGAAGAAAAGACTTGCAATCATTTGCTTCTATAGTTTAATGAAAACATTGTCATACAGTGATGATGTACAAACAATTGCCAGTGCTCAGAACAAAAAGATATTTCATTCTTGGTTTTTTTGCTTAATTTCATTCCAAGTTTTTTGTGACAAACTTGAGAGAAAGTGTTTTAAGAGAGGATTTGGTAACAGCCTAGTTAAACTGCATCATATGGCTTGGAAAGGGTGACCTGCATAATGCTTTTTTGGATACTCATTATTGGCTGAAAAATAAGCATAAAATAAATTTTACCTGGAGCTTATGTCACCTGAACAATCACTTGCTTATGGTAGTCTGAAAGTATCAGGCAGGTTGGGTTACAGATGACTCTAAACAGCAGATTTGTATGTTTTGCTGCTACTTAATGGCCTTAATATATAAGAATTGGATTTCAGTGGATTGTTTGGTACTGATGTCTCTGGGCATAATAAGAAACAATATCTTGGAAAGATACTTTACAGAAGGGTGATGTTCTTCCTTCTCTTCAACAGAGTGTGGGTCTTGAGTTACGATTCAATTATTTTTCTCAAAGATATACAATTTCATTATTGCTTAAGAGTAACTTTGAGATGAACTTTTCTATTAGCTGGCTGGTAGGAGTCCCTCTGTCCTAGTTCTTCCACTCAGTACTGATCTTGCAGTAGAAGAGAACAGACATCAGGGTTGTCTCACGGAACCCACAGCAAGTCACCTTTCTGCTTGCGTGGATTTTAGTGTGAGATGGGTCAGAACTCTACACAAACCATGACCCATGGAGCACAAAAATGCTTCATGTCTGTTAATACGCTTAATGTTTCTTCCACTACATTTTGTGTTAGTCTATGGATGATACTACTTTTTTTCTAGTATTTCTTCATTATTAGCTTATCTTAGGAAAAGGTAACAAATGAGAGTTTATTCTTCAGAGTCAAATGTGTAAAAAAAAAAAAAAGCTTTTTTTGTAGTGATACCTTTGAGTGTCTGTGTGTATAAATAGTTACTAGGGTGTTGATCCATTTCTTTTAAATTATACTTATTTATGGGGGTCTGAGATCTAGCATCCCTAAAAGCAATGTTCAACTTAAAATAATGCATTTTATGTGAACACTGTATGTTTGACAATACATTTCATGCCTCATTTCCTGCCAGTTGTGAGCTCTAGTAAACACAAAGAGCAAATTCACATTTTTCATGTCAAAAAGCCCTATAGTTTGTTCCCTCTAGGATATCACTAGTTAAATAGATTTCTGTAAGGACATATTCTGTTCACACTATAATCTGTTGTGACACTAAATCTTAATCCGTCTTCAAATTTCCATTGTTTTTGTATGAAAAGATTATTTCTAAAATATTTTATATCTCACATTCATTTTCTTTGCTAAGAATTAATTGCATAAGCAGTGGGTATCTGACCACTATTAAGTCTTCTATCGTAACCCAAAATTAAGAATTTAATGTGGATTATTCATAACATCTATCCAGTTAATTCAAAGTAATTTTTCTTTGCACTAGGCAGAATTTACACTTTCTTGAAATGAGCTTACCTCCTCATGAGATTCTGAAAAGAAGTCAACCTGGGCTGTCCTGAAGGCTTTGGAACACCTGTGTCACTACTCTGCTGCAGAGCTGAAGGCTTTTACCATCCTCTGTCACCCATAGGTTTGATCCTGCTGTTTCATAGGCACATGTGGCTTACATGGCTGTGTAAAGGAGGACAATGAATTACAGAGCTGTTTGCCTGTGAATGGCAAATGGATGTGTGGCTCTGCTCCTAATGTAAGTAGGTAAAGAATTCTGTTCTTGTAGCATTTTATACAAACTTGTCATGCACACAAGTTACTATGAAACTCTGGAAGAGTGGAGAATAAGACCTCATATTTCAGGGCTCTGTCTTGTTATTTTAAATTAGCTCAGCAAGGAGCTGCCTGAAATTTTCTGGCAGTCATAATAAGCTTCTGTGAGAAAGACCTATGATGCTGGAATAGCTGAGTTTTTCATGATAGCTTCTTATTATCATAGAATCACTCAGGTTGGAGGGGACCTCAGGAGATCTCTCATCCAACCCCCTGCTCAAAGCAGGGAGTTGTGAATTAAGACCAGGGTCCTCAGGGGTCCTTTCAGTTGGGTCTTCAAAAACTCCAGGAACTGAGTTGCCGTAACCTCTCTGGACAGCCTATTTTAGTGTTTAATTATCCTCAGAGAGGGAATCAAGTGTTTCCTTGTATACATACACAAAATCCTCTGTTTCACTCTGCTTTTTCTTCTCATATTATGCACCTCTCTAAAGAATCTGGTTCCGTCTTCTTTGGGTGCTGGAGGACTTATATTGAAATATACCAATACAAGCACTAGATAAAATGACAAACTCACCTGACAGCTCCAAACAGAGCAACAGACATGGTTGAAAGGTGGGTTGGTGGATTCTGAATATCACCAGGACTGGCTATATGCTTAGACTGGAACTCGTGTCTGTCTTAACTTAGAGCAGTAGTGGACTACTGAGAAATTCTATCTCCTGGTGCCTTGAGGTAGCACTTGACAAAAAATGAATGTAGTTATCTTAAGAAGGTATAACAAACTCTCATGCAGACTATTTAATATGTACACATCTCAAAACTGTTTAAGAGTTAAGTTTCTTGACAAAACAGTAATATTGGTTTAAATGCTGGATTCCTGATAATTTGGATGCCTTCAAACTGTCATTTCATGGGACTTGAAAAGCCTCTAACAAATCAGTTTGAAGTAGACTGCAAAGAATGGCAAAATTCTCTAGCAGAAAAGAAATAACTAGAGCTGTATGCAGGACAAAGAAATATTTGCTTAGAGCACATTGCTTTTTTTTTTTTTAAACATAAATGCAAGCTAGGATAAAGCACATAGCTAAGCAGAAAAGGACCTCTTGGAGTCAGATATTTGTGAATAAAGTGTCGGCTCTAGAAAGGTAATACAAATGATATACAGTGGCTTTGTAGTCGTTGGCTCTTTAATTGAGCAGACTGATGTGTTGCTAGCATAATGGATCTTTGGAGCAGCCTGAGAATGAGGCGCTGTTATTTTGTTTCTCAAAGCCACACATTTGAAGTGCAGGTGAATACAAACCATTTAAGAAATAATTGGTCTGACCTAGCACTGGAGTAGCCATTTTGGCAGCAGTAAAAGAGGTGTTACTCAGGTGACAGAAGACAATGAGACAGAGATATATAACGCAATATTTGCTCAGACTAAAAAAAGTCAGCCTAATGAAAAGAGGAAGGAAATCTACAAAAGATATCTGTCCTTTTTGGTTTTACTCCACAGCCTCTGCAAACTTTTTTGCTTCATTAGCCAAATTTCAATACCTTTCTGTCTTTCCTGATTGTTCTTTAAAAACAAGCCCCCAGTTTCATTTATCATACCTATCTCTGCTAGTAAAAGCCTTGTCCACGACCTAAGCAGCTCAAGCCTGGATCCCTGCAGCTTCCCATTTTGCCTTGTTTTAGTTCTGTTTTCTTCAAGTCCATCTGTAAGAATGCAACCGACTTCATTCCATGTTTTGGATATTCAGTGACACTCTTTTCTACAACAAAACTCCCAGTGTTTACAGTAAGTGTGAAAATAGTTTTAAAGCATTAAAATAGTGTATTTCCTGAGGAAAAGGAGTTTCTGAAGAGCAGATAGTTGATTTTAACACTTTAAAATCAAAAGGCCAGATCCAGGGGAATAAAGCTGATGGAAGAAAGCTGATTTGTAGAATTTGAGAATGTAAGTCTATGTACCTCTATATGGAATTTAAAAGATACTGCAGTGCTATATATATATCTTTGTGTGTCCTTCTGTACTGCTGAACATACAAGGAGCTTCAGATAGGCTAAAGGCTTTTATCCCTGGTCAGTGGCATGCTATGGTCATTTGAGGACAGGATGAAAAGACTTCAGTCTCTTAAAATTTAGTGAGAATGGTACTTATCAGAAAAGAATTTACATCTTGGAGACTTTTAAGTCAGGTGCATTTATGAAGGAGGAGATTGGTAGAAAAAAGGTCCAATGTGTCAGTGTGTGAGTAATATACATATTTGTCACAGCAGGGGTCACTGGCTCAACAACAGAAACAGTCGTGTAAAGCAATGTAAATGTTCTTGGTTGCTCCTCATCAGACAATATCATTTTAGAAATCTGACACTGATGCAGGCAGTGCAGTGACTGGAGGAAGGGAGTTCACTTTCAGACAAGATGTAATCAAAGCAGGTGCAGTTACAAAGTGGTTCTTGCTGATAATTTTATTGGTGGCATCTTCTGCCTGTGGACATGAAAATATTTAAAAAAAATGGATTGTTTTAGAAACTGTTCAGAAGGATTGTGTAAGAACTCTGCATAGAGAAATGATTGAGTGTCAGGCTCAGGTTGATATGCCTAGAACCTCAGGGTCAAAGATGCTTTATCCAGTCATTAATGCTGTGTTGAACTCACTTGGTTAGGTACCAACTTGGTTTATCAACCTTTCTTCTTTGTTGTTTTTTGCTTTTCCTGGGTGACATTTTAAAACACAAGAGCCTTGAATGTGTTTGCCTTTTGATTTATATACTTATGTGGTATTTTGTGTGAAGCTTAGTGGCTAAAGCTACTCTGTTGTAGGTGGTCAAATTAATTCCTCTTACAATTTCTCAGAGAATGATAGGGTCCTTAATATGTGAGCTTTGACAGAAATGCTCTAATAAGATGTTACAACTCTTCTTGTTTACCTGTTTTGCTGTCTTACTGTAAGTATGTTTATGAGTGACATAAAAGTGGAGCTTGACCTTTAAGAATATGACACTGAAACTTTACAGAGTCGAGTCTGTAAAGAATCTTTGGGAGTAGATGTAATTGTGCTTTGATACAAGACCGCGATTGTACAGGCTAGTGGATTCTTGACCACAGCAAGCAATGTATTTAGGATCAGACTTTCATCTGGGGCTTCTGCATGCATGTAAATGAGTGCATTTAAATATTTTTTACCAGGTGGCTAATGGACTGACTTGTGCAGCTGCTTCTGAGTTGCCTGGTCACGGGAGGGATGTGATGAACACAGAAGGTTCCCCTAAATGGTCAACACAACTGTGGCATGGCAAAAGATCTGTTGCTACAAGGTGTGTGTATAAGGAAACCCCCACCCTTTTCTTCTTAATCTGAAGAACTGTATTTGTGACACAGGAAGGTTACTTAGTCCCATTTCCTCTTCATCCTGCTAACGGGTGCTTTGAATAGCAAGCTGTCATGATTCGGATTCTTACAATGTTTTCTGTTAATCTAAAAGCAGCACTATGATTTGGGATTTAAAATATTTTCACTCACAGTTTTAGGATGCTGTAATAAGTTACTTTTTAATGTGTTCAAGGTCTATTAAATAAATGCACCAAAGAATTCCTGTTTCTCCTGAAATGGGCTTGTCAAGCTAATCTAATTTCAGTGTCTGCACATGGAAGGTATGCTATTTTCTCCTTTCACTGATTTAAAAAATTAATAAAGCTTTCAATTTTTGCTTAATAATGAGTCCAAATTACTGCACTTTGCTTCCTTGGGGTTTTATAATACTATGGTAGTTATTGCTATGTGTACCTGTATGTATGATACACTGGAAATATTTTTATCAAATCATTTGAACAAATTGCTGAGTCAGTCCAGCTTCAGGTTAGAGAACTTTGTAGACCCAATTTACTTATAAATTCTAGCCTGGTGCTTGTTGCAAGAATGCCAGTCTGTCAATGGCTTAATCATGGAGAATAATCCTGATACCTCTTTATCATACTGTGGAAAATGTGTTTTTTTTAATGTGTGAGCTTGCTAGTTTCTTTTTTTTTACACTTTATTTCTGCATTTGTAAAAATAAATGGCATTTGTTTACAGCCTGCTCCTGTAAGGAGCTGAGCTGCTGTACATGAAGGCACTCAGCATCCCTTAGGAAGGCTCAGCAATGTCCAAGATTGACACTTCTACATAGACATAGTAGCGAAAAGTGGATATTTTTCTCAAGTAGGAAGCTTGTTTTCTACACTTGGGTTTGTAACCCACTTACCTCTACAGAAATGTAGCATTGAAAAAACTATTTTGGTTTTTTTAAGTATTCCCTATTGCATGAGAGCAGGCTTATGGATGGATGCTTTGCCTTTCTCCTTCTCCAAATTCTGGGTTTGTTATATGTGTACCTTTTCAAAACAAATTCTGTTTCTTTGGAAAATAATGTGGTTAATTTCCTTAATTTCCATGGAGGTAGGCCAGTTGTATAAGACAGTCAGGTATTTCTTGCTGAGGTTTTTTGATCCTGTTTTTATTCTGAGAGGAGTGGTCAATAAGAAGGGACTAACTGATAAACTTCATCCTTCTGAATTTGAGTTCTTGCCTGAGGGATAAGGCAGCCAGTCAAGACTAAAATACACACCTTGGAAAGGGGACTTCCCCTTACTGCACTTGACCAATACCTAATGCTCAAGATTGTTTAAAAATACTGTGATGCACTAATAGCGATTTCTAATTACAGATGTTAAGTTCACTTTTGCAGTCTTTTTCCCTGAAAGCTTGTAAGTCTTCAGAAGCTTACTCCTTCTGATTACAGTCAGGCTATAAAAGACTAAAGGTGGCTACTGAGGTTAAACATTATATTCTCTCTCTTTTTTTAAAATTGATCTGTGCAGTCAGGGAAGCCTGTGCAGAGAAAATGTAGCAACTTGCATTGGTCAGTTTGCTATGACTGAGTGATTGTGTGATTATGTGTAATCACCGTTTATAATAACAAAACCCACAGGAGAACTAAGTGTAATGGCAGCTCAGGGAAGAAAAGGTGGGAGGAGAATGGGTCTGAGTATGCAAACTTTCATCCAAGCTGAGTGATATTTACTAAAATCAGTACCAGTGATGGAATCGGGATACAATACTGCTGACCTTTTCAATAACTTCCTGTGAAAATTGGGCCTGATTTGAATTGCTAGAGATGAGTGGTGAGAATTTATCTCATGCTGACTGTGTGTCACAGCTTGAAATTAATTTTGTTTGTTTTAGGCCTCCTGATGTCTTGACCAATTGCTACTTTGGTATAGAGTTTTTTTGAAAGAAAAATGTAATTAACTGAAAAGATGGGTGGTGGCTGAAACAAATCATCTCCTGCCTCTGAAATTTGATCTGGATGAATCTTTGAGATCCTGCCATTGAAGATGCTCTAGTTTATTCATAAAAATAGTCAATCTAAGTGCATGCACTTGCAGTGTATTGCCCTACAAAGTTGATAAAAAATATTTAAAGGGTTTCATGGAGTGAAACTTAGCCTGGATTTTTATGGAAATTTATGGAGAAAAACTCTTAAATGATAGCTTCTTGGGTAAACTTAGTTTAATCCCTTTAGTGTTTCTTATCTTCTTACATGCTAACTGCAAATTGGTGAAAATGTAACAGCAATAAAAAAATTCCTTTTCCTCTTAAAAATCCAGTTTTGGTTTAGAAGATTTGTTCTCCTTAGAGTGTTTCTAAGCCTTTATTTTGACTTGGAGTCTGAAGAAATGTTAAGGTAACTGGTGAGTTTTCGTAGCAACAGTGTACTTGGCGCGAGCAGGACCTGCTGCAGGATATCAGATTAGAATACTTTAGAAAGGGCAGTAATTTCTAAGTGTTTATGTAGTAAATGTTGAGACAAATATTTCTGCTTCAATGGTTTAGTCTGGTAGGAACAGTCTTTAGTACAGTTGCTTTACAAATACTGTTTCTAGGGAGTTTCAGTGAGTATCCTGCTTCTCCCTTCAGATCGTCAGAGCAAAATAAGGATAGGCTGGTTGGGAATGGAAGAGGGGTCTTTTTATTGTTTTCGTTTTGGTTTGTTGTTTTCTTTGTTGTGGTTTGTTGTGGTTTTTTTTCAAAAAACCCTAATTCTCAGAGCCAGAGAACTGGCATCTTGCATCAGTGGCAAGTGGTTGTCTACTAGACTTGCACCCCCTCCCAGGGCCTGATGATGCAACAGGTATGACATATTCCATTAGTCTGCACATCCATTTGTATGCATGCACAGCTCATTTAAACTCATCAGCAGAATTAAGTGTATCTATTGTCATGGTGTCTCGGAGCACAGATGGCCTTGCTATTAAAGCTCAAGAGTGGGAGCCAGGTGATCTCAGTACTGCTTCCAAGCTCTGCCACAAACCTGACATGAGGCTCTGGGCAGATCAGTTGAACACTCTGTGCTTCTGGTTTTCCACTGGTACAGTAGGTACAGTGATTAACTGCCTGATGTACATGATTTTGTGACTCAATGCCTTTGTGAAGTATCTGGAGATCTTAGTTGCAAGCTAATGCAGAACTGCTGGGCACTGTTGATGTAGTATAAAGACTAGGAAAAGAAATTTCCTTATCCTCTTTTCTCAAATATGACACTTCACTTATGTCAGAATCTCCAAACTAGCAGCTGTCTTGAATTAGAGAAAAAGCAGCAAGTAGGAAAATCTATAGGTAAAACTTCCAAGGTAGTCAGTGTTTAACTCAGTGCCCATAAAACCAGGAAGAAACTTCCCTTGAAAGCAGCCTCAATTTTTCAAAATAACCATAAAATAATATACTTTTTAAATGCTGCGTCTAGTGTATGGGTTCAACATACCACATAATTTTGGCTACTTTTTTTTTTACTATTTTTAAGGAATACCTGTACTTATAGCAGTAGGCTGGGACTGCCAGTGCAGTGTTCTGCTGCAAAGGTGTTTATAATCACCTGCTGATAAAATTGGGATACCTATTTTTAGGGTATTTATGAAGTTCCAAGATTCCAGCTTATACATTGTGCCTCTGTAACTGTTCTGTCCAGTCATCAGTCACTGAACACAATCTGGTATTTGTGTTCAAATACTCATACATAAAGAGGTGAAACAAATATATTCACCAAAAAAAGCCAAATTCATGCATGCACACACTGTAAATGAGCACTCAAAACAGGTGCAGGGAACTCATACTAGCGTTAGACCTTCTCTCTCTGAAAAATCCAGCCTTTAACGCAAACATCTGATTTGCAAATCAGATGCAAGACAGGTTCTTATTAAATAGTTAAATATCAAGGTTTGAATTTTCATAAAAGGGCAATTTCAAACCTCATTTGTGTGCGTAATTATTGTGCTTGTGAGAGCAACCCTGGTGAACGTGCACATAAATGTCATGTCAGGTTTCTAATGGGTCATTGACACGCTTTCTTCCCACTCTTGGGTATGTGGTCTCTATGCAGACAGAGCTGAGGGAATATGTAAAATGGGTGTAAAAATCTGGCAGAAACAGTTTTCTTTCTTGATGAAAAGAGCAGCAAAGCTTTGTGTACACATGGGCATATTCTCAAGATGGAGTTGCAGCTCTGGAGTCTAAATAATCAATCAGTTTATAGAATAACAATATGTACGAAACCTTGGAAGTTCAAATACATAATTTTCCAGGGCTAAAGATTTGGCAAATGCACTCCTGTAAGGCTGTTGTCACTCTGCTTTCAGGAAGTTTTTACTTCCCATTCCTTTTTTTTATGCTGGGATTTTTTATCATCCAAAAGATGTGAAATACATGAAATGTGAGGGTTCTGCTATCAGATAACACGCTTCAGTCTCTGCACTGAAGAATCTTCCACATTCTCAAGCTTGAGAGATGATCACTAAAAGTCTTCGGTTACACTGGATTGGGCCTTGCAAAATGGTCTGAAAATATTTATCCTGTACTATGGAAAATTTGAGAAAATACAGCCCGGAATTCAATGATGGAATATTTTGCCAATGTGCAACGGAAGTCAGTAGCAGCAAGATTCAAATGGGATTTTTGTGATTGTGTGTAAATCGTTAATACTTAAGAGTTAATGTGGCTGATTCAAATGAACACAATATGGGAAGGAGGAGGGGGATAAGTTAATATTTAAGGGTAAATCCACCTTTGTTAAAATTCAGGGTGAGAACTTGTGGGCAAGGGGGCATAAATTATTTGTAAATTTTGGTGTTTCTTTCACCTTTCTTCAGTTGTTGGCAGGGAAGGATCTAGGAACTGTACAGCTTGTGGGTCAGAGCTGGTGCAGTGATTCTCATGCTTCTAAATACAATTTCATTCTGTGATTAGGATTAATCTTTCTTGTACTTGAACGACCTCTACCCAACAGCAGAGAGTTTTGGTGATTGTGCTTTTGTGGCAAAGGAATAAATAGCTTTGTGAGAAGGCAGTGTGGGTAGAGGGACAGCAGGTATTGGCCTCCTGCAAAAAGAAAGGTAAAATATCAGGCTGAACAACAGTAGCAGCAGAAGGCAGGATCCAGGAGATGCTGACAGATATCGGTCAAGAGTCAGAATCCAAGGCTTGGACTTGAATAGACTCAGGAGAAGCAGGCAGGAAGCCAGGCAATGAATAAAAATTAGCATGCCCCATACTGCTCTCCATATTGTTGCTTGCCTGACTACTCCCCCTTCAACCCCCTCTCCTGCATTTTCTTTAACGTACCAGTGGTCAAAGCAAATAATGATATTATGTTTTTAAGGGAGGCCCTTGAAAGCTATTCTGAGACTAGAGTCCAGAAAAATGTAATCTCTGTTTGATTCTTTGTTTAGTGGGGATTCAAATCCCAACTTAATTTAATCTTTTGATTTATCCTGCAGGTACTGCCTGGTTATATTCCAGTGCCACCAGTAATAAAAATGCAGGGATTTTCTTATTTTTATTTATTTATTTTTGCTTTTAGCATTTTGAGAACAAAAAAAAGGCTTAGCTGAACTCATTACTACTGATATACTCTATATCATCATGACTGAATAACTGCATCCCTGAACATGTACCCCATTGTTTCTTGTTAATATCTTACCAGGGTCACACAATTTCTTGTTCTGCACTTCAGCTAAAGCAGCACAGCGTGTGTAGCTGAATAGGACTGAAACTTGCTCTGGTTGCTGCAGGCAGTCAAACTGCCACCATTGCTGCATGATGGCCAGGATTTCACTTGGAAGGATCAGGGCTGGCCAGATGCAAGGAGGAGACTGGCACAGTGCATAGGACTTAAACTAGTTCCTTCACAGGGTCTCATGAGATTGTGGGCAAATTACTTTAAGCTGCATTTGTAGGGCTTTTTAAAATTGTACTTAAAATGACCTAGCATCACTAAGATGTGTGAGAACACCAAGGACAAATAACAATCAAAATGTAGAGATTAGAAAGGCAAAACAGTAGCAAATGTGCTGTGATTTCAGTGCCCCCCCCCCCCCTTCACTGAAATATCTGAGCACCTCTTATGCATTCATGTGTTGAAACGAATGGGAATTTGCTCACATACCTTTAATAGCCTGGCAGCCAGTTTTTCTGTGCCTGAGCTTCCTACTTGCAAGATAGAGACAGAGCATTTCTTTATCCTGGAGTGCTGCAGAATGAGTACAGCAAAGTCAGAATATAATCAGACACCAGTTATTGTTGCTGTAAAAGTAAGCATACCAAATACCATCTGTGTTGTCTTGCCTTCCTGTTCCAAGGCTGCTAGTTTCCATGTGTATTTTCTCATTCCCCTTGTCTTACCTATCTGGACCCTTAAAGTATTAAACGCTTATTTAAATTTTCCTTTTACTTTCCCAAACAAGATACAGTTCACTTATATCCTTCAAAAAGTTGCTAAAATTAATTTTTTAGAAATCATATTATATCTTTAATATTCTCCTACGGATGGTAATATGCCCAAGCAGACAAGGACAGCATGCAAATCTAGTGGCATGCCTGACAAACATAATGCATTTATATTAAATCTATTGTACAGTAAGAATTTCAAGACTGCAGTGATCAGAGGAAAGCATGCAATTGGATTAATAGATAATTTAGGCTGTAATCCAACAAAGTAGTTAAGCATATGCTTAATTTTAAGTGTGCATAGTATTACTTGATGTCAGCTGTGGCAAAACACGCTTAAAACTAGGCACATGCTTAAATGTGCTTTGCTGCCTTGCTGACCTAGTCAATGATCTGAACAAATAAGGTTTTTACAGCTGGAAATACATGAAGGAGCCGAGTGTCCATTTTTCCTGCAATCATTAAAATAGCAATCCAGCTCAAGTTTCAAAGCATAATATTTTTATCACGGTTAAAAAACATTGTTCACCATCTGCAGAGGTAAACAGCTTACAACTTATTTATTTCACCTGCATTCCTGGTTAAACTGAGTTCAAAATAACTAGATAACCCTGTAAAACCTATGACTGGTGCTGTTAATTCCACATAAAGATTTTCTCATGCAATACCTAATAAATGGAGTTATCTTTTAACAAAGGTTTTAAGGGGATTAATGTGCTGTACAGAAGATGCTTTCTGTAATTCAGTTAAGATGCTTGCTTCAGATCTGAGCTAGATCTAAAAGAAGAAAGAAAATTTAACTTCCTGAATGACCTTAAATTGTCACCCAGACTCCTGTACCAGCTCCACCAGTTAACTTGCTTCTGATGCTTTACAGTCTTTGTGGCCTTAATTGAGGGACATAACCAAACAAATTTATCATTGTAGCCCATAAAAACGACAGAATTCATATGGTAGCATTCTTCATTCTCTCCAATTTGTTTCTCTGAAATCCCTGCAGCAATTTATTTGCTGAATATGCGAGTTTTCCTCCTTATGAAAATTACAAATTGTTGTCAAGGTTAACGAGTTAATATTCTCATTCAATATTTATTTTATATGGGGGGAGGGAGAAAGGAAGAAGCGCGACTGTTCTTACACTTTCTTCCATGGCAAAGTCTGGTTTCTTAATCAATATGACAAGGACACTGTCCTTTGGATAATACCCTGAATCATCGGGACTAAAAAATGAGCTTTATTAATCAACAGCCCCTGATTAATTATTATAAAGTGATGCTCATACATTTCTGTACATTTTAATAATTCCTGCAGAAGGCTAACAATGTCCCCAGTGATTTGAAGGCTTTGGGGTTTGAATTTTTCTAAGCAATGTCACAATAAATAGTCCAAGGGTACTACTGCTCGCTCACTAATCCAGTCTGTTTCAATCCAGCAAATGACTAAAACCTTCTTTTTCCTATTTCCCATCTATAATTCATCATTTGCATACAAAGTAAGAAGCAAGAATCGGCAGTCTCATCAGTTTTCAAAATATCAAGGGACAACCAGGGTGATTTATAGCAGGCTACATTATCTAGATCATATAACCAGAATATTTCTGTAAAAACAGACCTGTGTAATTCCTTGGTAAGTGTCCATCTAGCAGATAAATGTGATGAAGGTCATTGGTCTGGAGAACTTAGTGTAGACCTGAGTAGCCATTAGGTCTGCCTTTGCAAAGAAACATTTCATCCCAAAACATCTAACATGCGTCATTTTCAAACAGCAATTTCAAGTACTAAAGATACCTGTATTTAAGGCTCTCTTAGCCATCAAAGGATATAGCCTGTGTGTTTGCTTGCTACCAGTGGGATTAAAAAAATGCCACCTGTTTCTTGTGCTGTCAATGCACTTTTGAAAACACAACCTTGCTGAAAGGAACAGACACATTCTCTTAGTTATTAAATGATCTAGCCCCACATGATATGTAAGAAGGTGGCCACAGATGGTGTTTGTATTTTAGTTCTAAAGGGCAACATGCTTCTGAACTAAAGTGCAAGAGTTTGGATGATGTATTGCAGATTTGGACACAAATTAATGTTCATTTATTGAAATAACACAAGTGTCAGAAGGACCAGGCGTAAAACATTCTCCAGCACCAGTTCTGAACCATTATTCCTTCATTCTGGGCATCTTTGTCTGGTTTTCTCTTCCTGTAAAACATTTGTCCAGCTCTCAGTTCATGAGGATGCTCTTAAAGCAGTGAGGCTGTGACAAATTATATCAGACTTGCAAAGGTACTAGCCTCTTTGTGTTTTAAAATAACATTTGCTTTGGAAAACTCAGTGGCCTTCTCACAACCTTTCTGCAATGAATGTTTTAATTACTCATCGGAGTCCTCATCTATCCAAAGATGAGTCCCAAGTATTTTTCACAGTGAGATGTTACAAGCTGTGTGCAGGTAACCGATGGGCTATTTGGTTTTGGCTTATTTATTTCTGTTTTAATTCCAGATTGTCTATAATTATTTGTCTCTTCATATTATTAACATGAACCACTGAAAAAAAAACTTTATCACTGTAGGAAGCGGTGCAATAAGCAGTATTCCTGCATTTTGCCCTCTAGAAATATGGGTTCTGATCACAGATAGCTAAAATGAGATTAGGATGTTAGCTTTCTCAAGAGATAACAGCAGTCTAGGTCATAAAACTACCATATGGCAGATTTGGCAGTCTTTACAGAGGTCCATGGTTTAATTATCACAAAGACAGATTCAGTTCCCCACTTGGAAATGCCTGGGTCCTCCTGTGGCAAGGACTGGCAATGCAATTAAGGGGAAAGCTGTATTGTACATGGCTGGAACAAGAAATGACCTTACTGTGGCCAGTGCTGTCACTTCCTAACATTTCACTCATTATTAAGTTTATCATTTCAAACAAACAACATAAAATGTCAGGTCTCGGGTCTGTTTAACATGCATGAGGAGGGGTAAGGGCTAGGGAGGGTGGAGAAAAACAAGCCATGACTGTATTGTATCAAGCCAAACTGGAAAGCTTTTCTTTTCAAAAGAATTTTAGAAAGTGTAGACACTCCCACCAGAAAAGAGCAGCATCTCGACAGACGGTTTGGCTTTCTTGGAAAATCTTTGTTGTTTGGATCAAATGGTTTGGTGTTCCCTTTGTTTCTAGTCCCTTGACCTATATTCATTCCCAGGGTCATGTATGCTTACACCACCACCCATTTTGTACACTGCTCTGTTCTGCTTTTCTGTTAGTGACCATGTTGTCACTTCCTGTGAGTGCTGCCTATGCACAGCCACTGTGCACAGGAATACCCAATTCATAGAAAAAGAGCACTCTTGTCTTATTTATATAGCTTTGTGTTGGTAGAGATCTGTTTGCTCTACGACCAGTGTTCTGGTCAGCACAGATAAACAGCAGAAGGTTGATACAGATGGCTTCCTTCAAGAGTAAGAACAACATCATGGGCTCAATGAGGAACTAAATTATTGCTTTAAATCGCATTTTCCCAGAGAAATCCTTTGTCTTGCCTAGAACATGCAGTGGCATAGTAGTAAGAGGTATGACAGTTGTCTTCATTAAATCGAAACAATTTTTACAGTGTGTCCTCATATGTACCAATGCTTCACTAAAAGCAAATCCATTACTGTTGCTTCTGTTAAGGTAAGCCCGCTGGCTAGAACTGCAAGAGGGAAGTCACAAGTTAACTCACACTTGCAGCTAACAAAATAATTGTTGTAGTTCTTTTGTGTACAATTGTAACAGTGAGAATGTTATTTTTGAAACATAATCACATTGTAGGTTGAAATCTTTCAAGATTTTTTGAAAGGGCAGCATCCCTGAGAGAGAATGAACCACGTATACCTAAATGATATGCATGCTTCTAGTTGGTAGGAAAAAATTATTTCTGAATCCAACCAATATTTAATAAGATAGAAAAATATTAAGATGTAGAAAGTGGTAAATGTTAAATACTTAACTTGTAGAGGGGGCAGGGAAAGAATCTTTGAAAACTGAGTTCAAATATTATCAAACCTGCTGCATGTTGTGTTTGGTTATGTGATGTTTCATGAGGGTCTTCATGGTTATTGTTATTTTTAACTACTTGCAATATCTGATAGTTTTCAGTTGTAGTGACAACCCCATTTCCCCCATGTCTTGGCTAATTTTATGCAAACCCATGGAGACTAAGTTCAGTTCATAGGCATGTTCATGTCCAATTAAAAAGTAATGGATCCGAAGCATATATGACAAACCAAAAGAATGCAATATTGTCAAACCCAAGAATTAAAAACCCAGCCATACGGGCCATTGAGCTTTGTGAGACTGTAGAAAATTATTTTTGATGGGTATATATGTAATTTCTGAATCTTTACAAGAAACTAAGCATATGTAAATCCACCCTACCTCTCTAGCCAAGGGTATATAAAAATATCTTTTGTCATTATTAGTTGCAAATACTCAGAGGCTGCTTAAAGCTGGGATTTTAACGAGCACAACAAATTGTATGGAGCACATGATGAGAGAGAGAGCTAGCATCAAACCATATGTAATGCTAGTAATTGTTTCTCACCTATCCTCTCCATTGGTACTAAGGAGAGAGTTTTAGGGACTAGAGAAACAAGCTCCTGATTGTTCTTGGCTGTTCATTTTCAGCAAACACAACATGTAACATCAGGTGTCTAGAAACTGGAATTTTAATTATGAACTCTGCCCTTATTTGTATTTTAGTATACAAGGTTTTAGGACTTGTTAAGGCTAAGATGTATTAGGTGGGACATGAGGATAAAACAAAATGGTTCTAATTGCTTTCTCTTTCTTCTCTTTGCTTTTGCTTTCACCAAAACACCTGTATGACCAAAGTAATAGTGCGGGTGGAGTTTCTACAGCTGGAAAGTTTCTCTTTATAAATAATGGCCCAAATTCCCTAATTATTTAGAAAGTCAACAAAGGCCAAAAAAAATAATTAACAATTTAGTTGTTAGAGATAGCATGGCTGCTTTTAAGTAAAATCTATGAAAAGTAAGAGCATGATATCAATACAAAAATGAATGAAGCTAACTGTAAATCTATGGATTCTATATACTAAGACTATTGGAAAGTACAGATATGGTTTATTGTAGACAAGACATGGAGAACTGCATGGAGATATGCAAGCAGCCTACACCCAGCTCCTGAACAGGATGCAGTAGGGAAAAAATTTTGTGTCAGGGATGGAGTAGAAGCCCCACTGAATTCTTCTGTTGATAGTTCATGATTTTCTGGTAAACACAAGAGTGTCCTTTTTTCCATCTCATGACTTGTGAATTGTTGAGTGTGGCTCCTGAGTTTCAGTGGGGAGATATAAAAGTGCCTTTTTGCATAAGATCAAGGAAATAATAAAAATTGTTATTCCTGTGTAATAGCTGTATCAGACTTGCCAGGTGTGGTCACTGTAAAGTACTTATTTTTTTTAAAATTTACCTATAGAATTTCTGCTGAATGTAATTTTTGATTACTTGCCTATTAAATACATGCTTAAACCATAGCCCTAGTCCCAGCAACTTGGTTGGACTCTGAAAGCCTGAAAAGTTCACATTTTAGTCATGCTGCCCTTTGTGCATTCTTGGTGGGACACTTTTACCCCTCATTAGAGTTGCTAACTGGCTATAGCCTCTGTCTCTCACCTTTTAACAATCCAATTGTTTCAGATGTTGGTGTACGTGGTACTGTACCACTAACAGATTGGTCAAAAGAATGGAAACTTTCTAGAAGAGCTATTAATTGAGGTAGAAGAGGGGGGGAAGAATCACACTTAGCTTGGAAAGGTTTTCAATTCTTATGTGTCAGAATATCCTAATTCAAATCCAAATGGGAATCCACCATTCTAGGGGATTCACACAGCTCCAGGTAAACAACTAATGAGCAGCCTGCCAGTTTCATTTTTATCAAGAGCCCTCAGAGATTCAACTGTGCCATTTCATAAAATATGCAGATGATAGTGGAGGGAGAATAGCAAAGGCTTTGAAAATGATTCACACAACCTAAAAATGATGTTGAAAAGGGAGGAATTAAATATTCACAAAGTGAGAGAAATTAAGGCATATTAACTGTTAGAATGTGGAAATGAAGTGACTAACATGCACAGAGCTGATGAGAACTAGATGATTACAGATCTGTCAAAAGTTTCTAATTCTGACACAGTGTGATGTCGAGGTGCTAGCTGGCTGGTAAGGGCAAAAAATTAGGCATGGGACAAGTAATGCAAACCTGACAGATCAGAGTCAAAGGCGGTAAGACACTGCAGTGATTAACATTAGGCTCAGTCCTGTATCAAGGGTGAACTTTAAGCTTGCAAAAGGAATACTAATTATGGTTACAAACAGAACACAAGGGGCTCGATTCATCAGCTATAGGAAGGATGGTGTAATGAGTGAGTTGGGGGAAAAAAGTCACCTAGGGCCAAATTTGTCTCACTATTGAGTTCTGGCTCACACCAGGGATAAATTTGACCCTTGGGATATGAGGGTTGGAAGCTTCACTCTGCTGTAATTAATATGGGGTGTATCTTGCATTGCAATTTTGATAGAGTAGAGGGAATGTTGCTGGCAGATTAATTCATGCAGAGCTGGTGAAAAAGAATGAAGAATACTGAAAAAAATTAAACTGTGTCCACATTGGATGAAGCTCTTCATGTTCTAACATGGCAGAGACACACAGTTCAGCCTTTCTCAGGGGCAGGCCAGATGACCTGCATCCAAAGCAGTACTGGAGCAACAGGCTCCGAGTGGGTACACAGAATTGCTTGTTTCTTCTGAATATCTCACATTGACACTGCAGGGAAAGTGTTTGGAACCATTTTTGGCTTTCTGAGCAATGCTGAATTGTCATGTTTTGTGAAAATGGATAGGCTCCCAGTGAGGAATTGTGCATTGATGGCCTTTGCTAAGGTTGCTTAACAGAAGCGATTTGGTACCTTGTTCATTCATTGCTGTAAAGTTTTTATTTCCTCCCTAAGCCTTGCATGCATGAGTGCTCTGTAATAGTATCTAGTGAAACCTGTGCTCAGATCTGGGCAGAGATCTCTTATGGCTAATTAATATTTTTTTCTTAATGGAAAAAATCCATGCAAATTCTGAGTCTGAGCTGCAGACAAAAATGCACGTGCAGTTCATATGTTTATATTTTTCTGCTTGGGCACACAATGTTTAAGCAGCCCTTTAAGGGTAAGGAATTTGGAAAATCAGTGCAAGTTACACTCTGTAGTCTCCTGTGAATAACCCCATCTTATGCTGTAAGCTCAGCTTGATACAGTGTGAATTGGTGTCATGTACAGCACTGAGTATACTGAGAATACTCAAATATTATTTTGATTACAACAGTATCAATAGCATGTTCGATATCTTCCAGTGACAAAAAGAACTTGATATATCAAAGAAAAAGTGGTAGTTGTGCATGCCAAATAGATGTGGTACTGTGTGTGTGTTTTGCATACCTAATTTCTTGGAGAGCCTGTCCTATGTTCATAATCAAGAGACAAGCATAAACTCAAAGGTCACAAAAAGACTGAGCGTGGTAAGGTAGATGTTCTGAATATATTAGGTATGTAAAGCAATATTGTGGCCCATCCAAACTAGAATTAGTGGTAATTATTATATAATATGTAATGATGGGATTTAAATGGCTAACACATTTTCTCTGCTGAGATCATTTAGACATGATTCATATAAATGATTAAATTAATAGATCTTCCTCTTTTAAGACTGCTAGGCAGCTTAAACTAAATTTCTCAACAGAGACTGATCCCAGTGAAATAATATTAATAGAAAATGGAAGAAGAATTTCTGAGAAGTGGGTAAATCCATACTGGAGTTTGGGGAAATTTCTATAGACATCTTGGCCTACAAAAATACTTCACAGATTAAAATATTTTCTAGAAATAACCCATCAAGGACTTCGGAAGGTGAAAGAATAACAAACCTAACTTTCCCTGAAAGAACAGAATGGTGAAATGTGCTGGAAGACAGGGACTTAAAGGATCACTGTCTACTTAGTTTAGGCTTAAACATTAGGCTTTTCATAACACTAAATGGTTTTACAAAACCTAATGTGAATGGAAATGTTTTTCTTTTTCCTTCCTTTGAATTAAATTTCAATAAGATAACTTTCCTCACCCTCTACACGTATTCAGGAGAATCCTCTGCAGTGTTGTAAAGTCACACGCAGGATCATCGTGCTAATTAGTGAGAACAAGGACAGGAAAATGACTATGGATGGGATTTTTTAAAAACCCTGAGGGACTTAGTTGCCCAAAACCTAGCAAATGCAATGGGAGTTAAGCACGTGAATCTAATAGAGATCTGAAAACTTTAGCTTGAAAGGCCAAGTGAAAGCATCTCATGTGCAAGTCAATCCAGTGTGTCTGTGAGGAGTTTTGCTGCCTTGGTGCCTCTTCATCCCCTTTCAGCTCAAGTCTGATTTGCAGCTCTCAGTTCAAGGTTGTGGGGCAAAGCCTTTGCTCCCCAGGCTTTTTTGGGGGTTCTGCATGCTTCAGTTCAGTCCCTGGTCTCACTAGATCTCCCAGTATAGAGGGTGTACACAGGGATGAGAATTCAATGGAGATGGTTTGGTTGTATCAACACAGAAAAACAAGTGTATGGTGAAGACCACCTCTAGCCATCAGATCACCCTCTTGCAGGTAGTTCTCTTACCCAGCACATGTACTAGAAGGGAGGGTAAGATGAGACCTCCCAGTTTCCAAGCTAGCCCCAGGCATTCTCAGCATCTGCTTACTTTATATTAGTCACAACTAATAATCAGGGACAGAGCTGTAGCTGTTTGCTGTATATCAACCACTCTGCTGGGAAAGGCCTGTCATCTTTTAGCTCTCTTTTGCTCAGATTGAGAAATTGATAGGTCACCAGTGCCTTAGAGTACCACAAGGAAGGTATCATATTTATTTTAGCTACAGCATTGCATCAGTGCTAACATACTGTAAAGAATTTCATAAAGCATATTTTTGTCTTCATTTTTTTTATATTGCTTGGAAAAGAACATATGGTAATCTGTATAGTTCTGTCCCAGAGGGTTACCCAAGTGCTTTATACCAAGCGGTCTTTCTATTTTTATTGTTAAATTCTTGTTCATTTCTTATCCTAAATATTCCCTTTTTCTGCTTAGGAGGTTAAAAATACCTGGAGCTGCAAGTCTGGCCTATTTACTACAGGATTCATGAGTCATGCACTATACTGAAGTCCTGAAATATCAGAGGTATTATTCACAGAAAGCTCAACCAAAGAATGACAAAGTCTCCCCTACAAGACTTCAGATTCAAAAGCCAAATGCTTTAGGGTAACTGGTCATCAAGCTTTCTCTTTTAGAAAGAACACATAAGAAAATTGCCATGAGCCTCTTATTAGTAAAACAACCTTTATCTTGCTCACAGTGAGAGTGAGCCCTTCCTAAGGAAATGGTATGTGAATGTTGTTAGTATCAAAGTCCAGCATACTTTCCAATTTTGGTGCTATATTTATAGAGAGAAGTGATTGTTTCTCCAGATCCCAGTTTCTCTTGCTTCTTTTCTCCAGCCTTGGGTGACATAAAATACTGATGGAATGTCTCAAATATCTTTAAGGTCTCTAGTCTTTCAGATGAAATCTCAGTGTGGAAGGCAGCAATGGGATATGCAGACTTTGACTTAACGATGTAGCTGTTGTTGATGGTTCAGCCCATGAATCTGCACTGGAATATGATCAAATACAGTTTGCCATGGCAGGAGTAACACAAGTTCTCTGTAAACTGTCCTCTCAACTGTGGGTTTGCAGATGAATCAATTTAGATTCATTTTATCCTGCAGCTGAGACTCTCAGTATGATAGATTAAGCTCCGTTTAATATCATATTATCCTTTATTTATCTTTGTAGCTAAAACAGCCTATCAAGAGTCTTGAAAATCATTGGTTGTCAGTGTGTGTCACTATAATGCAGGGCACAGAGAAACTTTGTAAAGTATTTTAACTGAACCTCAAATAGTCCAGAAGAAATCCAATATATTCTGTGAAAAAAAACAATGAGTAAGGGCTAACTCTTGAAACAGGGTAGTTCAGCAGCTTCTATAAACATCAACCAGACATGCGAATGCTCTGAGGTTTAGCAACTCCATTGATTATGACCCCATGTTTCAGAAGGCTTTCTAGCCTTTCTCCCTACTTGGTCATCTCCTGATATTTTTGCCACAATAGAAAACAAGTTAAAACTGATATCTGCTTTCAGCTAGATAAAATCAGGTTTATCTGAATAGTTTCGTGCTGGGTGTAGCTGGTTGAGTTGCCTGAAGAATAATTCCATGCAGTAAACCATAACTTTCTGCAGGGAAAAAATTGTGAAATACAGGGTTTTTTCATAATATTAGCTGGTTAAGATGTTTTTCCATTTTTTAAAAAAGTACCAATTTTGGCATTTTATACAGCTCTTTCTACTAAGCTTAAGACTGAAGAGTTCTACAGATGGGATGCTTATACCTCTATATATAAAAGGGACATCTCTAAGTTTTGTAGAGGATTTTCTCTAGCTTTTTGTAAAATGACCTCGAATTCACAATTCCCAATGGATGGGGGGCACAGCAGACAGAGTAAGCAGACTGGTTTCTATTTCTGGTTTTGCCACCTACTTGCTGACCTGGGGTGATTCATATAAGTTCCCTTTGCCCTTTTATCCTCATCTGTAAAATGAGGATATTGACATTTACATTTCTTTATAAAGTGCTTTTAGATCTATGGATGGAAAGTGCTAAGTAAACCAAAACTCTCAATTAAATTAATTGGAGAGAAGGAGCTAGGTCAGTGTTATAGCAAGGTTCATTTATATACCTCTTAATTTCTTTCGTCTCATGTCTCGAACCCTATTTATAGTTGGAATTGCTACTAGATTCTTTTACCTGTAGAAGTAGTCTCTCTGGGACAGATATGAAGCCCACTTAAATAATAGAAAGCAAGAGGCTTATACTGGGTCCTGTACAGATACAGGAGATGGACTGAGGGCACCCAGTCCCACATGTTCATGGTACAAAGCTCTCATACAAGTCCAGCACCCTTCTCTACTAAAAATACTAAAAAAAAAAAATATCTAGGAAAATACCTCAGATATTGTAGCAGATGGTACACTCATAAAATAAATTATAAAGCTCATATTAATAAGTGGATGTTTGAGCTTTGCTGGTGGGGAAGGAAATTGTGAATGTTAGTGTCTTAGTGATCTTTCAAGGTCATAAATAGGTACATGAAAATCCTCTCCATACCTCAGTGTAACTACAGAATAAGTAGTGTTGAGCCTGTTAAAGTCCATATTTTAAGCCTGTCCATTGTCCCTGTATGGTTTCTCTTGAAATTCTCAACTGAAGGCCACCATTTCTGTGCATGTGTTCTTCCAGGAAAATATATATTGAAAAAAATCCTGTGATTTTCGTCTTGTCAGTGTTTTTTTAATCACCTGAATGTTGTTGTGTTCTTCTGGGAGATATTTTTTTTAATAATTCTTGAATGTCTTGCTGCGTAATAGTAAGAAAATAGATTATGCATAGAAGCTGCTTCTGTTTTGAAAATTTTGGGAAGAGATGCAATCCAGAAGCTGTGATCCCTGCACAGATCAGAGATCAGAAGTAATAAGAAGCCTCTGAATTATCTCTCTTCTGTACACAAAGCTTGAACTTAATCTGCCAGACTGCCTATAGCTGGAACTCAGAATATACCACCAAATATCAGATATGTGCTTGGCTCCTACTGTGTGCAAAGGGGAGTCAGCATTCAGAGAACAAAGAAAGTAGGACAGACACCCTTTTAAACCATTGTTGGGTAGGTGCTCTTGAAAGTTTCTCAATACAGTAAAACTTGGGCTATACATTTCACAGTATAGGGAGGAGGAAAAAAGGTCTTTGCAGTTTGGCCAGTATTCTCCTTGTCATCTACAGTTTTCTATGTGGATGGGATAAGTGTAGAGGGCAAGAACACCTACCTTAGATGTTTGGCATTTTGGTTAAGAAATTCCAAAATGTAGAGTAATAACCTAAAAAAGATTGTTAGTGCTGACTATTTTTGACTGATCTGAGTCCTCCAGAAATTTTTTTAAAAATTAGAAATAGCCTGGGATATAGTTGTTTTACTTGTGTGTAAGTTTTGATTGACAGAAAGTAATTATATTTAATGTTCACACAATTTTAAATAATGTGTTTATATATAATCTGAGGTGTTTTAGCAACACTGACTTCCAGCTGTGCTGGCAGGGGTGGAAGTGGGATGTCAGACAAACAGTGATCATATAAAGGGGAAGCATCAAGTGTGGGTCAAGGAGTATAGGCCTAGTGAGACAACATGCTTTGTCTTTCTGAAGAGAGTTACACTTAGAGGAAGAAAAAGTTAAGTGCAGAAAAAGTTTTGTAGCAATTAACTTAGAATTATGATTAATAAGTAATTGAAAACTGACATGTTTGTCACATAAATCACTATACAGTTTCCTCTAAATGTCCTGTGTATTGTCCATCTGCTTTAAAAGTGGGTCAGCTGGACATTGGGAAAGCTAAATTAGGGAATGCTGTCCCAAGAGAAGTGTCTTTTAGGTTAATAAACTAAGATGGACCAGTAAAAAAATTAGGAAAAGGAAATCTGAAAGGAAAATTAGTATGAAAAATACTCCCACATGGGATATCAGAAACTCTTATGTTACAGCTTTGTATAAATCTCTCATCTGGATGCTGAGTTACCTTTTAAGTCCCTGACAGCATAAATCTAGTGCAATTCCTCTCACTATATAGGAGTCAATGTGAATTTAGGCTGAGAGAAGCTGGCTTCAGGTTATTTGTATGATTTCAGATAATCCAGAGAGTGGGGATACCTCCAGAAAGGCCTTCAGAAGGTTATTATCCAAGGAACGGAGGTCTTACTTAGAGGTGACAATCATGCTTGACAAGGTGAGACAAGCTCAGTAAAAGCCAGAACAATTCAGCATCTGTCCAATGCTCAATAAAGCACCATTCAACAGCTTCATCTGTTGAATCAAGTTCCAGACAATCCTCTTCTGACTCTTGGGAAATGAGTCCTTGCACATGGAGCTACCTTTGTAGCTCTTGAACTCTTTTCCATGGCTGCAGCTCTGCAGCAGCATCACCTGCTTCAGGGGGGACTCATGGCAGGTATCTCTTGCTTTTGGAAACACCTGCAGCCCTCACAATGTTTCATCTCAGTTGAAGTCCAGTTGTGCAAAAACTTGCAGCAAATTTGATGCAAAAGTTAGTTTGAAGGAAGAAGTGCTAGAGACTTTTTTTCAGTCCTATAGCTTAAACTAATGGTAGAGCCAGGTGGTGATATCACATTAAACTAGTGGAAGGGAAATGAAGTTGATTTCCCCAATGAGGTAAGAATATGGCATTTAATTTCTTTTCCCTTGTCAAGGGGGCTTAGGACATACACAGTTGTTTGTTGGTGCTTTTTTTAAAACAAAAAACCCCACCACAAACCTTTGTCACCTCCATGTCTGCTATACTGCTAAATATTGCTGTAATTGATTTTTTTAATCAAGGAAAAGTTTTGCAGTAAGGCTTTATTTTGCTATATAAAATCTTCCCAAAAATATCCTGAAGAGGGTCTTTCCAAAGCAGATTGCTAAGCCAATACCCAATCAAATATGTTCAGTATTTGTGTTAATAGCTAATGTCATGTAAGTATTCTAAAAATAAGGGTTGATCCTTTTCGTAGATATATGAAAAACTTAAATTCTAAGGAACTGCAGGACAATTCTAGATTAATAAATGGATTTTCAGATTTTAAGCTGAAGGATCAATGCCTTTCACCTTCAATAAAGTAAATATTTGTGATCCCAATTAGTTTCTTCTCTAAAGGATGCTAGTTTTAATCCATTTTTCACCTGAATTTTCAGAATTGCTATCTCTTTGGAACCACTGGGCAGATAACAGATAATTCATTAATTAGTTTTAAATACTCTGTCCTACATCTTATAATATTGTGTGGATTAGAAGTTAGTTTTAGAGTAGAAAGGATCCAGGGGAAGTAGGACAACTGATTTGCAGCTCAGGAAATAAAAACACTGAATTGGATTGTAAGGAAAGCTTCTGGGTAGAGAGAAGAAGGTGGCAGGCATTGGGGCAGCAAAAGGAGACCATTTGCAAAAGCTGTACTTGATTAAAACATTGAAAGAACTTGTGGGTGGTGCCTGGAAGCCTGGTCAGGTGTAGAGTGAGGCAGTGAGAAACATGAAGGCTATTGCCAAATTGTAACACATCCCTCATTTCCATAGGGAATGCTGCTATAACACAGCAGTTCAGGTCTTGTGCTCTAGCCAGCTTTTCAAAATGTTGAACTTTTCTTGACAACCAGTCTGGCATTCAGCAGTCAACCACTTTTGCTCCAGTTCAGATTTAGTGATTGCAACTAAATTATTACTGAATTTTGGTACGTTTTTCAGGCACCTCTTGTAAGCAGCTGCACAGCTCTAGCTGGACCAACTGAAGAAAAATATCTAGATAGTGTATCATGTAGAGATACTGCTCTAGAGTCAGAAATAAGATGTATTAGCAGAGGATGAGTCTGTGCCACTGTCTGGAGTGCATTGCACTGTCATCAATGTTGTGGATCTTTCACTGTCTTAGGTATGAAAATCATGCATCTTATTTGGTGACTGATTCTTGTTGATGTTGTTAGACTCTTGTTTTAATAGATGCTTCTCAACTCTGAGCTTGTACTTTCCAGTATGTCAGGTCAGAAACTTCCACAGCTCCTTTTGTTGTACAAGTCACTCTGGAACTGTTGGTGCAATCATCACTGAACATTTATTGTATCCATCCTAACTGGGAGACATAATCCATCTCAAAAACTTAAAATGTTTCATTTTGTCTAGAAAAAATCTCATGTTATTCTGTCAGAGTAACATATGCTGAGATTTTCTTTAAAAAGAACCATGCTACTCAGATTTTTGTTACTTTTCTGTCACTTGACACATACTAGAATTTCCTTTAAAATTGAGCTATTACAAGAATTTCTGCTTGGAAAATAGAATATTAATTATCTCTTGACTCTCAGAAGGGGCACGAATCTTTTAAATACCCTGTATAGAAAGTCACAGTAGGTGACACACATATCCTGAGTAGGATTCTCACTTGATGTGGTTTCCAGCACCGTCAGAACAGTTCTACCTTTCAGTGCAGTGTGCTGAGCTTCAACTGGGTGTCAGAGACCCGTCATGTGTTCACTGAGGGGATGCAACAATTTCTAAAGCAAAGTATTAGCAATAGTGTAGTAACTAATAAGACAGAAGGATTTCACAGCTAATATAAGCTTTGAGGATTGAAGTAAGTGAAGTGATGGGAAACACGGGGGCTGAATAAGGAAGACAAAAGTGCACGAAACATTCCTCACTAGAGTTAGACTCCTAAGGGCCTTCAACCTATTTTAAAAGGATCATCATTCATCAGCACCATCATCATTATCTGCTCAATCGGGAGGAGGAGGGGAGGGATAATCAGCAAGAGATGATCAGCGTCTTATCACCGAGCTCCTTCATTTCAGTGCTTAAACTGCAGGATTCTTTCTGGAGAGATAATTCATATTTTATCATTAAAACTGCTGATCATAACCTCGTTAATATATGGATATTGCTAACACACGCAAAAAGGCTAACATGATAAAATGTAATGCTTCTATTAAATTACTTAAACTAGTTTACCTCACCTCGACATTATTCCCCTCCCTGCCGCTCCTCTGCCATCACAGACACTGCTTGTACATGGCACAAAAAATCTATAAACTCTTTCCAGGAATACAAAAGCATTCTCTATGATGTTGATAAGAAACAGGACAGTCACTCTCCCCTGACATATTTGTTCTTTAAAAACAAATCAATGGTGCAGGGATTTGGCACCTGAATGCAGAACAACGGCTTGATGAGGCAAAGATTGTCTTCATTAAGGACATTAATATTCATAGAGAGTAGAAAATCTGACACAAGAGAGGACTCACTAACCTTTTCTCATATTAGATTTTTACTTCTTAACACAATTACAGTCCGGCAATGACTTAATTAATGCTGCTTTTTGTCAGACTGCTTTAAAGAGCTGTCAATTTGGTCCTGCAGAGGCTGTCAGTGAAAGAGAAAGACAGTCATCTAGGCTAAAGAGACACAGGAAGAAATTCAAACACTTAATAACATTCAAAGTGCTGTGCAAAGTCACATATCAACCTGTATTAAGGAGAGTTTTTGTCTTTCCTCTCTTCCTACTTCTGCTAATATTTTTAAGGTAATACTGGGGCTGCCACCACCTGTAATTCTGAAGTACACAGCAGAAAATGAAGAAAGGGACATCAAATCTAATGTATATCAGTTTCAGAATATTTAAGGATATCTTGAACCCTCTATGACAAAGAGGACTGAGAACCACTCCAGGAATTCTTACTAAATATCTGCCAATAATAGTCAGCATCTAGTACAAAAAGGCTTGCATTGTTGCCTCTCCTTTTTCTCCTTCAATCTCTAGAAGCTGGGGAAGTATTGAATATTTTTCATTTAAGCAAAACACCATGGAAATCAACCTGTGAGGCTGAAGGTTTATCAAAAGACTCATGAATGCTTAAGATTATGAAGCTGGTTCAAGCCAGCTGCACAGCTCTGGTATGTCAACTAGTTGCTGCGGCTCAGCAGGTGAGTGGTAACTCATGAAGTTATGCTAACTCACCTGCTTGCACTCATCTAGCCTTATCTTACAGAGAAATATTTCATACTATTTTTCACCTTGGTAGGAAGTTACCGTGTGGTACTGGAACCAATACTGTGTCCAGCCAGCTACTGGTGAGCTCAGCTTAACCCAAGCAGTAGCTGGTGATCTGCTCTTTGCACCTGTTGAAATACCTTTAAAATAACATTCCTTTGGCTATATTGCACACCTGGACTGCAGTGTGATGCCCAAATAATATGCAAAATCAAACTTGACATCACATGTGCCATATAATTCTGTGATTTTTTGTTAACTTATTTACGTTCATGTTAATAAGTGCTTTAAGTGCATGATGCAGATAGAATAAGAATGTTCTTAAAACCAGCACAATAAAAAATAAAGGCAAAGCAGACAACTTTGTATATGATATATTCTAGAAGACTAATTATGTATTTCTAATAGAAACACCTGATTTGATCAGCACAGTTGGATCTCTGTTCTCTGCTTGAAGAACTCTAGTACTGAGGACCATAGAAGTGACATATTAAAAGTCAATGCAGGAAGTTTGGAGATGTTTTTGATCTTGAATTTTAAATGCTAGATGTTACTTTTCATGGTGGGTAATGCTTTTTAAAATGTCCTAGATGAGCACTGCTATCTAAGTGTCTGTAGTGATGGGCATATTCTCTTGATTGTTTCCAGCATTCTCTTAAGAGGTGAAAATGAAAGTAGTCAAGTAAATTGCTGTTAAAACTTTTATTGCTTATTATCTTATTTAAAAGGCATGTCTGTTATTCTTGATTCACATGTTGTAAATTGCATTATAATTCACGTGAGAACTGAAACACAGGTCCAAAGTACTGTTGTATTGAAGGAACTTGTTGGGTTATGGACCTTGTTCAGGACTTGCTATGTCATAGGCTCCTAAAAATACAGCTAATGGGGTTCAGGTTGGCAGGCTTTCATTAGCGTTCAAACAGAGCACAGTTATGAAACTTTTTAAAAATGTCCATTTTTTAATTTGCATCTCATTTGTGCAAAACTTTTCTGATCAATTCAGCTTTTAATTTAATAATATAATATGGGAAAGGAGAGGCAAGATTTTGTAAAGACATAAATATAATTAAACTTTAAAACCATTTGCTAAGCTACTTGCCATAAGGCAAAGTCTTTCCTCTGAAAATCTTGTGAAAGAAGTCTGTTACTATCCTAGTGAACACAGACAATTGTCCTAATATTATGGTATTTTGAATATCTTATTGTGTGTATGTGTATGGAGGGGACTAGGTTTTATGTAAACAGAGCCACACCTACAAGAAATCTGTCTCTATTCCAAAACAAAAGATAAAGAAAACACTGAGAGAACCTGAGAATTAGATATCATGAGTACACATTTCCCTCCCACCCCAGGGAAATGCCATTTGCTTTGCAGAATGGAGTCCTAGCAGATCTGGACTGAATGGAGTTATGCATTTGTAATATGGCTGAAGAATTATCTTGTTGAGAAGTGTAGAATTATAGATTTGAGTCCACTAGCTAAAAGGGTCCACAAACATTTGAATAATGCCTTTCACATTTTTTCCACTGGTCTATCAAACAAATTCTTTAAAAAAACCCTTAAAATTCTGTAGTTACAGTATAGAGAGACTGAATTGAATTTCCTGGTGTTAAAGGAGTTTTTTTATATCATATTGGAATCAGAAGGTTTGGTCTGTGCTTCTGCACTTAGAGCTGTATATTTTTGGCAGCTGGAAAAGTACAATTATTTTGTAATAAAGATAAGCCTGCCTAAATCCAAAAGGAAGGCCATGAAATTAATTTTATATCAATGGAAGAGTTTTAATCAACAGGCCATTTAGTGAACATTACTCTTGGAGTGGCAATATGTTGCAAAAGTAGAGAATAGTTCCCATATAAAGAGCCAGGTGCTCATCTGATGTAATTCAGAGTAATTTCTCTGTGGCATCTCAATTTGTATTCAGACTTGGAAGGTTTTGACTCCATGCATCATGCATTTACTACATTCCAGAGCTGGCTATTCAAAAAATATCTTATACATGATAAATTTGGTAAGGACGTTTTTGTTATGGTTAGTCTTGTGCCATAACAGGTACCAAGGATACCTGAGCCTGGGGAAGTGTGGTTGCAGTCATAAATTTCAAGAAAAAGTTAATGATTATATATTTGTGAGCTATCCCCTGAAGTAGGGCATTTGTTGCTTCTCATGGACAGATCATAATCTTCTCTTTTAGATGCAATACCAACATTCCAAAAATAAAAATAACCAAAAAAAGTTGCAGAATTTGAGGTTGGTTTAGCAAATTAAATTCCATATTGTTTCAGGTAGTATAAGAGATTACTGATACAGTGAGACATAGCTGAAGGCAGGGGGAGGAAATCTTGTTGATTTTTTGATTCATTCCTATTTATTCCTCTCCCCATCTTGCAGATCTTTTGTGGGTGAGCCAAATGTAATCAGGTTTGGCTCACTTGGAGGAATTAGGATGACTGAAAAGTATGCCAGATTTCAAAACAATTTCTAACAGTTTCTGTGATACTGTGTAAGCAACTGAAAATTGACATGTTGTGTTGTGCCCAAGTCAGCCAACTGCTGTCACTGAATAATTAGATTCTCTAGAAGAAGGGAAAGTTTTTTTTCCGAACAAAATTATTAGAAAATAATGTAGTAGCTATTTTATTTAGGGATAGGCTCAAATCCTTCTGCTCTTAAAAGCAAATTTTTAAAAATAGTATGAATCTGGGCCCAAAAAGTATCTTTCATGTGTTTTTATATATATAAGTATAAATAAGTTGTTTGGGCATTTTTATGCCAATGTGTATATCACTTGTGCATGGAGAAGTCATTGCCAACAGTGAATATTGGTTTTCTATTATTAACTTTATTTTTATTTCATATGGCATATCAATTCCACAAATTTAGTTTTGCTAGCAGACGTAGGTCATGATCTGCTTATAGCTTGATCTGCCACAGAGTTACATTTGTGAGGATAGACAGAATTCCTGATTCCTCAGGAGTGTCTGCCTCTGCAAACTCACCATGGACTGGGGAGAGACCCATTCTGCTTTGTTAGCCTTGATGTCCCTTTCCATTCTTCTAGTATAAATATAAGTGATAGCTCATTCAATGGTAAAAAATCATGCCTAGTGAAATAATAAAGTAGTGCCATAGTGATGAGAGACAAGTAAGGAATCCTGGTGTGGTAGGACCAGACCCAGTCAATGCACTTTCTTGTACTGCTGTGAATTATGTGGAAATGCTGATCTTGTCTGGAGGGAAAGATCTGGAAGGCTGCATGGGCCAGAGCCTCAGGGCACAGTTGCAGCTTATGTCAGCTGAAGATTTGAATGGAGACTAGAGAGACTTAGCTAAATGATGGTATCACAACTGGAATGGAACTGAAATAATTGGAGAAAAATATAAATAATAGTTTCTTGCTATAATAATTCTATCAAAAAGCAAAACATCTAAAAAATGGCTATTTTTATCTTATTGCAAGCCTTAACCAATAACACCTTCTCATCTGTCCTTTCTAATTGAATGCTCTCCTTGCAGTTTGTTGTTTGAGCTATCTTTTTCTCAAGGATTCAGACTATTTCCTAAATCTATGGAAGCTCTAGTTGCACCAATATTCTTGCCAACAACAAAGTCCAGTATGAAAACTTATATAACAGAAATTAATGTAAAAATTTTTACTCTGGAAGCATTTTTTCTATTGGCCTAACTCTTGCCAGGGACTCTATAAACATCTCAGGAAGGTGATGTTAGGGATAAACACGATTTTTGAAATTTCTACTCCTTTTTCTCTTATTAAATTCAGCTGCAAAATTCAATTAATGATATTGGAAGGGGTGGAGGTAGGACTCTTCTTTCTCACTTGAAAATCCCATCCTTTTTTTTCTTTAGATCCAGCTGTAAAATTCCACATACTTCTCTGGCACTATTACAACTGAGATAAATAATAAACAGTTTATCCTGGGTCACCCAAAGCTGCATTTATAAATCTCTATTAAACACAAGGTTAATGATTGATTTTCTGTTTTGTTGGCTGTGGGGAGCACTTTCAGAAGGAAATGCTGTTGAAGTGGTAAAGTAGCTTTCTTCAGAGGTTCTTAAGCAATTTAAGACATTAAATTTTGACCATCCTATTTTGTAATGTGACCAATACACTGTAAAATAAAATAAATCATATCTATTTTATTTCCCCAAAATTATTTTGTATCTGACTTCCCTAATTTCACTAGGTCTTGCAGAGAAAAGTGCTATGCTTCTCATTAGTACTTCGCAGTTATCCTTTCCCTGGCTGAGCTGGAAGAAGCTTTAAATCAAGTGGGAGAATAGGGAAGGGAAAAGAGAGAAAACAAGCTTTTTGAACCCTGTAATGTAAATTTGCAGACAATTATTCATTATTAACTGCCTGAAGCATCACACCTCTCTCACCTTTGCTGGAATGTCTGAACATTAGGGTAAACAACACACTGCTGTCTTATCATAATGCGGTCTGCTTCACTGCAGCAAGAACTTGTCAGAAACAGATTGTGATGTTGACTTCTCAATAGGGGAAAAAAAGGGCCTAAATTAGACTTCTATAAAAAGAATATTGCATATTTATTTCCACAATAACACCAAGGAAAAACGTTAGTCAAGAAGCAAGCAATTGGGTGAATAAATAAGCTTGTCTTTGTTCTCATCAATTAAGTTATTACATCAGTTGGAAAACCAGTGAATTATAATACAGATGTTTAATGAAACACTGCTGTGCCTATAAGTCAAACTCCTATTTTGTGGTGTGATTTTGGCTGCATAGTTTTGTGTGTGTTAAACCGTATTTATTAGCTGATACCCATTATTATTTTGAGCAAGGTATAATTCAGTTGTCAGGCTCCAGCTCTGGGAAGGAGATTTAATCAGTGAGAGCCCGCTTTGCTGCTGAGCATAAAACAATGTGGGTTTCATGAAGCAATCACACCAGTGTGAAAAAATGGGATTAATTAGTATTGTACAAGAACAGGCAGCATGCTCATTAAAACCTTGTGAGCTGCCTCTTGATAAACTGCCACTTGATAGGGCCGCATTAATGTGACAAGGCAAAGACTTTATTTCCAAATCCTTTCTGATTATATCTCACTTTTAAGTTACCTGAATTGACTCTCTAAGGCTTTTGGAATACAAAGATCAAAATTGCAGCAAGAGATCCCCAAGACACCTGGACAAAGGAGCCATGCTCAGATAGTGAGGCTTCAAAAGACAACTTTTTTTTGAACTCCTATTCAAACATAAATCAATAGCTGTACAATGAGGCAGCTCCAAAGGTGGTAAATTTGCATTTACACTCAGCAGGTTGGGCTGGAACCTATTTGACGATTAGCAGCTATCTAATGAATCCCATATAATTCTGTGCCTATCTGCTTAGCAAGTGCTTCATGTTTGTCAGTATATAAAGCCTTATGAATATTCTTACAGCTTTGAGTATGCTCTGAGGAAAGGAAAGAAAAAGGTAGATGCTCCCAGCTGCTCATCTGTTTCTTATAGTTTGAGTTGGTCACTGAAGAAACTTATGGTCATATTTCTTTTTATTCTTTCTCTTAGAAACATTCTTAAACTAAAAATGTAGATTCCCACTAATGGATTCATTTCTACATGAAAAAACATAATAGGAGACATGCCTGAATAACAACAGTAAATGTTGGATAGGATGTGGTTTTGATCTCGTGTGTTATTTTCCTTTAGGCATAATGTTTTATTCCTTCCTGAATTTGTAGTTGTTCTGATGATTTACTTGCACATAATCTTGGCTTACCCCCCCCCTTTCTTATTTGTGAATTAGTGGCTATAATGAAATTATATCTGAACTTCTAATAGTTAACCAAATCTATCAGCTGTTTCATGATGCATAGGTGCTCTAAGATGCTGACTTTCCATGTAGCTTTAGCTGACATTGTATGTAAGGCAATTGTAATGCAATATAGTTACCTGTCAGCATATATTTGTAGGTGTGGAAAATGCCACTCAGAGAACAGAGATCTCATATTCCCTGAAGCTTTTCCCAACTATTTTATTTTTAAGCAAAAACATCTTGTTAAGTCTCAACACCCTATTAAAGTAATGTTATCCACCATGAAGTCTGGGTATTCAGTTACCAATTAGAGTTTGTTTGCAACTGTACAGGTGTAATCCCACCCATAGCTACCAGTGAAAGGCATCAGACTGGAGGCAAAGTACCTGAGCTGGCTAGATATGGAAGAGTACAACACTTTACAAAGTGATGTGTTGCAATATTATTAATTTAAACCCTTAGATTTCATTGTTGTGATCTGGGCTACATGATGCAATGCAAGATGACAGGCATTGAATTAATAGAAAATGGGATTCATCTCAAAATTTCACACAAAATAGAAGCAGGAGACAGACAAAATAAAGGGAGATAGATAGACAGACTGATAATACCACTAATACTTTTAAATTTCTACTGAATGGGTGAGATAATTTTAAAACACTAAAGGTATTTATCAACAGTGTGATAGCAGGCAAAAAAACCCCCTTCCTTCCCTGTGTCTCTCCCTCTTTTTCTTACTCCCTTTCGTTGATTGCTTTGTTGAGCAAGTCAATGAATATTTTACACTTTGTTTCTTTTATTTTAGCAAATGAACTGCCTCCAGCTAATGTAGTGTAAGTGGAAATTTCAAGCACCAATGTCTTCTGCATGATCCAATAATAGGAACTTTCTTTCTCTCCTAGCTCTGTAACATAGTGGAGCAGCAAACTCCCTGATGCCTCCAGGTAGTCACATGCCTGATTTATGATTATAAACTGTAGCTCTGGAAGAGGTTAGCTAGGTAGTTTAAATCACTGCTTTTTCTCTAATGAACTGAGGTCAGAGACTGTAACTATATGCAACACCCTGTTCTGCTTGTTAGTATGCCCTAGTCCTCCATGGGTTTGGTTGTGGTAGTGTTTTTACATATTGTTGAACTTTTAATGCCATTTTAGTATGCTGTGTGATTGAAAATTGTGATGTTAGTTTTTCAGCTGTTAGTTATCATTCATCTGGGTACGATTTGCAGCCAGGTACCTATTTCAAATGTGGTATGGGCAGCATCAAAATGGGTTAAAAAGATAAGGTGAAGCTGAGTGACACCCACAGATAGTATAAGGAGTGGTTTATTTTCTCAGTAATGATATACTGTAATGTTGAAGGCCATTCTTGTCTGATGTTTGTATCAAGCCATTATATCAGTATCTAAAAATAATAAGATAGATATGTTAGATGCCTGACATATGCAAATACAGTATTATTCAAGATATTGTTACAGATGAGCATGGAAACTGATTCCAGACTAATGTTATTAATCTAAGAATTCATGGAAGGATGGGGTTATTGTGTAAACTCAAAGCATGCCTTATGCAGATCAGTCTTGCACAAATTGGACTTACTCAGTAAATCATCATAAGTCTTACTGACCTTGACAACAATGCTATAGTCATATTTTCATATAAATAAAGTCTTTTCAGGCAGTTTTCTCCAGTGGATTCAGCATAGATGGACTTTTTCTGGCACAAGGCCTGTTAACCGATTTTTACTTTTAAGGCCATTATTTATGACCATCTAAAAGACACTACTGTTTGACTTTCTGTGCTTCTCACTAGCTTAATGGACTATCAGATACCTAATGCATGCTCACATACCTCTTGTCATTCAAGTGTATCAAAGCAACAGATCATGTCACTCTCTTCTTGAAGTAGATCATATTTTGAAATTAGTGAGGTAAAATTGTTACTATTAGCAAATCTTCATATCAGCAATTCAAGACCAAGACTTTGCTAGTAAAGGTATCTCTTCAGTGGCTTTGCACCTCTGCAGTAACATTAAGCTTTGGATGTCTGCATCTAGAAGGGTTTTTAAGCAGAATATGAAAGATTATTTTCATAATCTAGTAGTATTTGCATTCTGTCAGCTACTTCAGACAACAAAAGTACCTGGGTCTGAGTTTTTCCCTGTTCTTCCACAACTGAGGTGCAACTTGAGTAGAAGGTACATATGGTCCACTGTTGTTACTGAATTATTTTTATACAGAATTGTTACTTAGTTATTTCCTCATTATGGACTGTTACATGTTGCTGCCTACATGACATTTGACATAACCTATTGCTTTTGAATAGCATCCTATTTTTCATACTACTTCTCTGATTTGTCATGGTCTTTTCGTATTCTAATCTTGTCTTCCAGCATACTCACAATTTGAGGCTGTCTGCAGATATAATAAGTATAATCTACTCTCTCAATGAGGTCACTAATGAAAATATTGAATAGTACCAACCCCAGTCCCCTGTGGAACCTCACTTCGTACAGCCTCTCATTCTGACTGTGAACCTTTGGTAAATACTGAGTACAGTTTCAAAAAACTGTATCCACCCTAGCATTACTTTATCTGAACCAGATTTCTTGAGCTTAAGTACAAGGCATCTCAAAGCTATCAGAAATTTCTCTAAAAGTTAATGACATCTATTGTTTTCTGTCCACAAAACCTCCTTTCTTGTAGAAGAAAATTAGCTTGATTCAACAGCCAGTCTTCAAGAACAAAATGTCACTCTTCTGCTAGTTATCTTTACAGAATACAGATCATTTTCTTCTGAGTTTTCCTAGAAATTTTAAAAAGGGACTTCTCTATAATCTCCTGGTTAGTTTTTTCCCATTCACACATCTTCTGTGTTTTGCCACTTTACCTGTTCTTCAATATTTCTCAAGAATAGCTATTAATACCTCTGAGCTTTAGTCCTTTAAATAACAGGGGATGAGGTAGAAAGGGCTACAGAGCAGGAAATTTATTCAAGAATATCTACATTGTCCCAATATTTTTTAAGCTTTCTTATCAGAGACTATAGTCTTATGGTAACATTCTCTTAGTAGTGCAACTCACCCCCCAAAAAGTAATAGATGCATAGGCCATCCTGACATCATTGGCCATTGGCATCCTCCAGCTTTGTCAGTTGAAGCAAGTGGAAAAGTTAGTGCAATCCAACTTCACTTGGAATGTGTTTCACTCAGTTATAGAGTGATTTATTTTAATGGCTTATGTAATTTGTACCTCAGTTTGTACCTTGGGTTTTCTTATTGTGTACCTCGGACCTTGTCTGGAGAGTTAGAATCTCCCATCACCTTTGGAGTCTTCCACTTTTTCATGAAAAGTTTTGTACACCTGATCCTCCTGGTTTGGAAATTCAGAGAGATTCATTCCACCAGTGAGAGATAAACACTGATCCATCTATAGCTACTGCCTTAGAAGACCCCAGAATAATTGCTTCTGGAGTTTGAGTATCCTTGTTCATTATCTGCTGTTTCTTTTATTTCCCCTGACTTTCTGGTATGTATTGGAGACAGGTACTGGGGTTGGATGGGCCTGAATTTGATTCAGTAGCATTTGTGCCAATCTGCAAGAAAAGGGTAAATTCTGAAGAGGTGCTCCTTCCTCCACCTTAACTCTTGTCAGGTGGTGGGCTGACACATTGCACTCCTTCAGAATTACAGCTATTCCATCAAAGATTCCATTTGGGCTCTCTGTGTAGCAGTGAGAAATATTTCTCTACAGTAAATCACTTAGTACAGAGCAAATCCTCAAGTTGTTTTCATGCACAACCATACAGGGACCTAATTTTCTGTGATGGCTGCTTCAGTTACTGCATTGCAAAAAAATTCTCACTATGGAGCAGCAGGCTTCATTCATTCTATCACCACCTATAAATAAGGGGGTTGACTGGAATGGGTCATGAGTGTTACTCCTGGGAAGACCATATATTGTATTATTTGTGAAGAAAATGTGTTTTAAATTGCATTCTTCTGACTGCATCTTGTTTGCTGCATAGTTCATTTCTGAGCATGCTAAATGGCATTCTTAACATCAGTGGTACAGCACAGAAAAGGATGATTCAAAATGCTTATAGAATCATAGAATAATTAGGTTGGAAGGGACTTCTGGAGGTCAGCTAGTTCACTTGGTGAAGGTATTGGTTGACACTGGAGAACTGTAACCTGCTCCAGAGATTATATAAGTGGGAATCTTTTAGTCTGCTTAACAGCCAGAGCTCTCTTGGTATGGCATTGAAATCAGTAAGTTCTGTAGTTTACAGTAAGAAATCTAGAGATGTTTCAGTTCACTCTGTTCCATGTGCACTTCTGAGAAAACCCAAATCTATTTATATAAACATACCAAACTAAAATTCCCAAACCCTAAATTATTAATTATTTTTCACAGTCTTGGACATATGTTTGTTTGCATGCACTAACAATCTCACATGGAAGTTTTTCAATGTAGTCTTGATATCCGCTGTCTCTTATACTAATGATTGTGAAGGAAGACAAGAGAAGAGTGTTGGTTGCAGTGTGTGGACAATGCAAAATATGTGGGCTAGATGTGCTTTCTGTCTCTGATTTGTCCTGGGAGTTTGGAGTTTTTACTTTTTTAGATTGTACTTCTGAAGCTGCCCAATATTCTTACCTTGTGCATTGTAATCCAATTGATCACAGAATGTGGTTAATGCTTCGAGGAACCTTTTTCCAACTTTTCCTGTGGCTATATTTCACAAGGCTGCTCTGTGTGAGCAGAACTGGCAGAGGCAATTACTTGGGCTCTGAGCAGCACAAGTCCTTGTTCCTGCAAGTTCTCCATGCAAGCCAAGCAGAGAAGAGCCAGTGCTTCAGGGACACAGAAAGGGGAGGAGCACCTTTGCATGCATCCATAGTGCCACCCATCAGCATGCGCAGTTGCTGATTTTCTGACCCAGCCCTCAAATAGGACATCTTGTGATAAAATATGTAAGAAATAAGTAAAGTTGTTAGGAAAACACCAAAAGGCATACACACAGGTAAAATGCAAGTGTATGCATTTGTGCATTTCCTTGTCACCAGTTGCAGCAGTGCCTCACCATCATTCTTTAAATACGTTTGTATGCACAAACCTGTCCTATTGTATGGTTGTTACCCTTGACTTCCAGCTGTACCACAATTCTGGTTACTACTGTGTTAAGCTATGTCTCTATGTGATGGTCTTCCCAGAAGAAAAAAATAACACATTATCTTATATTAAGCAATCAACATCCACAGACCTTCAGCAACTTAGTTATCCTTTATAGATTTATATATAGTTATATGTATAGGTATATATATGTGTATTATATATAGGGCCTTTTTTCTTTCTTCTAGCTTCAGCAGTTTCATTAAATAATCTTGTATGTTAATCTATTGTTTCTATCTTGAGAAGCACAAAATAATTCCCTTAAGAAGAATTCTTTACAACATTCTTTTGAAGGGAACCAAAAGAAACCACCCAGAATTTTAACCAAGGATGAGTTTCCAAGGTAGAGAATGGAGTTGGGTCTCATTGTCATATTTTGCAGCTGTTAAAACGTCATTAAGTTTAAGCAAATTTAAAAATCAAAACCATGATCTGTATTTTAATACTGAGATAGTCCCTGCCATTTTGACTTTGCCAATCAGCCAGAGTATTTCGACAGCTATGAGGAAGATAATTCTCACATGGCTTAGTTACAGAATTAAGCATATTAGAGAGCTGTTCACTCATTTCTGGAATATCAGGAATAGCATGCATCAGTAAAGTATGTTGTCGTAAGCCAGAATTGCTCATCTGATGCAATATTGTCAATGCTTCTAGATTTTTTTATTATCTATAGTAATAATAATAATAAAAAAATCATTCTGCAGCAGTGTTACCTAACTAGAGGTGCTGAGGAAACTCAGATTCAGATAAACATTCAAATGTCAGGCTAAACCTGTGATAATGTTTGTGCTAGCAGTCAGACTAATCACCAGGTGATTAAGGTCTTCTCTAACAACAAAATTGCATTGCAGGTCCTCCTGAACTCTGGAGGGGATTCACTCTGCCTATGTTTTGAATAATAAGAGGGCTGGTGATGTAATCTATATTCTGGAACGCTTTGTCCACATGTTATCGGAATGCCCACAATGCGAGAGTTATGGGAAATATATCATCATCCATAGACTGGAGTTTATACAGAATATTACTCTGCCATAGGATCCCTTTATCTACATTCTAGATGGCCTGACAATGACTCCCCAAATGCCTGAAGCCAATTTAAAAAGGATACTAAGAGCACTCTAATAGCTGAAGTTATTACTACTAAAGTGTAAATCAATGCTGTGTACATTCCAAAGAGGAAGAGTGGGTCCGAATGAGCTTTGTCTTAATGGAAAGAGTATTTTAGACAAAATCTACACATGTGGAGGTAGGTTCTACATGTATGGCACTATATTCTGCAACCAGGTCTACTGGCCTCCCGTTTTCTGTAGTGAAAGGTGAATTTACTTAGAGCAAACCTGCTCTGTTGCTACTCTTTCTCAATGATTGCATTAACCTTCCTAGTATTGCTACATGAGCACTGAATCTGGGCTTAAGCTGGGCTGTGTACAGAAGGCAAATACCTGAGGGTCAAGAGGAGGGACAGAAGAATGTAATGCTGCACCCTTCACCTTACCCATCCTCTGGGTGCTGCACCCAGGCTGGTGCAGCATGGTCATTCCCAGCCCCTACCAGTCTACCCCTTTCCCTCGTGCTAGCCTTTACCTTCTACCCTTTGGGCTCTGGTGCAGCACTATGCTATTTCTACTAACAAATATTTCTTCATCATTTTAGCAGTGATTAATATGTCTGTCAGGCACTTTTGGAGGATTATATGCTAACATGAACCAAAAATATGAGTTGAGGTCATGGGCTGTGCCTAGTTACAGGGCAGAGGTTTTCTTACCCCTGATTTATATACCGCAATCTTACGACAACCACTTTAGTCAAAGGGGGATGTAAATCTTAATTTCTGCTCATCTTGAGAAGATTCTGTACTCTGAATACCATGGATATTTAGGGATTACTAGGGGGGCCCAGTTCTGGATGTGATCCTCTCTTTAGCCATCTCCAGTTATCCAGAGATAATCAGATATTAGAGAAGGTTGGAAAATGGTCTCTTATTAATAATTTAAAAAAAAAGAGTGATAAAAGACTCTGATCTTGCCAGTGTCATAAGTAATGTCACTTAGTAAAGTGACTGGCACTAGCTGTAGGCTCAGATATGCCAATTATAATTAAAGCCATTATTTTCAAATACAGTTCAGTTTATTTCTGGTGAAAAGTAAAGAGAATTTTAGAGTGACAAATCTCTCCGGAAAATGCAAACTTTACAAAAAGGCTGTGTTTCTAGACTACCTGTAAAAGTTTGGTTTCAGGTTTTAAATGAATATTACTTTAAAACATGTTATTTTAAATGAGTGTTGACCAACCTAACATACTATACAACATTAGACTATACATGTACCTGTCAGCATCACTTTGAAGAAGTAAAAGTTGACCTACAAGGTGGAAGTGACACTTATTTCTAGATCAACAGCCTTCAAACATCTGTTCCCCTTTTGCAGTTTTCTAGAAAGATAACTCTCATCTATTTTTGAGAATTAAAACCAAGTATGGTGCTCTAAAAAAATAGACACAGTGAAGCTGTATTTTTTTCCAGGCAATTGTGGTCTCCTAACAGGTATAGAATTGTTGATAAAACCGAGGGTTTAGTTGTTTACTTACAGCAATGTACAGATAGTGGTAGTATTTTGTAAAGCTGTATAACACCCTGAGACACTAGTCATCCTTGGTGGGTTTCTTCCCTAAAATGAATGAGATTCTCAGAGAAAACTGTAAGAGAATATAAAACACAACCACAAAGTAGCACCCTGAGCTGCAGCTCATTCCTGTGAAGGCAGCTTTAATCTTGGGACAATATGCACAAGAAGTGGAAGATGAGCATTACATCAGGCAAGCTCCCCAGTGCTCTGAACCCTCTACCCTGGGGTTTGTCCCGGAGGAACAAGGGGTGCTTGGGACTGCAGCTGCTCTGAAGATGCAGCTCCTGTCATTGGCAACCTAGAATTGAAGGTCAACTGGCAGATGATGAAACAGAAATTTTGTCACTGACCTTTGCCTGCTAAAGAGTGCGCCAGTCCTGCTCAGATCCAGTGGTAGTTGGGTTTCCCTTAGTCTGGCTGCCTTTTAGTTCCATTTGCACATGGTGATGGTGCATTTGTGCTCTCAGGCATTTGTTCAACTGCCTGTCCTACTGCTGGCCACCAGAGATTACCCTGAAAACCGACTGCGGTGCAATGATCTGAGATCTGATGTTAACTCAAGGTATAGATAAAATTCCTGCTTGCACTGCAGGTGACTGGGATCTAGGCAAGAAAAGTTGCTGTAACTGAATTTTTTTCACCTTGTCTACTGCATTGGGCAGCTGTTTTGTCATTATTGGCAGTCCTAGAATCTTGGCTTTGTTTTCTGCCCTGTAATCTTGTGTTGATGTCCTTTATGTTCCCAAACCTCTGTTTAAAAGTGTTTCCATTTGATATGATTAATAGCTCTTGTGGGTGATCTCTATTAAGGACTCAAAGCTCAATTTCAAATATTTTTGTGGCGCTTCTGGTGGGCCTTGCTGGGATAAATTAAGCCTATTTTTCCCCTGATTGCTTCGTTGGATCTCTTTGTAACTTCACCTTGTATTCCTTTCTGTTCAATACTTTTCAAAGTACTGAGAGTTTAAAGAGGTACAATAAATCCCAGATCAGTTTTTAATGACCATGGTAAGCCTCCTTGTAATATGTCAGTAAGCTGAGCCTAAAAGCCAATGGGGAATAGGCCATTTCTGCCTTAGTAATTGCCTCCACAGAAAGATTTATAATGTCATTATCTGAATCTACAAGAAATAACTCACAGAGCTGAAATACCCTAAAAAAATATTACAATTCTCTTAAAAATCTAGTCATTCATAAATGCTAAATCATAAAACTTTTTTCAAGATGTTTTATGTTAAAAATAAAACACAGACAAAATATAAATGTACTTTTCTTCATCAGATTCTTCATTCTTTATGTATCTGTTTTCCTGCTGTAGTTTGGGCAGAAGAATGGTGCAGTGCACAGCCCAGAGCTCGTGCTGCGCTGCTGAAAACAAACGGGTACTGAAAAACCACAGAGAGGAAGAGCATTCCTAGTCATTTTTCTTTATTTGTGTGTGATTCCAGGGGGGGAGAGGGTTAGTTAGCACAGCAATAAAATTAATTTTAGCAATAAAAACCACTCCCCCCCTTTTCCTTCCACCGTTTTCCCATGCAAAGCCACACTAAATGTCCTGATAAATGTACTGCGGTGCTGGTTTAAGCTGTTTGAGCCAGCTTCCTTTGCCCTTAGCATTCCCCAATCAGAAGATATCATTCATTTCTTTCAAAAAGCAGGAAATGTACTCTTCAATTTGTCTGGTGTTTAATAAAGTGCTAGAATTACCATAGCTACCCTCATCTTCTGATGCTTTAATACACTGTGAGATTTATACTAATTTCAACCAGACTATACTCTTCAGTGTAGAAAGCTTGTACACTTAAAAGGGCACTGTCAGTGGGCTTTTTTCTTTTTTTCTTTTTTTTTTTTAATCATGTGCTCTGATAAGAAAGGACTTGATTTCTATTTCCCTGAAGATTTTGAATTGTTGCATTTTTTTTTCAGGTTGTTGGTTGTCCTGTGTTGATTGTTGCTTCTGAGGGGTTTTGCCATGGCTTTTTTTTTTAATTATTTTTCATTCATTGTTTAATTAAATATTACTCACTGACATCTCTGGAGATGTGGTGTAATGCAGTTGCTTCAACTCCGTCAAGTGATTCCTATAATCAGTGAAGGGTTTCTAGTCTGATACAGTCTTTTCTTCTCTGAAGTTCAAATTAAACTTTTCCGATGTCCAATATCTGCTCCTAGACTGTAAATTATAGAGACTAACACCCTTTTAACCTGTGGCAGTTCTGTTATTAACTTGAATAGGTCCAGGATTTCATTCCATGTCCCATACACTTCAGAGCACAGACCTATCTATAAGTAATAAATTACTACTCATTTCTGATGAGCATTAAAAACTTCCAGGTTCTTTGTTTCAAAGAAATGAGCTCCTTGAAACAGAAATTATTTCCTAGTCAGGGTACTCTGGTCTTCATAACGTCACCTGAATCTAAAAGGTTTGTGAAATAAATACTGACACATTTATTTCCTGAGCTTAAAAACTATTTATAAGCAAACAAAATGTGTTTCTGCCTCAGGATGTTTAGATCCAATTCTTATCAATATTAATGGAGATATTCCCTTACACAGAGATCAAAATACCTTGTAATACACCTATGATCTGTGAACCTCTACTGTATGCCTGGTAGTTCTACTTTTAAATCTTTCCCTGATTTTTAAGGCAATGTGATGTGTGCGTTTCAGCACTGAGTGCTGTGAAGAAGCCAATGATAACTAAATGAAACTGGAATTTTGAACTGGTCAGTCTTAAGTTAATGTGTTTAAGAAAGAAAAAATAACAAAAATAGGTCTTCTTTGAAAGCCCATTTTCCTGAAGAGCTGCTGTACACTCTACGGTCAGATTTATAGTTTGAAGTAAACTTGATTCATTGTCGATCATTAACTTTTAAACCTAATCTGGATTGAGATTAGAGTATAGCAACTAAAATAAAAATCCTTGCACTGAATCTAAAAGCCTGTGAAGAAATTGCAGTTGATACAAGGGGACAGTTCAGACTGAGCTGTCTTGGACCACATCCTTAAACTGGAGAAGTATAAATTTGCTTTCATCAGGATTGTAGCAGAGAGAACCTAACCACAATGATGGATGAAAGAATATCAAAATACCCTTTTGCTTCTTCTGTTAGGAACTCATTCTGTAAGAACCAAGGTGAAATAATGAACTGAGGTTGGTTAGGATTAGTCTCTGGTAATTCACTTGGTGCCATGCTTCTTCACTATTGTATGTAGCAAATGTTTCCTGACAGGCTAACTAAGAATAATAAAAGAATAAAGGACTCTGGTGACATACTGAATGTTACAATTGTTATTCTTGTCCTCTAAATGTGGTTTACCTTTGGCAGTGTCAGAGGTAACTATTCTCAGGGCCCAGACAAGTAGAAAGATGAGCTGCTCAGGATAAGTGTGCTCAGCACTGCTGTGCTCAGTGCTGCTCTCCAGCAACATCTGCTCGTGTGAAGTCCTGTTAAAGTGTGTAAGACTGTGTAAGAGTCAAGTGTGGGGGCTTGTCCCTTTGCAGGAGTTATTGTGGGGAGGAATAGTTCTGCTTACACTTTCTCCTGTCATGAAAGTCATAGGCCAGTTAGCTGTTTTGTTCTTAACTTTCTGTAAGGCACACTTTTCCATGTGATGTTTCCAAAATTATTACCCACTGTCAAAGTGATGATGTTTGTAACCGTATAGATGAACTTTACTGGAATCAGATCCATTTGCACGTCTGAATCCAAAACACCTCCTGAAGTTGCATTGTTGACTCACAACAGTGGAAAAGGTGCAGTGCTCAGCCCTCCCTTGTGAGGTAGATGTGCGTACTGGCTTATGTGTGAGTTTATTTCTTCCACAGCTCACATGAGAATGTGAATGTATGCATGATTCCATTGTTACCTTATATTAAAATAGTTTTCCTTCTCACGAGTTGCACTGTGCAATTCCTAACCAGAAGTCAGGGGGCAGGGTCTGCCTTATATTACAGGCTGTCGTGCTACTGATACTTCTCAACAGTTTTCAACAAATAGATATTTCAACAAATAATTTGCTGTTCTGCTTTCTTTCTTATACTATCATACAAATATAAACATATACAGAAATTTAAAGTGAATAGTTTAAGGTTAAATAACCTTTGAATTATTTAGAAACCAGAACTGTGTTCTGAGTAGTTTAAGGACCTTATTTCTATCTGGCTTCTAATTTTGCATGCAAGTTTCCACTCTCAAAACCGACTGCACCAACAGAACTTGAATTTGGATAAATTACTCTGATATGGGCCCATGTGTAATAAATGCTAATGAAGTATAAGTGTACAGGTCAAAAGAGAAATATTTAATGGGGGTGTTTACAAGTTGGTGATGAGTACAGAGAGTTCAGAATACACCAAGACAGAGTAGTGAGTGTATCTGTCATACACATAAATCAGCCACACTCCCTCTGCATTTCTAATTGTCTCCCTAAAAAGGTTTTAGTCAAACCGTTAAAATGATGATCACACAAACACATTTTTATATTGCCTGTTTGCTTTTAGTTATGCAAATTTGTTCAAGAGAAACGATGTACTCAAAATGCTCTAAATTTTTAAAACCTACGGATATCTGTGGTGTGAGAGAATGTATGTTTTTAAAAAATGTAATGCTCTCCAGCCAGATAATGTAATGTACTGATTGGGGTTCAAGGTTAGTTCCAGGTATAAGTAAAATAGGGCATTGGTCAGGTCAATCCAAGGGTTTGGAGAGAACAGTATTATGCTCTGTTTTTATGGCATTCTTCAGGCATCCCATTTCAAGAGTAGCTTACTATAGAAGTGAATTAAGTTAGATTGACTGAAGTCTGCTTTCATCCCTGCAATGGCTTTATTATTATTATTCTATTCATTTCTTAAAAATGGTAATTGGATTGAACTTCCCAGTGTGCCTGGGTCACTTTTTAAACGGCGAATTAACCCTCTGAATAACCTAGGTTTAGCAGTGGTGGCCAGAGTAGTGATTAAACAGCTTTGTAAAATCCAGAGCTTACTTCTGTGGGTAAATGTTGTCTTTCACTGCTTGAGTATTCCACAAGCAGCCACCACCCTGGGGTGGTGATCCTAGTTTTGGCCTCAGACACAATATGAACAATGCTACACTTGAAAAGATTGTTGGTCTGTCACTGCTCAGGACATATATCTTGAAAGAAATCTTGTTAGTCTTGGAGACTTTGAGATTAGGTATAAAGCTTTCAGTCAGGATCTTGTGTATTTGACCTTCACACTTGTCTTTCACAGCTGTCACTGCAGTAGACTCTCAATAACTGAGAGCAGCTCCTGCTGTATCTAGAGATGCAGGTGGGACAGACTTCAGGAGACATCCACCAACCCAAGAGCATAGAGAGAATTTTGCATCAGTCTGAGCTTGTCAATGTAGACATAACTTCCTACTTGATTGTGATGTTTGGCATTGAAAGCCAAATTTAGCAGCATATCTGGAGGTTTAAGTTGCTTTTACTGTGCTGAGCCTATGCTTTGGCTTGAAAAGGGCCTCGGTATACCTGGCATCTTCCACAAGCACTAAATTAACACACAAATACTGAAGAAGGATGTAAAAATCAAAACTCTGAATGTGATACAGTGATTTTATGGACTTCTGCATTGCCTTAAATTCACTAAAGAGCTCCTGATCATGTCAGTGGGCACTATATGGCCCATCGTTTGTCAGACCATTTAAATTCAGTGGCTTAGCACTTAGTCTTTTGGAACACATCCTGCATTATTTGATTTACAGCACTGTAGAGCTGATTAAAAAGTCACTCATTAAAAAGGTATCTTTTATTATAATTGCTAAATATTTTTTGGTGTGGTTAGTAGGTTTCACCTTTAAAATGATGTATGTCTGCTGGCTCTTCTCCCAAAACATCGAGTCAGAGCCACTGGCTTTTAGATTTGTACTGAAGTGGCAGAGGCTTTGCAGCGTTTTGTGCTTTCACATTTTCTCAAGTAGAGGAATGTCAGCATATTCTTCTGGGTGGGGTAGAAATTTGGTTTTCAGTCCCAAGTACCAGTTTCCTCTCTGAACTGTGAGAAGCTACTTAACTCCTCCGCTTTCACAATAGCTGGAATCAGACCTACCTGTCATAAAATCTTTCAGGAGTCCCATATAAAAAGCATGACCCAACTTCCAGCTGGATGGTGATTGTAGGATTTAATTTAACAAACACTGTGAACTGCTCTTTCAAATAACAAAAGAGAAATGATGCTGTAACAGTACACACACTTCCTTTCTGTGGCCAGCTTCTGCAGTGATCTTGGAACCGTTATTCTTTCTCCTCATCTTTACTCCTCAAAATGATGGCGGTTCTACCTGTGTTCTTCTCTTTACAGCTGGATTTATGGAAGGAAGATCATTCTTAGTCCAGAATTTTTTCTTGACTCTACAAATGTCCCATGAATTATCAAAGCTCTTAGGATCCAAAATCTTTGAGGATCTGCTTAGGTCTAGATGGCATCCTGCTCAGCAAGATACCATGACACTTGCTTTTAGGCCAGTACATCCTGAACATGAAAATCAGCACCTTCTGGTTTTCACTGTCATCATCATTAAGAGTTTTCTGTGGCAGGGCACTAAGCTGCATCAGAGAAAAGGTCAAATTAAAAAAAATCTGGCTGAGGGGGTGGGAAAAACTTATCACAGTGTCGTCACTGCAGTGACTTGATGCATGGATGGAGACAGGACAGGCAAGGAGGACCATGAGAGAGCTAGGCTCCTCAGAAACAACCAGGACTATGACTGCCTGGAAATCATGGAGAGCAGTGGCCTGATCTGTTACAGGTGTACTAGAGGGAGCCATACAGTGTTCTGCTTTGCAAAGTGTGGTTGAGATCTGAGGATAATCATGAGAAGAAGGAAATCAATCTGCGTGATAGGACTGAATCTGGGTTTCTAAGCAGGTTTCATGTCAGGACACATCCCTGAAGAAGAGATTTCATAGCTGAGCTGGCAGTTTTAACCCATCTCAACTCTTGACTTGAAGTCTGCAGTCAGCCCTACAATATCATCTTCAGAGTAAGATACTGCTTTTCTAGCAGAACAAAAGAACCATTAATGACACCAATTAACCAGTGTAATTCTCATTTACACCTCTTTATTACCTTCCACACACAGTATGTGATACATTATACATCCCATTAATTGTTAACATACACGCAAGTCAAGATCTTTTATTATACTGGGTCATCTATCATTGATACAGAGATACAGATATTTTATAGCTGAGCCAACTAACACGACTGTAGAGCAGAATCTATAACCATTTTCACATCAAATCTGATTGTGTTATTAAGCCCTTTAGAAGTGCTTTGTATGTAATTTGGCCTCCTCCCAGAAGGCATTTTATAGAGGGGAACAAAAAAGTGGGATCTGGGGTAAGCTATATTCATTTTTTGTTCTTTTGGTTTTGTGTTTTGGTTTGTTTTTTTTTAAATGAAATTATTTTTACCATTTTAAATCTAGAAATGGAGCATTGTTCTGTTGAACTGTAAATTCCACTTACAAGCATAATAATTTTCTTTTAATTAACTTAAAACATAGAAAAATTAGTGAAGGGGTAGCATTGAAGGCAAATCTAGGTGGGAATTATTTTTTAAAGTGCCAATGATTTTGCATTTTCAAAAGATAGAAAAATCAAAACTATAATGAGATAGGTACAACCTGTTTTGCTTATTCCCAGCAGATCTTCATTTATCAATGGGCTACATATTGCCCACATTTATTGACATTACTTAAAATTTTGAAGCTTGGTTTAGATACCCAGGTCATATGACTATTCTTGTACACTCCGATCTTATTTCTTGCTTTGTAAGAGACCTCCACGGCCAAAACAAAAATCATTTGCTCCCTAGAGGAAACATGAAGTTACGTACACAGGCTACGTTTCTATTTTCTAGCTCTGACCTCAGATTTGATTCCCATTTTTTCTTGGTGTGTGCAGTTAAGCCTGCAAGCTTCTCACGCAGCACTCTTTGTGTTGGGTCTTGAAGCCCTTGTAGCCACTGCAGCAACCTGGGCATGGGGTCCTGTCCATGCCGAGACGTGTCTCTGCCTGCTGGTCCTTGCTGCTTCCTGCCCGGGTGCTGGTGCCCCACGCTGTGATCTGGGAGCACCGACCCGCAGCCAGGACCGACCTGCTGCTGTTGGTCTCCCAGGGAGCTGCAGCCAAGGGGCACTCATACAGAATGCTTTTTGGAAGCAGCTACTAACAGTATCACTCCTCAGCTGAGCCTAGAGACTAACTGGGTGAGTGCTTTTCTTCTGCTTTGTTCCTGAGGAACATCTGGTAACAGCACCCTTTTCAGACAGAAATGAGACCTACTTCTTAGAAACAAACAAAAACAAATCTTTATATTTGATCTGGTATGTGTAACGTGTGATGGTTCTTCTGTGCCTCATATCTGATTAACAAAGGCACTGACCAATCCACCCATAGCCATGGACTGATGCAGAGAAAGACAAGAAAGCAGACCACCATCTCATCTCTGTGCGGCTTCAGCCACTGGGCAAAGCTCATCTGCACCCAATCAGAAGCTCTCTGTCTTGTACATCTATTACTTGTCCACTTACATGCAAGTTTGCTGCAGAATAATATATAAAGAAAAGCATCTGTGCATCTGCTATGCTGGCTTGTACTTGTAGTAGTGTGTTTCTGCTTTAGGCATAATTCACAGAATCTGGTGCTTGGAAAGTGTAAGACCTGAGAAATACTGCAGTCCACGTCTGCTGTTCCTTGCAAAGTGCTTGGTCCCTGGGTCCCATCCTGCCAAGCAGGGCAGGCAGGCAACCCCCTGCAGGCAGCACCCTAGGCTTTGGTTGGATCTGGCCTGGCCTGAGCATGAAAACTGCCTCACACTATTCTAAATCTAGCTTCCATTATCTATATTCCTTAATTAGAGCAAATGAATACTAATTATTCATGGCTAGTATTTTATCAAAATGAATGGCAGCAGCAGTTGGAGACTTTGCTCGTTAGACTTTTATCTGTTCTATACAAAATGTTGATATATTTGCTTCATGTGTGCTATTCTGGTGCACATCTAGAATGGAAGAAATCTGAGGCTAACGCCATGTCTGTAAACAATTAAATATCACTGACTGAGCAGCTGATGACCCTAAATGATTCTATGATTCTAAATAAGGAGCACAATGTTAGAGGGAGAAGGAGGTTTGCATTACCATAGCCCCTACAACAAATAGGTGCTAAACAACATTTAAGTTCAGAGAAACTTACTATTTGAATAACTCCCAAAACACTCCTAGTTTTGTATTTTCTGCAACGATATGAGCTGTAAGAGATTTTCTTTAAAACCCCATGTTTTCTGATGATACCTTGTACTACATGTAGGCTTTTTAGGTGACTCTTCAGACTAGTACTAGTAAAATCCTGTTAATTTTGCAATTACCAGTTAAAGAGGAAACTAAGCTGTAGGTTTCTCCAGTCACCCTGGCTCTGTGCTAAGGTATGTAAGAGCCTCAGAGTGGCTTCTGTGAGTTAATACTATAAAGCAGAGCTCTCATGTTGAAATCCCAGTTCAAAATTCTGTAACCACAAGGCAGCCTGCTCTGCTGAAGAAAACATTAAAATCTCTTTAAGAATCTTTAAAGAAAGTGTTTACCTTCTCAAGAAAATCTGATTTCTTTTGCTGTGCTGTTGATCGTGCAGTCTCATTACTCATTACGATATGAGCTGTAAGAGATTTTCTTTAAAACCCCATGTTTTCTGATGATACCTTGTACTACATGTAGGCTTTTTAGGTGACTCTTCAGACTAGTACTAGTAAAATCCTGTTAATTTTGCAATTACCAGTTAAAGAGGAAACTAAGCTGTAGGTTTTTCCAGTCACCCTGGCTCTGTGCTAAGGTATGTAAGAGCCTCAGAGTGGCTTCTGTGAGTTAATACTATAAAGCAGAGCTCTCATGTTGAAATCCCAGTTCAAAATTCTGTAACCACAAGGCAGCCTGCTCTGCTGAAGAAAACATTAAAATCTCTTTAAGAATCTTTAAAGAAAGTGTTTACCTTCTCAAGAAAATCTGATTTCTTTTGCTGTGCTGTTGATCGTGCAGTCTCATTACTTAGAAGGGATATTAAGATTCTAAGAATATTCCTAGGGAGACCTTTATAAATGTCTGAACTGGTAAGATGATTAGTCATCAGATTTTTAGCAGCCTATTGATTCCACACAAAAAAATACCACCAAAAACTGGTTGCACATAAGATTAGATCTTATTCATTTTGGCTCAAGGCTTGTTCAGACTCCCATAGAGTGATTTTCTATACTACAGGTTGTGGTGTCTAATATCTGCAATATGAAATTTGTACAGGGATATGATGAAAAATGTAGAATTTTAAAAGGGAGAAGGAATACAATTATATGATCGATATGCATGTTCTTTAAGTGTGTGTGCTTTCCCTTTAAAACTAATATGCATAAAGAAAATCTTGGATTTCATTGAAAACAATAATTATGTCAATTATGCTGAAAGCAGGAATACAATATTAAAAGAATTAGTATTTTATATTATCTATTTGATGGTGTTAAGACTTAACGTGTATAGTAGAATAAGAAGGAAAATAGGGGTTTGTTTTAGTTTGCCATTATTTTCCTGCTCCTTCTTTAGCAAAAGGAGCACAAATCTCTGGTCTAGACACACTGTTTCCTTAGCAAGGAAGTAGTAAAGATCATCTTAATTTGTGATGCAATTTTTGGGCTTGTAGAGTTCATAGCAATACTAATTCTGATTCCTAATATTAATGCTGAAATTTTCATTATACCCAGTAAAACCTTTAAGGCTGTTCACAATTTTTCCTTTTCTTTACAGCATCCTATAGGACACAGTTGCAGGAGATATCTAATGCTTCCTGTCTTATCTATCCCTTGGCTGCACTTGCCATGTGCTCAAAAATCTTTCTGTGTACATTGATTTTGTCCTCCTCACCTGTAAAGCAAGTTGTTGTGCAAGTTCTCTCTGCTCTGTCAGCATCCGGCTGATGCTGAGGTCCTTAAAGCTTCTCTGCCCTGTATTTTTCTCTCAGTTTATGTAACCCCCCTGGTGTCTTCTGCCTTTTTTACTGAGTTAGCCTTTGTCTAACTTGCTTAACTTCAGCTTCCTTCTCTTGTTAACCATGTCCTATCTTTTAATTATTTTATATCATCTTTTACTCTTTTTTTCCTAATTTAAAATTCAGAGCATTTATTGTAATGAATTAAAACACAATGAAGTCAGACCATAATTTTTGCAGATAAATGTTATATAAGTAAAAAAGCTTAAACTTCTACATTCAATTATACATTCTGGTTTCTTGCTTGGCTTTTAGTCTCTGCAAAGCACAGACACACCAGAAGCTCTGAAATGCTGTTCCCAGAAGGACTGACTGCAGAAGTAACACAGTTCCCAGAAGAACTGGGCACAGAAGAAGCATCCTTTTATTCCCTCTTACTTGCTTTTAATCATTTCTGTATTTTAGGGATGGGGGTTATAAAGATCAAGTAGTAAATTCTTGCTGAGCTGAAAATACCAGGTTTTGCAGTCTTCTTGTCCTCTGTCTTGCTGATTCCTTGTTCTCTGTCTTGCTCAAAAAGCACATGCTGCAGTTCTGAGAGGAACCAGGATTGACCAGTTTTTCTTCTTAACATCCTCAGTCTCCCCTCTGGTAGAGATTTCAGGCTGTTCCAGTGGAAGCTGAAAGAGACAGGACTGTTACAGTGTTTGCTAATAGTTCATTTATGAGGCATTTTCATACCAAAATGTGGGATAGGGGAAAGTGCTGCAGTCTCTGACACTGCCCTCAGCCAGGCAGGGTCTGTGGCCAGGTAGGCTGGTGGTTTGCTGAAGCAAAGTGGACTGGGTAACTCCGAAATGCAGCTTGCTCAAGCTTTTGGACCATATCCATCATATCAACTTCTTTTTTTATTCTGAGCAATCTACTACAGATTTCTGATCATTAAGAGCTGCACCCCTTTAAACTAAAGCAAGCAGTAAAGCTTGAAGCTTGCATTACTATTATATTAGTATACATCAAGTCTATTAGCAGCCTTTATTTATTTCCACATATCTGTAATATCAAGCTAAGCCAGATTCAATAGCATTTTTAAAAAAACTTCCTATGCTCCTTGATAGTTATGTAGGAGACAGGATTAGCTCCTTTTAAAACATGTAGTAGCTTTGCAAAGAGGGGAATGGGTTGAAAATGTGTCATTTGAGATTTTGATAAAAACCTAATGGGAAATTGGTCGGTGAGCCAACTTGAAACATAATATGAACAAAGATCAGCAAAGCTCCTCAGGTTGCCCAGAAGTATTAAGTGTTTCATTTGTGAAATCCCCAAAGTCTGCCAATACTTGAAAGCTTGGCATGATGCAGAAGGTGCACTTGCTAAGACAGGGTTAGCACAGATGGGAGCCGAAGAACTGAGAACATTTTTTTGTCCCCATCTGATGAATCTTAAGGCTCCATTTTTGCAGGTGGATTCCAAAATAAGATAGCAGGTGGCATATTTAAGGATTTCAGAGCAAACCTGTGGTTTCACTGAAGACAGGTGATAAAATTCCAGAAGGGCCTGCATTTGCAGCAAGACCTTTAGGCCATTTTGTGTATCCTGTTCATTCTATAAAAGATAATTTAACCAGAGATACAATATTTGTAGTCCCTGTGGATGTTGCGGTTCACAGTGTGTAGCTGGTGTAAAGAAGCTTTCGTTGTGTGTGCTTCTAGAAATACAGCCAACCCACCACAAACTATGCATTAGAGAGGGAACACGGGCTGTGAGGAGCCCAGGCTGAGCTGGTTCTCAAGTGGTTAAATTTAAAATACCAGGAAGAAATGTAGGTTGAAAATGAACATGCTGAGTTTTAAAAAAAACAATGTCATTATTATTTAGCAAACAAAGCAAATGCATGGATTCGACATGAACATTGCTACTACATTGGAAAGGAAAACTTTTTTTTCCATTTTTCCAATCAACTCGTGGTTTCAATAGCTGGAACCCCAGCTTTGTAGACGTTCTGTGTAGGTGAGTTTTTCATATGTGAGAGAAACCCTGAAGTCTAATAGCAGCCTTTTAAGTAAATCTTACAAAGCTCTAATCTCTCAAAAGCTCCCATGTTCTTCTCCTCTGTTCTTATTTAATTTTTAATAAGAACAATTCCATGCAGCTCTAAAGCATGGCTCAATTAAGAAATATTCCTACCAGGCATCTTTGAAATCTTGGGAGGTTTTTCCTTTTTTCTTTTTTGCTTTTTTTTTTTCTTTTTGTTTACCCTTACAAATCTCCACTTTGGTTGAGTGGAGTTTAGAGAAGGAGCTCCTCTTTAATTGCAAGCTCCACTTGACACTGTTATTTACAAGCAGACCAAATAACTTTCAAAGTCTTATATTTTATGCTTGAAGGAGACCACTGAACACATTAGTGCTGTATTCTGAGGTTACAAAAAGGATCTTTGATCTAATTCCCTAGATATTATCTGTCCAAAAAGTATCTCTAGGTCATGAGAAGTAATTTTTTTTTTTTTAAAGTCTGAATCAAAATTTCAAGCCCAGGTATTTTATAGTAATCAAACCTTAACTGCTTTATGATTCACTTTTATTTTTATAGTGTATGGCTCTCTTCTTGCTGCTCTGGTTAAGCTTGTATCAGCATTTCCATTATAAAATGCTGTTTTCAGGGGTTTATAATTTAGCTGCAAAAATTTACTCTGAGTTTAAGATGGCATTATGACCTGACTGGAAAATCATGTTTGTATAAAATACGTGTCTGCCAATGTGCATAACATTTTTTTTAATCTTATTTTGGGCTTTTAGAGCAGATTGCAATGGTGGTATCTCATCAGAATATGCATTGTTAATGATGAGAGAAATAAACTGTGCCTGAAGCTCGCTCACACAATGGTTGTGGCAGGTTTCATTTTCTGGTCCAGTGTTTACTGAAGTCACTCTAACTTCTCACAGCTGGAATGGAAAAAGTTCTAAGACAGAGACACTCATGTATTTGTGGACTTACTTTTCTTTTCCCCAGCTTCCAGGCAGAACGGACAATGTGATGTTACAACAGATCTCATTTTGGATGGTTATCAAATCCTTAGGTCATTTTTAATTGATTCATCATAATTGGATTGCTGGTATTCAGTATAAATTATTGTGTAATCTACCTATTGGAAGGGCTGGTGAACTTTGAGTGTGATGTAGAGTCTGTCTTCACTTCCTACGTTTAGATAGAGTTGAGATGGGTTGTTACTTTCTCTGCATCTGACAGTTTCAATGGTTTTGTGTCAGTGGTGACCTGATGTCTATAAAATGCCTTGATGTGTTATCCAGAGCATGAAAAATATAAAAGAACATATGTATTTACCTGTTGCAGAGCAGTTCTGCTCTATAAACACGAGGCAATATAGTTTTTACAGTGTTCTAGAAGTATTTTCTTTAAAAAGTGGCTAACAGGTCTTTTTTTAGGGAAGGGGAAGTCTGGATGGCATCTTCTAACGTAAGTTCCACAGAATTCAAGAGATGAGTAGCTAGTCAGTCTCTGGTTCGTGGTGTGGGTTGTCTGCCTTTTCAGGAGATTGTGAGAGAAGGGCTGTAGACACTGCTCAGTGCTCTGAAATGTTTGACTTTGTTACCCACTGCTGCACTATTTCACTCAGTCTTTTGGTTATGCTTCTTTTCCTCATTTTCTTGTGGGATTTTTTGGCTTTTTTTTTTTTCTCTAAACTTGAAGGTAAGTGGCAAAATGCCATAAATCATGGAGATTTAATTTTCTGTATTCTGTTTTATTGCACACTTGTGTCTGAAGGAGAAGCAGCTATATGAGTCATCTTCCCAGCCCCATGAGTTTTTAAAAACAGACTTTGCGAAGCTGCACTTTTGGGATCAGATCTTCCCATTTGTGCAACCTTTTTGAAGACAATGGCCAGCTGCTATCAAGTGTGGGCCTCTTTTGTTGGTTGCAAATAACAGACTCCCAGACTCATTTAGCAGAAAATGTCATCTTTAAGGAGAAACGACAAACACTAACAAGGCACATGAATAGTGCTTTGAGTGGGAGGGATTCATGTTTCACTGATGCTGATACCCTGGGTACCCCATCATTGCCCAGCATCACACCCCAAATTCATCTCATAGGTTGAAAAGGGACCTTACCAAGGGCTCTGGGGGGCAAAGAGAGAGAGAGGGGTAAAATGGGAAAAAGGGAGGAATTTGGAGCAATATTAATTCAGAGCGAGCAAAAAGTTGTGATTCAAACCAGCGAGCTCTGCTAGCTTCAGATACCTGCAGCCTGCTGTTCCAGGAAGGTTCACAGAGGAATGTATTTTGCAGTTGGGAGATTTTGAGTGATTCTTGCTCTTGTGCTGTCCTGCTTCCCCCCTCCCTTGACTGCTCACCTGCAGCAAACAACACTGAACTGGGCTGGGAATCTCCTGGAGTCACCCATTGCTTTTACTTTGTGAATAAACCCACTAGAAAGATAAGATCCCTGGCAACACTGATGGATTTGAAACTGTTCTGAATTAACTATATACTGGCTTGGTTATTTTTATGAGGAGTTAGATTTTTTTGCCTTTTGGTGTATTATTTTTTTTACAATCAAATTGATTTAACACAACAGAGGATTGACTGGGGATGAGGAAAGAAAAAGCTCATGCAAGAGAGGTTTGTGACAGGCCATCTTATTGCAAACCATTTAGTTGTTAAGAACCAATGCCAAAGCATTAGCCTAGCTGAGAATGAGGAAAAATCATCAAACTGACAAAACTGCTTTTAACTAGGACAGGAAAAAAGAACACAGGCAATCAGATCTACTCTGGCAAGTTGCAAAAAGGCCAAGTCTCTCAAACAAGGAGAGAGAAATGAGAAGATGACACTCCTGGAAAGTTTGAAGGAAGTAGGCAGACTTTTTTTTTTTTTTTCCTCACAGGGGGATTTATGTACTATAGGTGTATATACAGCTTATTGGTTTAAAAATGGGTTTTTTCTCCTAAATGCTTAGTTTCTGTATTTACCCAATGTTATTCTTCTAAGAATGGTGCTTAAGAATTGCACTCCATTTGCCAAAATCTCCTGAAAAGATGCAGCTTAGGTTTGCCAAGAACAGTTGATTCATCGTGTGTTATAGCCCAAGATTAGTCCAGTCATGGAATACTTGTGAAATCTTATCCTAGCAGAAGAAGCAGTAGCTTAAATCCAAACTGTACTTGCAGTCTGCAGGGATGAATTCTGTCTTAAGGGTACCCCAACCCCTTATCCTGAGCTTGCCAAACTTGTGTAGGGCATCAATCAGTAACAGGTGCCTCATCATGATTAAGCTTGAGCTGAGTTTCCAGTAGTGATCTGGTAGTTGTATTTGATTTATTCTTGGGTTTAAAAGTTTGATTAAATTTAATTCCTATCACACTAGTAGCAATAAATATCACAATGAGCACTGAAAACAGTTCTCAGGACTTTGCAATTAAAACCAAAGCCCAAACAAAACACCACACCAAAAAACTTTCAGTTTCACAGTACACCCCCTCTAGTTTGCTTGCTCTAGAGAGATATTTATTACATCAGGAAAAGGAGCCAGAAGCCTTTCTGTCATTAGTGAATAATGCCATATAATTCCCTTGTGGTACAAATGCCAGATTATGCAATGCAGGATAGTTATTGTCACTAAATATAGCATTGTTTGGTATAGAAGTGTCTTTGGAATAACAAATTTTCTCTTACAGACGTTAATATTATACTTTAATAAGGCCAAAATAACTGCAACAAATCTCAGATTTAGCTAAAGGGCATGCATTGTAAATTCAAGTTTGTTACTCTTACTTTCATAACTCACTGGAACAGTCCACTTGGTGACCTTGATTTACTTATCCTTGTCTTATTAGAAGCAGTACAAATACATGGTAGTATTTTGCTCTGAAGTGGCAAAACCCTGTACTTAGCATTGTGTAAAACCTTCCCATTGTTTAGTACTTTCTGTCAGACTACCACATTCCTTCTGCATAATGGAAACAGCACCCACAGCTAGTGGGCTGCAAATTACAGAACAGTTCATCACTCAAGACTCTCCAGCGTATGATAGTATTGCAAATATTTATATTAGCAGCTTTTGTGCTTGGCTGTAAAGATTAGAGATCTTACAGGGAGCACTGAAGGAATTACAGCTCTGAGGAATGGGGAGGGACACACAAGATGGATCTTTCCTGTAAAAATCCAAGTTATCTTTTTTTCAGGGAAAGAAAAAAGCCTCCTCTAAAAATCTTTTCAGTTATGAGAGTCTCTGAGCCTTGTTGTGAAATTAGTGAGAGGTTTCCTCTGCAATTCTCAATTCAGTTGGAGTTTCATGGCTTTTGCTTGCTGCTTGGAGTGGTGAAAAGTGTCCTTGACTCAACTGAAGGGATTTTAGTGAGGAAGTAAAGGTATCTTTTGTTCTTGGTGTTTTGTGTTTTTTTTAATACAGGCAGCACAGCACTAACATCATCCACTATTGTCAGCACAAATGTGAACTCTTATGTTCATCGGGAGGTAACCTACTTTTAAAACAGCACCTTGGATGCTGAATTTTATATTACCTAGAGAAAATCAAGGGGAAGAGAAGCTCATCTCCTGTTTCAGTCATCTGGAGTGTCAGTATTTTTGATACAGAGAGGAAAGGGGACTATGGATAACTTCTGGAGAAGGGACAATGCTGTCCTATATTTCTGTGACAAAAGGAACTGCATATATTTATTACAGTCATTTTATGGGCTGTATGGAATCTGCAGAGCCTCTCTTCACTGTCCCTGTTCTACGACCCTCCCATCCTCTTAAAAGGGCTGTAATGGGGACAGTTCAGTAAAGCTTTCTAGGTGAACAGCTGGCTAAAGAGGAGGATGTCTTGGTGCAAAAGGCAGGAGTGCTCAGCCCCTGGGCCACCCTGCTCCTCAGCAGTGATTGCAACACCGAGGTTCAGGGCAAATTTTGAACATTTTCTTGCTGGTTTTTCCAGTCTGTTGAACACAACAGACACAGAATTGCAAGGTATCTGTGAACCCTTTTTTTTAAGGAAGAAAACATGCAAATGGCATCTTTGTTACAATAATAAAAGATGTTACCCAAATTAGAATCTGTGTCCCCTCTGAGCAGCCTGTGTCTTAAAGGATGCTGGGAAGCCTTGCAGGTGTGCACATATTCAGAGTCTTGTACCAGGTTTCCTGGAGTCCATGTGAGAGACTCATGTGGCTGAGGAAGACTGTGTTGGGGGGGGTGTGGAAATGGAGATGTGGAAACAACCTCCTTCAGATACTCAAGCTTTTATCTTTTGAGATCCAAGCAGTAATTTGCAAATTTGAAATCTTATGCCTGCAAAATTAATGCTAGATGGAAACTTGGTTCAAATGGCACATTATGACCATTATCTTGTAGTCTATTAAATGCCTGTGTCTGAAAGGGAGGAATGCAGGCAGCTGGCAGAGCCTCTGTGTAATTATTGTTTTGTACCATCTCTCTCGCTTTATTGTGAAGCAGGCTGCATTTGGCCCTTCACTGGGATGCTCTGAGCTCAATGGATGTGTGAGAGATATGAGAAGTCCAATACCTGCAAATCTGAAGCTTCCTTTGAATTGTCAGTGTTTTACTTCATGCCCCCACTTACTCTGATAGCCGTTCATGAGTTGCTCCTTAATGCATAGAACAGTTATCAGGTGCCACAGGAGCATGAAAAATTTCCACTCTAATAAACACTATCATAACTGTCACCTCTTTATGATGTGCAGAAGGATATGTGCACAGGATTGCCAGTTTTCCTCTGCACAAAGTCTGACACCCTTCTCTGGGGATCTCAGTATTTCATAAAACTGTCCTCCCCATGAGTTAGCTCAGTAAAGTCACGACAGGTACAGTGTCCCACAAGAATGTGATAGTCTGCTGGTCGCTGCATAGAGAAGCTGTAGGATCAAGGTTAATGTGCTCTCTCTGAGTCTTACTCTTTAAACTGATCAAACAAGATGATCTGTTAATAGCAAAAATTGTTGATGTTAGGCTTTTTTTCCTAATGTTGAAATACAGAATATACCATCCCTGAGGCCAGATGAACCCAAAGTTCATGAAAAATGCAAGCACTTATGGAATGGATTTTTCGAGAGAAATTTTTAAGAGCTGGTTCATCAGATGCATAGAGTTTCCTAAAATGAGGGGCTCATCATTAGAAAAGACAGCAAAAGGAATTCCAGAGTAAAAGTAAAAAATGTGGAAGCAGCCACACCTGGAAATGCTGCCATGGTGCATTTGTAATTGTTGCAATTTGTAGAAAGAAAAGAGAGGTTTGCTCATAGTGGCAGGACAGGAAAAAATCATCTTAAAGTATTTTACATCATCTTAAACTCCTCTTAAATCTTTCCTGCTATAGAGGTGCAAAATAACTGTAGTACATTTGATTAGCCAAAACAAAGCTTTTTTAATCCAATTGATTATATGGTCCATAGATAAATCTAGCTCATCTTTTCCTCTATGTAGAAAAAGTCTCTGAAAAACTTTGGACTCAATAGTCACCATCATATAAATTGTAAAACTGGATGTAAACTTGTTACTGCATGTGCACAATTTCACATGGTAGCAGAATTTAGCAGAAAAAAAGTGTAAGTGTGCAGGTGCACTTATGTGCCCATGTTAAGGATGAGTTGAAAAGAACCCTGTAATTTAATGTCAATATATTTTAATTTGTGTGAGACTTGAAAAAACTTGACAGCTGATGAATCCTGCTTTTTACGTTGTTTTGTTGCATCTGGAAGATAAAACTAGCAAGTGAAAATATTAATGCTCACTGCCAACATCACAAAACTTTGAGTAATTGTCTTTCAAAAGGAAACTGGCTATTTCCTGTGGGTGGTGTGCATACTCACAGCTCCATTTCTTCAGTGCTGGATTTTGGGAGAACATGATAGGACATCCCAGAAAACAGCATAACTCAGTGAAAATATTAGTTAGTTGAAAAACTCACTTCAAAAATACTTAACAATGGCTTACTGTGGAAATAGAAAGATATACTAAGTGGGTTTCTGTAGGTCTAGTGATATTTCATTAAAGATATGTGTGATGGACCAGAGAAAGTGCTTATTACCACTCCAAATGACACAAAGTGAGAAGGGTTGTGATTATGTTGGAAGACGGGATTAGCATTCAAAGTGATGTGATCAAGGGAAATAATGTGAAGAAAAGGATGCGGTTCAGGAAAGACAAATTCAAGGTGCTGTGCCTCAGCAAGAATAATCAACAGAGCAAAAAGAAGACAGGGAAACAACTGCTTAGTAGCAGGTTCTGCAAGTCAATAGATTGAGCCTAAGGTGGTGTGAGTCACCATGACCATTCTGTAGGTAAGGAACAGGTATAGATGAAGACTGTGACCTTCAAGAGACGGGAAACCATCCCTCTGTTCTGTCCGATGCTCCTTAACTACATCTGTTTCCATGGGCTATGCTGCTTTCCAAGTCCTCTTACCAGCTGCATTTTGGCTCTAGAAACTGGATTTTAATAGCTGATAATTTTATGACCTACAATAACATTTGTAATTGCACACATTAAAAGGAAGACAACCTCATCTCATGCTTCCAGGTTTTAGGAGGGCATTAGAGAGCAATAATCTTTCTGTTTCAACCATTGTTGTCATGTTGAGGTTCACACCAGAGAGCTGGGCAGTGCCCTGTCTGCAGAACCAGTGGTTAGCAAGGGGCACAGTCACACATGGCCCTCAGCCCTCCTCAGCTGCTGCTCAGACAGCCTCAGCCAAACCTGCCCCCATGGACTGTCCTGCTGTGAACTTGCCCTGCTGCTTTTGAACCCTTCCAGAGCGTTTTATAACTACAGCCACTAAACAGAACAGATTCCTTTCTCTTCCTGCTAGAATGAGCCTGAAGGAATGATGATATGGTATAATAACTTGTAAGGGTCTGGATTAGTATGTATAGAAGAGCATGCATTGTCTTAGATAACAGTATTTCATGACCTGTACACTGAAAAGGCAGGGACAACTACAAGTTATTTTAAGTTCTAATTTAGTGTTCCAAATGAATATGAAACTATTTTGGAATATCAATACATTTTTTAATTTAGGCAAATCTAATTATACTAAATTAAAGATTTATTTAGCTAACTTTGTAATGTTAAATGCTTAAATATTTTAGATGTCTGAGATAAATATAATAAAATTACTCTGTTTAATCTACAAATTAATCCAAAAAAATAAATTGCATTTTAATTACATTGATAATGATCAAGCCCAAGTATGATTGGCAAATTCCTTCCCTGAGACAGCCAAGATGCAGAGAAGCAAACACTGCAGGCCAGATTCATCTTACTTCTTACACCACTGGAGGTTTTGAATAATTCCATTAAGTTTTGTACATGCAATTCTAATTTATACTAATCTAGCTGAGCAAAATATGGCCTCACACCTGAAACTGGTCCAGCACATTCCTATGCTAAAGATGATTCCAATAAAGAAAATCTGTCTTGCAAATGACTCATTGTAAGAAGACTGTGCTGAAGATGTTGAAAATCAGGATGATGCATGTGAAAATGAAATTAATCAATATGAAGATGAGGATCAGCAGTCTATCACAGCAGAGCTGTTTGATAATAATGGAACTGAGGAAACAGGCACTGCTGGGGAAACACACAAAATTGCAAGAAATGTCAGTGATAGTAATGAATTAGTAGCTATTTCCAGAAACTGAAGAGACTGAGATTGCAGACAAAGAAAGGTGTGCTAGGAAGTTGTGATTCTTGTAACAGTCTCAGACTTGGGGGAAACTTGGTCATGTAAATAAGCACAAAAATAAGCAGTTACTTCATCTCTGTCTGTAGTTCCTCCAACTGTGCATTCAAGTAATTGTCAGGTTGGGTAATTTCCTATGCACATGAATGTTTGAGAATGTTCAGTAGACAAATCAACTCTGGGTACAGTAGTGGGATACTGCATGTGCAAATTGGCTTGTCTCTCTTTGTTCCAGAACTTGGAAGAAAAATGTTTTACCATTGGGTTAAAGCAACAGTGAATGTTATCAATCATCAAACCTGCCTGACAGGTCTGTACCTTTACAAGGAGAGGCAGCGGTTTAAATGAGCTATAATATCTGAACCCACAACTGCTTTCATAGACTCTGCTTTCCTCTGTTTCTTACAGTAGGCCTTTTTTTGGCATTTCTTGAAAGTTTTATCACATTGGTGCTGGCTGATAGTTCTGTTTGCAGTCCAGCTTGCAAATAAAGAAGCAGTTTTGACCTTATCATCATTTGGTACATGCATCTTTAAGTTAATGCTTCTTTTGGTGCAGTAATATTATAAAACTGAAGTGAACGCAAGAGATGCTGCCCTTGGTAGTTCTCTGCAATGGGACACCCTGGCTTTGAAGTTCACCCCTTGCATTTTGGTATGTAAAACTTCCAGTTTGCTGACTATTAGGACACTAAAATTTAACCACTTAGTGACAGTTTTATAAAATTATGTTTCTTTGCTGCATTTTGCATTTCCATGATGGATTTTAATCTATGGGGCTCAGGGACTGCAACTTGAAAATCACCTTAGGTTAAGGAGTAAAGAACAGAAACTGGTGCATCTAAGCCTGACATCTCGTTTTAATAAATAGCTCTTTACCAGTTTAGAGAACTTATGCATGTGTTATGTTATATTGACATACTGACTGATACATGGCAAAGGCTCCTTGGAACCTTGGGATAGATGCTTTTGTAATGCATTGTATAAAACTAAAATATATATCACAGTGAGCACAGAGAAGTGATTGGTGGCAGAACTCAGCACTGAATTAACTTTGATTCCAAATGAAATTCATTTGTAAACCTTAAAGAAGAAGAGAAAACAGATCAGAAGGGATTTTGGAGATATAAATCCCAAAAGGGAGTGACCTAAGGCCACCACTTGATGTGTCTGTTCTCTTCCACAATGCACACATCATTGTCTTTTCTTTCTGAAATTAAGTAGACCAAATGAGTTTAATTCATGCAAAATACGAGGTTAACAGACATAAAAGAGCAGTTCAAAGATGATTTAAAGACAGATGCAGCAGAAAACAAGCATTTGGTGGATGACAAAGCAGTGGGCAATAAAAGGCTCTGTGGTCTGTTCTGCATCCTTAGCTGCAACTTTGACAGCTCTGTTCCTGCAGCACCCAAGCTCCCTCCCTGCTCTTGGCATGTGCTTTTGCATTTGATTTCTGAGGGTGGGAAAGCCTTAATGTTTCCATTTTGGAGCTGTGAAACAGAGAGGAGAAAAGAAAATAAGGGCTGAGGTTTTTAGTTATATAAGCACCTGATGACACAGATTGCATAGGTGGAAGGAAACACAGTTATTGTATCAATATTTTTAACATCTTGGAGAAGTGTCCAGATCCTCCTTCTGATAAGTAGTTCTCTTGTACCTGGGAAAATTAAATGCATTAGACTAGAATCCAAAATAGTCTTTTCAGCAGGAAATGTGCAAAAATCTAAGCAGAAGCTACCTGATAGGAGATGGCATTGAGAAGTCCCTCATTTCAAATCTCTTTAGGAAGGAAGGAAAGGTCTCCTTGCTCTTGAAATCACTGCCTGCAGTAATTTCCTGAACATGCTGATGTCATGTAGGGTAGAATCCCTCAGTAGTACAGGGGCACAGGTATGAGAGGTTTTGCTCAAGACAGAAAGGTTGAAAGCTCTATTTCCTACATTACCTGAAAAACTATAGCCACACATTTTCAGTTACCTAGAGTGACCCGAGATCAGCTTATGTAGTAGTGTTTGTAGTGCAGAGAGGAATCTGAATCTGGGGAATAACTGGTGAGACCCTGCACATTGCCTCAGCTTTCTTAGAGCTCCTGCAGCAGGACAGGCTTTCTACAGGAAGGTGAGTCCCTTTTTGGTACCTCTGGGGCTAATCCTTAAATCTAGCTGAGACACGAAAAAAAAACCCAAAACCCAGGACACAATAAAATGGACCAAAAAAAAAAAAAAATTAAAAATTTGAGATAAGGAAGTCAGAACCTTATTGAATGTTTTTACTTACTCTTACACATATGGAATATTCAGGCATCCACAAGCCTGTGATCCACAGACAGTTACATCCTGAGAAACACAGTGTCCTTAGGGAACAGTGACAGATGCATCAGTACATAAGCATGAGAGTAATTATAATTTACCCATCAACACGCAGATGTTTATCAGATACTTACTGGACAGCCATGTGTAAGTACACTGCTCCCTGATCAAACATGAATAGTCACTAGGTGTGTTCCTCAGGCAGGTGTCTTGGTTTCTGCTGCCTTTTAGAGACTTTGAAAGATTTCTGTAACAGTTTCAAAAAGCTCCAAAGTGACTTTGAAGCTTAAGTTTCATTGCCTCTCATTGATGTTTTCTAGAAACTTTTTTAGCTGTTACTGAATGTAATTTATGCTCACTTTAAAGGTGCATTTGCACGGCCACAGACATATAAGATAGCCGTAGCTCAAATGAGACTCATCCCCTAAATTCTGTCAACTTGTACTTAGACTTAATGGTGCCTGTAAAACTGCTGACCATATCAAGTCCCCTTTCAAAATCCCATGTTAGGATCCCATATATGATGATTATTCTTGCATGAAAGAGCTTCTGTAAGTTTCTATAGATGTGTCTTACAATAACTGCCTTGGGCTCATCTTGAGTCTCTGCATTCACAGGCTCTTAAAACAAAAAAAAATCAAAAAAATAAAAATATACTCATGCCTGTGTTGTTTTAATACAGTAAATATCTCTCTGTATATTTTGATTTCATAAATTCCATTTAACTGGACTGCAGAGAAACAAAACATTGTTTATCAAATCAGGTCTTGGAAAATGCCTTCCCCCTTGAGGTCAAGAAAAAAAATCAACTATTGTAAGTTATTTTGGCTTCATGATTCTTTAAATCTTCTCCAACTTATTCTTCCTTTGTTCTGTATCCAATACCACAAAAATGTAATAACAGCAAAAGTAGACAATACAGATTAAAAAACCTGGATAATATTTAAGCATGTGCTCAAGTATTTTCTTAGAGGGCTTAAGCAGTATGCTCTAGTGTATATGGCATTTTCAGCTAGTTGAATGGATGCTGCTGTTTAAAGTTGTAGGGACAGCAGAGACCTTACAACAAAGTAGGAGTTATCACTGCACAGCATTTTGCTTTCTTTTTGTAGTTAATATTGTTGGTTTAAACTGTTTAAAGTAAATAACAAAAACCCCTAATAGCTATTGCATGCTTGTGTTTCTAGAAAAAGGGAAAATGTGTCTTTAAGGAAAAATTAGGCATATGGCTTATGATTTAGTAAAGAAATATTTCTTGCCACTGTTGTGATGATATTATCTTCTGTAGAAAAGTCCTGTGTCAGTAAAACCCAAATGTTCAACAAGTGTGTAACCACTTGATCCTGTTTATGGAGGATGGAGAACAAAAGCTGTTCTTACAAAGCAGTCTGTTTTGGTGGGTTTTAAACAGAGTTCACATTCTGTTTTGATATTATTTTTATTTTAACTTTTATTTTGAAATTATAGCTTTTACATAGGAAAAAACCCCTTCTTTTTTACATTTTTGTGTGCGTATTTTCCCTGTAGCAAAGATTTATTTTGCTAAACAAGATGCAGAGAGAGACGGTCAACATTTCAGGATTTTCCACATTGTCCAAAAAGCAAGAAATCTTTCTTTTCCCAGCTCTTCCTGATACCTTTTTGATCAACTTTCCAAAACTTATCTGTACAAAAATCTGGTTTTTAACCATTGTGTTGAAGTCTATCCAGTCTTAATCACTGCATCTTTGTGCAAGCTCATATTTGTGTTCCCATAGTGGTTACTGCTGTTGGAATTTGGACTTCAGATCTGTCAAAACAAGAGATGGGGATACATTAGCCTGGGATAAACTGGGATGAACAACTCTTCTTATTTTAGTGTTGCATGGAAGGCTTGGTTTGATCTATATCTCAGGTTTAAAGATGGTACAATAAAAAACCCTTAGTTGGCAGAACAGTATAAGCTTCTATCATTTTTAATTTTTATTGAGCACTTTTAGCACCTGAGATGACCAAAAGAGAAAAACAGACAAAAATATTGCCCATTGTAATTAATAATTTGACTCAGGTTTCAAGCTCGTTATTAAATGAAACTTGAGGTAATCTAAGCAAAGCTTCAGGGCACCTGTGACTTTTAAATGGAACTGTTCTGTTTCTGGGGAAATACATACCTTTAAAAATTAAGCTTGAGGCTAAAAGCCTCAAACAATAAATCTCCCTCCAGCTCTCTTCTCTGGGGACATATATACTATGCAGCCTTCAAGCAGGGCACTTAGCCTATCTTTGGGTGTCTTTTCTCTGGTGTTAAAGTTCTTTTATAAGGAACATCTGGGTATGTCTAGACCTTTATGAGTTTTCAGAATCCAAAATATCTCCTTTTGATATAAGTCTGACTGTTGACTGTTGGGATGCTCTCTAAACAGCCACTGTAGTTATTAGGCACTCAAAATGTCAGCCTATTTCTGATGTTCTGAAAATAACTGTATAGCCCCCAATGTATATGCATTTTGCATACGAACCTTTATTTTTTTTTAGCACAGGCACATGTCCCATATAGCCCATTAGGTGTCAGTTCAATGTGGCCCAAAACTTGAAATTTCCTTTTTTTGTTTTTGCTTGGAAGACATTCAGACATTCAGCAGAAAGGAGTCACAGAAGATCCTCCCTGAAACAAATGGTTTGTCTTCTGAGAAATGTTTAAGTACTGGGAATGGTGTTAAACTATTGAACCATGTAGTAGCTGCTGATTAATTTAGCACTATCCCCTCTTACTACAGGAATTCAGTAAAAATAATAGCTGTGTAATTAATGCAGAAGTACAAGGGAATGAAAATAAGATTTCACAGGTAAATGTATTCAAATATGTGATGTAATTTTTTTATTGTGAGGGTAGTCTCATCATCCTCTTTGTTACCTTGTGCTTCTTACTGTTATGGAGCAGATGAGTGGAGTCTCTCTTTTTGCTGCTGGATCATAAATGTTGCAACAGCTGCACATGCTGTACTGTGCTCTGCAGCCACATCCCCAGGCAAGTGAGGAGCACGTTGGCTTCAGCTCCCTCCCAGCCAGATGTTTACACACTTGACTCTCCTAGATACAGACCTATCTAGCTGCTCTAAGCTTGCTACTTAATTTATTACGATTTTGGTGCTTTAGTCAATATACTGATCACTTGTGTGACAATCCTGACTAAACTCTGTAATAGAATGTAAACAACAGAAAGTTGTATAGAAAGCCAAAATATTATTGCCAGTTATATGCTCATCAAAGTCCTAAGGGGGCTGAGACCTGATTGTAACTTTCCCCTAGAGCCACACAATAATTTTAGCTGCAAAAGGAAATTTTATGGCATGTAAGATTAGCCCACACTAATGCAAGGTCAAAAATAATAGAATCAATAAGCAAACTCAATGCTGTTAACATTTTGAGAAAATTACTACTAGAAAACAATGTCAACAACAGATTGAAATGGGTCTCCAAAGTTGTCCTATTGATTTCCTTTTGGATTCATGACAATCTAACTCTTTTTCCTTTGTGATATGGTATCCTTTTTTCTTTTTTCTTTTTCTTTTTGTTGTTCTTTCTACTTTACAGCCTTTTTTCATTATTTTAGCTATGAACATTTGTTAGTTTATTATTTTAAAATATGGCAAAATTAGTATCTTTGAGTTTATATTCTGAAGTAGACAAAAGCCTCTGATAGCCTTCAAAAGTGGTTAGAAAGCCTAGGGCTATTTTCAAGTTTTAATTCTGTTAGTAATGCACCAGCACAAAATGTGGGGAGGAGGAGGGAGGAAATTGAAAGCTAGTTTGACATTTGTTTAGAACTGTCAAAATCGAGTATAATAAGAATAGGAGAGAAATAAAATGCTTCAACAAAAATTTAAGTATTGCATTTTATATCAGTAATACTTTGCACTAGCAATGCTATCACAAATTGATTGTGTTATGTCTTTGAAGTGAGCAAATTGTAATTTAATTTTGAGATTCTGGGGTGGATGTTCCACATACAGTAAAAGGCGAGGCAAGAGCAAGGAAGAGAGGGAGGAATACACTGCCCTTGTGTCAAGGAAAGGGCTGATCTTGATCAAATAAGGATCTGTGGGGCTGTGACAGGAGAGAGAAAATTACTACACCCACAACTGAGATGACTAGCAAGGAATAAGAAGGTAAAACTAAATCTCACTATTAGTCTAGACTCTCATGTATATCCTCTTCAAGGAATCCTCTTCAGGAAAGCACTTCAGCTCCAGCTTTCCTTCACACACACAAGCATGAGTGCTTTCCACAACTGAGGCTTATGTTTGTAAAGCAAAATGATGTACTGTGTTATTCGATGATCTCATGGTCAGAGGAAAGGTCTCTATGCAACTGCTCTTCCTGTGTTATTTTGAAGTCTAAACCAGACTGGAGTCTAGATACAAATGAGGTATCTGCAAGTTCCAGAGCTGATGTTCTCATCCTCCAAAGTCCTAACATCAAAATTATGAAGACCTGGGATTTTCATTCAGATATATCTCAAAATAAAATTTATAATTAATCTAGTTCATATATTGTTACAGTTGTTTTTAAAAGAGCAGCTTTAACTATGCTCTAACAATCTATTTTTAAAGGGTTTTTTCCCCTCCAAAAACACCGTATGAGGATTGAGAGAGTTTTGGCCATCTTTGGCATTTCTGTACCGTTTTATTTCATATGGATACGCACAAATACCATTTTGCCATTTTAAGCCAACATGCTGCTTGAGAGAACTGAAACTTGAACTATAACATCTTTTGATGAAAATTATATTTAAGAAAAATATCCAATTTCTTTGTTCCATGTCCAGAGTGGGGAATAGAATAGAGATTTTGTTTTGAACAAATATGGATGCTTACATTTTAAAATGAAAACAAAGTCCCTTTTGATTTCTCTTTAATAGAAACCTCTGCTGTAACCTGTTTAGATTTCTATTCCCTCTACATCTTATGTTCAATGACTGTTGTTTACTTTTTACCACTGTTGTTTTGTTTGTGTGGGCTTTCTTAGCTATTGCATTTTTTAACTATTATGTGATTCAGACAAAACTGGTGATTTTTTATTATGGGTAGATGTGGGTAAGAGACAGAGCTTTTTACACGGGGGTTAGTAATCAGACCATGCAGGTATGTTTGTACACCTTGCTCCCAGCCATGCTGCATTCTAAGTCAAAGAGTATCATAGAATCATTGAAAGGTTTGAGTTGGAATGAACCTTAAAGAGCATCTAGTTCCAACCCCCCTGCATGGGCAGGGGCACTTCCCACTAGATCAGTTTGCTCAGGGCCCCATCCAACCTGGTCTTGAACAGTTTTAGTACCAGGATGTTGTGTGGCACAATGTTGAAGGATTTGCACAGGTTCAGGCAGATGACGTTGGTTGTTCTTTTGTCCACCCCATTGTCACAGGCCATCAAATGAGTTAGGCAGGATTTACCCTTGGTGAGGCCATGTTTGCTGTCACAAACCACTCCTTTATTTTCCACATGCCTTAGTAGAGCCTTCAGGACGATCTGCTCCATGATCTTGCCTGGGCACAAAGGTGAGACTAACCAGTCTATAGTTCCCTGGGTCTTCCTTTTTTCCCTTCTTGAAAATGGGAGTTACATTTCCCCTTTTCCAGCCAGTGAGGACTTCTCCAGATGGCTAAGACTTTTCAAATATGATGGACAGAGGCTTTGCAACTTTGTCAGCCAGTTCCTTCGGAAGTAAGGACATATGTAAATAAAGCCTAAGGACTCTAAGATCCTCCATCAACCTGGATTTCTCAACCATTTGTGAAAAAATCAGACCATATTTAGTTCAGGTCAAAACAGCAGCTGTGATGGTCTTTGTCTTTGCGCTGTTTATAGTCCTGTGATCAGGAATAGTTTTCAAGAAAGAGCAAAATGTAGTTTTAGATCCTCCTTGTGTTCTGCAGACCAGAAGAGTGCACAAACTATCAAGTCCTAAGCAAAACTGAGTGGCATCTCATGATCTCTCAGCACTGCTGTAAGTGGGGCATTACACTTTCACTTTTGGCCATAGGAACTTGATGCATTGGCTCAGATGAAGACACGGTATTGCAAGATTGACTCAAATTCTGGTCCTTCCTGTAAGAATTGCTTATGCTTTTTGTGCTAAAGAGTTACTAGGTAAGCCATGTGAATGACACTGGGATCAAGTTTTGAAAATGAGATTCACCTCTCTGAAAATTTTAGCTTTTAATCCCCTTGATTATCTGGACTGGAACAATTTCTCCCACTTCTAGGATGAATGGTCTGTTACGCAACTGTGCTAAATATTATCATCTCTTACTAATTCTTCTCCCTTTGGAAATGACTTGGCTTTCTGAATTGACATTTTGAAATCTACTTTGCAACTTTATATCAGTATATATACTACTGATTATACATATGCTGACATTATATACTTGGTATTATCCCTGTACCAATATTTCCTTTAATAAATTTAAGTGGGTTTCTTCTGGGATTGTACCAAATCAAGCTACAAAGATTAGCTGATTGTTGTTTCAAGCGCCCTGAAGGTGTCTTCAGCTGTGCCTGTCTTGCTCCATAGACAATGGAGTCTAGCTTATAATTTCTGTGGGGTTTAGTTTTGTAGATACTGTGCTTAATCTGGGCAGCTAAAATAAGTGAATTCAAGGCTGTGCTCTATGTAATAGACTTTGTGCTTCTCCCAGGTTCAACAGCTTTGCTTATTTCTCTGGTATCTCACAGTTCCTTTTCTCCCTCAAACATAATCCTTTCTGGCTTTCATTTTTAATAACTCTACTAATTGTTTTCAGGGGCATATGTTTTGTGCAGTCCTGATGTGGCCATCACTGCAGCAATGTTTGTGTTTGCAACAAAAGCAAGTGCTGCATTCCTTACAAACAGGGCTTAGCTTGTTGTAAGGGCAGGCTATCAAAAGTTCATTTGAACAACACACTTTTCTGCTAGCTTTATGCTACCAGCTGCTTGGACAAAGATCGGCAACAGCTCTATAGGATGGTCTTAACCAATAAATTATGGTGGACTTTGTGAATCTGATCAAACTTTGACAGCAACCCAGAACTTATTTGAAATGCATTTCTTGTCATTGCTGGAGGAAAAAAAAAGAAAGAAAAATGAAAAAGAAGAAAAAACACCACTGAAGGGAGTTGTCACACAAAAGTGTGTGGTATGAACTCGGGGACCTAAAAAATCAATCATGGCAATTATTTTACTAAATTATTTTAAACTGTAGTGTGTCCAGAAGTCTTTCTGTTAAATGTCTGCTGTCACAGCAACAAGCTGTGCTGTTTCCATCTCTGACCTTTTTCATGTTAAAATGCGTGTCAGTATGTAAAACAGAAGCACTCCACGCAGAAGATGACTGTAGCAGTGCTTTGCTTTGCTGCACTGAAGGTCCTGGAGATACATATTTTGCAGGAAATGAGTATAATGGGACAATTCGCCACTTAGTTAGAGGGAAAAAAACCACCAACAACAAGCAAAGGTTGCTTTTTTCAACATTTGTTTTGTCATGTTCATTTTTGCTGTGATATATTTGAGGGAACAGAATGGAAGACTTAAGTGGCACATGCAGAGAATGGATGACTTGATGATGAAGTGTGAAATGACCATTAAAGCACTGACCATTTATCCCTAATACTCTATTCGGAGTTGAGATCTAAGTGAAATGAGTTTAGTGGTTGCAGCTGAGTACCTATTGGACAGGATTCCATATGTCATAGAAATCTAAATCAGCCAGTGCAGTTTAACATCAATAACAGCATTGATTCTGGAGAGGTATGGGTCAGACTAATGGATAACAACATTAAGGATGTGAAGAGCCTCAAGGAAGATTTGGGGAAACAATCAATGTTTTCAGAATAGGTCCTACTATTTTGTATCTAAAATCTGCTCTTGCGTAAAGGTGAAGTGCCCCAGCAGGTACTCTTGGATTCTCTAGGTTTGGGTTCTCTGCTTTCAGATGATGATGGAAAGACATTTGAATGCAGTTGCCTGAATTACATATTCAATTGCAGACACTGTGAATGCCAGGTCTTATTCCCCTCTTGCAATTTCCCTTTGTATTGCAGAAACACCAGGGTGAATCTTCCTGTCTAGGCTAGACTAAAAGTTACAGGGCTGCAGCTTTGGCTCCTGCAAGTTGAAGAAGATATATTGGTTGCAGTGGACTGGTGCCTGTTTACATCAGATGCCAATTTGTTTCCTGTTTCATTGCTTTAGTGTGAACCTTGCTCTGCTCACAGTGGAATGTTTTTTTAAGGCTACATTCATGAAAGTTTATAAGAAACTTTATAATACCTGAGTCAAGATGCTGTCTGATTGGGATATTGTTACTATTATTTGTTCTCTAGGAAACCTACATTGCATCTTAGAAGGGCCTTAATCACAGAAAGCTTTGCAAGTAAGAGCTAACATCTACATCAGGAGAGAATTTCTGGCCAGGGGTTGACAGGATACTCAAGTGAAGCACCACTATTGTTGTAACAGAGGAAGGGAGAGCTACTCACACAGTATTGGATATTGCCCTAAGATGCTGGGATGAAAAGACGTAACCAGCTGTGTGAATTGTTGGCTGATGAAGCTTGAAAGAATTAAAGAGTATTAAACACTTAACAGCACAGAAATCAGAAGAGGGCTCTGTTTGGAGGTTAATTTCATTCTTCCTCCCCTACCTTTTGAATCAGGCTGTTTATAACTGCAGGAGAGTCCCAGATCAGATGTGAACTGTTAGCTCTTCATGTTGAGTATACAGTCCCTTATATCTGACCAGCCATAATTAAGTTGTTCCAGCGTAAATCTACTTCATGGTTTGAAATCAGAAAAAGATACCCTTTGAGAAATATTTTAATTGAAGGAAGTGAGTGTTATAATTTCTTCCTTTTGAGATTTAGACTGAGGATTAATGAAGAACAGCGTATGGTAGTAAGTCACAGGGAAATTATATCCATTTTGGAAAAGAATAGATAGAGATTATATACATGTATGTATATACGTATCCCCTTTCCCAGGGGGTTAAAGTGATAATTTTTAGAAAAATAATTAAATACTGTGTAATTTGTAACTGTGCAATCTTAAACAGATGACGGCATGCACAGTAGGAAATGCTTGCCATTAACTTTCAGAGTTTGAATCAAAGAATGAAGATATTTCAGGGTTCAGTGTTTGTACAACATGTGTTGTACAGTATCAGGTAATTTGGCCTTCTCTTGCTGTAGGTTGAACTCGAGGGAAGCAAATGCAGAGCCAGTATCCATTTGGGATGCAAACTCGCTGTAGCACATTTCATGTTCTCAGAGAGCAGAGGAAGGAGGGCAAGTAGCTTTATTGGAATCAGTGGGAAAAAGAAAATGTTGTTTTGTGCCTGTCTTTAGTCATGCAGAAGTAGTCATTTAGGCTGATTACTGTGTTTGAAGTAAAACAAAACAAAAAGGTCTGTGAAGTGATTTATGTCTGCAAACACACATTGCCTGGCAGTGTGGCCATGCCAGCTCAAAGTGTCTGAGCAAGTATGAAGGAAACATTCGGATTTGAAGTATCTTTTGTTTTCTGGTTTAGCTTTGTATTGGTTTTACACTATTGTGATTTGTGTATGAAACTGCAGCCAGAAAACCTGGTGTCTGATCAGCTTATAATCATTTTTCTAGCTAGAAATACTGCTCCTCTGGAGAAAAAAAAAAAAAAAGTCTCTACATTAAACCTGTGGCATCAGTAGCTATATAAGATCATGGAGGTTGATGCTGCAGGATCTGGAAGTATTATCACCCAGTGTAGCTCACCAGCCCCTTCCCCTGGCATCCCCCCTTCAGAGGGAGCCCCATCTGCGGAGCCTGACAGGCTGCAGAGCAGAGTCAGCCCCATCTACCCAAGCTCTCCTGCCAAACCATTGAAGCCTGGGTGGATAATTTTGCATTAAAATAGATAAAGAGCTCTTGTGTGATCTGTCCTGTCAGTTCTGCTATGGAGGATGTACCTGCAGCAGTGGAGGCTGTAACACTGGTGACTGGCAAATTGAATGCTTGTTCAGATCCTAAATAAAGAGGTGTGTGTGTGTGAGATAGTGTAGGGGGGTGTGTAATATCATAATGAATAGATTGCCATGTGTGCCGTAAAATTTAAACTTAGCAATACATAATGCAAGAGCATGCTTTCTCACTTTATTTCGGTATCTGGAAAGTTTCAGCACTGGCATCATATCAATATTTATTAATGCATTGTGAACTAGAACCTGTGATTATTACTCATGCTATCTCATACTTTACAAGCTTCAACTCTGAAGAATAAAATCACATCTGCTTTTGCTCTTCCCATATTTTATTCAATGTTTTAACAGCTTTGCCGTAAATATCTCATCCATTACAATTCAGTTGTGACTGTATCAACTTCACATCTCCTGTTTTATTGCTGTCATTATAGTTAAACAACGCACTGTTAATTCTGTTAACTAACAAGTTCATTGTTCTCAGTAGTCAGCAATCTCTGTTGAGTCCACAATGTTACTGATTGTAAATCAAACTTGAAGACTGCGTGAAGCGTTTTCCTTCCTTTTTAAAATTAATATATGAACTTTATAAAGGCTGATTTAATAAAAGGTTAATCGTGAGCTCAGGTAATAAAGCTTGCAGGGTAATTCTGATTTACTGAAAACAAAACCAGTTATATCTGCTCTCTTCAACTTCTGTTACAGCCCCCAGATAACAGTAGTTTTCTTATAGACTGAGTGTCAAAAGTTGTAAACTTAATCCTGGGGGGAGGGAGGATGGAACAACTGAAATTATGGCTAGAAACTATATTAAAGAATAAACTGGAATGACCGTTGGGTAAGAGCCTAGTGTTGCTGGGGAACAAGAAGTGGTTAAATGGACTTAATATCTATCATTAGATTTGAAGAAGCAGCACAGACGGTGGATTTATAAGACCTGGATTTGTGCTTTAAGAAAGAATGGAATAGAGGGGTAGAAAAGCAGGTGGAGCTGCCGATGGGAGCAGTAGAAAGTGAAGTCAGCCTTCAAGGGAAGAAAACTATGAAATTTGGAAAGGAGAACCACAAGAGAGATAGCATGGAGGAGGTTATATAATTAGGAAGTCACGTGTCAAGCAACAGTAAATGGGCAAAAAATATTATTTTAAAAATCTGGTGGCTCCACTGCATGTTTTAAGAACCATTTCAGCCTTGCCAGCACTGCAGGGCAGTATATCTGACTGCTGCTGCAGCTGATGGGCAGGAGCACACTCCTCCTGTGCCTCATTCGTTCCCACTATTTGTGCAGAGATGATGGGCAGCAGCTCTGCAGAACCTGCACCATCCTGTGTGAGGAAAGTACCAGCAGGAAGCAAAGGAGAGGGCACGTGAAATATGTTGGAGGGAGGTTTGAGCCACACCAGAAAAAATAGTTCTGCCTCTAGTCCTGCTAGGCTTGAAACTACTGAAATTGGTGGAACTGTTTTAGATTGGCCCATCTCAGATCAAATTTCTGCAGAGAACAACACCTGCCCTTTTAAGGATATGTGAGTCTATTGATATCCCAACATGAGTAAGACTGTCTTCTTTTAAGAAATATGTAGTCATTAGATCTATTTTTTTTAATGTGCAATTCCTAAAGGAAAATATACCTCACTTGTGGTTTGAAAGCTGTCTCTTGAGAAATCTTTCATGCATGGTGATCATTTGAATTCTTTGCAGTCCTTAACTTGCTGCCTCTGTGTTAGAAATAATTTTAAATGAATTGAATAAAATTCACAAATATTATATGCCAGGGTGTGATGAACTCACAGGAAATATGACTCATGGTTTTTTTTCCTTTTTTTAATGATAATAAATCAGAATGGACAAATACAGCTTTAATGACACATTTCTGAATGAGGTTTTATCGGTCTGTTATCAGCAGGCAGTGTGTAATGCCTTGGTTAAATAAGCTGCCTTACATTTGTTACATTTCTAGGTAATTATAAATGCATAATAGGGAATAACCACAGAAGGATCAAGATCTGACCTTGAAATTGTATGCATGGATTTAGTGGTATGCAATTTTACAATTAAGCCCTTATTTAAGATATGAAAACTTTTCTTTTTTTCTTTTATTTTTTTTTTTTTTCCAACTAGTTTGGTTTGGTGTTTGTTGTTGGTTTTAGTCTTTCTCATGAATTTGGTAGGTTAGGGGTGAGGACATCCTGTCTTTGTTTTGCCTTGTGGATACAGGCTGGAAAGGTGACTGTCCCCAGGTTACTTGCTGCCCATAAGTAAATGCATAAACAATTTACCTTCAGTATCTGGTCTGAAAAGGGCAACAGAGGAGATGTCTTGCCCACTTTAGCCACCTACATCTCTTTAGTCACTGCAGTGGGTCTAGGATGAGGACATACCTTTTAGATGTTAGGAGGAAAGTGAGAAGAGTGCTTTGATGCATTGAAATCTGGGCTTGCTTTGCCTGTGCCCACCACGCCACATGAGGAGCCCACCACAGCACATGTGGGGTCTACGTAACAGCTGATGTTCTGGGGATTGAATGGAGCCTCCAGAAGCAGCATGCTCAGGGACACCTGGGTGCACCTTTGGTGTATTTATTTCAGGGCCTTTTGTGCTGTGTACAGCAGAGTAGCATTTTTGTGCAATGGGATGCTGGTTTCATTATTTTGTACAAATTATGGTACAAGTTATGTCAGTGTAAAAAGGGCATTGTTCTTTATGTTGTGTGGTTAGCTTTAAAAAGAATAATAGGGTTTAGGTTTTTGACAAAGGAAATAAAGAACCTAAGAGTGCAGTGGAAAGTGAGTGTGCAGAAGGCCACTTTTTACTTTCATATCCTCTCAGCTGTTAAGTTTGTTTGTCTATGGCAAGCCTGGGACTGTGCCACTTTGCTGAGCTCTGTGTGTTTCTGCAGACTTAATAATTGGAGAGGGAGTCCACTAATTCTCATCTCCCCACTTGAAACTTGGTATGAGGTACAGTATCAGGCACAACACATGATGTACCTCAGCTCAGCAGCAATCATTTTACCTGCTAGTACTACTTTTTAAATTGAATTTAAACATGGAACAAGAACTGGGTGAAACTGTTTGGCATATGATTCACAAATGTGTGTTGCGATCTGCTTTGTTGATGCTGAATCTGCACCAACGCTAGAGTTCTCAAGAAAACTCAGGAAAAACACACGCCCAAGGCAACTTCCATAAGCTTGGTAGCACCTTGAGATTTGAACTGAGTTGGCTCCAGGTTTGATCTATTCACTCAAAAAAATCCCTCAACCCTCTTTGACTTTCTCTGGGGCTGTCCTGTAGCTAAAGGATAGATCCAGGAGCTCTCGATTTGTTTTCTCAGTCATGAGCTTGTGTGTGACCTGAGGGTAAGTCATTCAGCTGCTGGGCCCTGGGTTCCTATTTACAAGGCAGAGATGATAATACTTCTCTACTTTATACAAGTATCGGGAGACCCGAATTTCTTAATGTTTGTCATCTGTAAAGTAGTGTATTTAATTGATGGCTAAAGCTAAAGAACAACGGGGAGAATATTCACGCAGTTCTAAAGGGAAGGTTTCCTTAAGTTTTGCTTTCAGCATTTTGATACTCCGTGAGATTTTAGCCAATTTCACAAGAGCTCTTGGTCCTTTTGTTATAAAGTTTTGTGCCACGCAACTGTGGGTGGTCTGATATTCATCTCAGAGAATGCAGTTCTGAAAAGAATGTGCACGAGGTGGGAGGGATTGCGTATCACACAGCGTTTAACTCAGCTTTGCGACGTCAAAGTTGTCTGCTGTATAAATACTAAGGCCTGTAACTCTGAATTTGAGAAGTATTCAGTTTTTATCTTTTATTAACTGACTGAACCAATTGTACTGTTTCACTTGATAATGCAGGAATGGATTCTGCAAATATCAGCCAGTATAGGGTAGCACTTGCTCTCCTTCAGCTTTTCCATGGCCAGATAGACGTGTTATTTGCCAGAAAGAGAGGATAATGCTCCCCATGTTTGCCTAAGGAGTACACTCAGCAGCAGCTGTGATAAATTGATAGATTTTCACTCTGCTCCATTGATGTAGTTGAAAAGAAATGACCAAGAAATGTGTTATTTTAGAGCTGGCTGCAGACCTGGGAAGATAATGTAGTGATTATCATTTAAATCCACTTTCCTGTCTCCTGTTTGGCAACTACATGTAGAACATATTAAACTTTACAAGCTTTTGATGGCTGGTGGTAAGCAAGTGTGTATTAATCCTGAAGTGAAGGTTTAGAAGAGAAAGAATCACTGTCGCAGAGTATCTGTAGGTAGGTCACAGCTCAGAACAGGTATGTGCCCAGAGGTGACCTCTAGCATGGGCAATGCATTGTGTATTTGGGAAGGTTATTAATCTATGCCAAATACATGATCACATGTGAGGGTTGTACTTTGTATTATTTAATTTCATTCCAATTATTCCAGGGGAAAAAAAAAAAACAATTAAGAAAATGAATAATTATAAAAGTAAGGTCAACTCAATTTTCTCTACTAATGTTTTTAGTTACTGCACTGGTTATTGCTAATTTCTTTCATAATCTTTGCCATCGAACCTCATTTGTTTCATTGCTAAGTGGCAAGAAGGGAGCATCATAAAACTTCAGTGAAAACAAAGCAGAAAAATCATGTCATTTTAGCGATTTCCTGAGAAAGTAATTATCTGTTGTTAACCTTTATGGAGAGAACTCTCCTGATCATCTTCAACGTAGCTGTTAAATTTCCATCTTTGCATTTCTGATTGCAATTTTCCAAATTAAAAACATATAGCTAGGTAGATGTGTTAATATCACATCGTTTTTTTCTTCTAATAATTATATTATTAAATTATAAAGCACCTTAAACAGGTTCTAAAAGAAAACTGCTGTTTACTAGATAATTTTAAAATGTAATAAATGTAATCACACTGACTGTTAAGTATTTTTTATGGCTGAATGGTTCATTTGTACATACAAAACTACTTTGTATTTTGTCTGTATTGTCTGAGATTTGAACCAGCATACACTGAAGTCAGTAGTAGTCTTTCTAGTGATTTCAGAGGGTGACAAATAGGATCCTGTTCCTCTGATCCTGCACATTAAAATGCAGGGATAAATGCCCCTACTTTTTGGAAGGCTTATTAAATTCAGTGATGTCCTGTGAGGGGGGCCACCTGTTTGCAAGAAGTTGTTAGGCTGAATTCTGTCTCTTGTGTTTCCATCCAGAAAACAAAGAAGCTGGAGCAGGTTACCCTTGAAATAAGGTATGGGTGGCAGAGGACCCAGTATTTATTTGCACTGTATCTGTTAAAATGAATACAGCTAACTTTCACTTAGCAAGAACGTGTATGTTCTTATGTAATAATTCTCTAATGAAACTTTAAAATAGCTTTTTTTCTGCAGGTGAGCTTCAAAGTTTGGAGTTCTTTTTCTGTTTCCCTGGGGTTTTGAGTTTGGGGTTTTCTAAGAAATTATAATTATCTGAAAGCAGTATTTAAATGTCTGTTTATTTACACATAAATAGTGATGTATTTGGAATGGAACTTAGGACTAAATCATTTGAGTGGTGTACAGAAGCCATTATATGGAATGTTAAGGTAAGGAAGAAGCTCCTGTGGGTGTTTCAAAGAGCATGTCCACATCGAGATGCCTAAATTAAAAAGGGTGAGTGGAGGTCATGCACAGTCTTTCATTGCTGATGGATTTACTGAAATGAAGGCAACTACAAGAACGGCTGCCTTATAAATTTATTTGACTATCAGCACTCCAAGCAAATGCGATTTTCTTTATTTTTCCCATCTTTAATTTTTCAGTTCTTCATGTAACTAAAAGAAGATTTGATCTCCAGCCCCCTGTCTAATTCAGCTGAGGTGCTGCTGATGATTTGGTAGCAGCAGGGTATTTTTTTTTGTCGCTGTCTGGTAGCTCCATGCAGTGTGTGGAGGGGACAGCTGCTGTGTCTGTCTCTGTGACATGGCAAGAGGGAGGGAACACAGAGTCACAGCCTGGGGGCTTCCTAGAGTTTAGGTGGGGTGTTTTTTGCATGGAGCAGGGTGAGGCTAAAGCAATCCTCTGCAGGTCAAAGTAAAATAGGCCTTTAAAAACCATGGGAGAAGGACAAGGATTGAGAATGAATTTGTGTGAAGTATCAGTATCGCTGTCAAGCTCCAGCAAAGCTCTCCCCACAAGCCCTTCACTCCCTGTAGTGCCACGCAGTAGCTCTGTTGGGAAGAGCTTGATTCCTTCCTCACCTTTCCCTCTGCTGTTTCACTCGTGCTGCATTTCACCATCCTTCAGGCATCCCTGGTAGCTTCTAGTGGTCTCTTCTCTGATCTCACCAGGGAATTCAGGCTGGGGACCAGTTGTCTGGTCTGGAATTACACAGGTCAGAAAATGGGGAAGACTGCACAAATGAATTAAGAAAAAGAGCAGCCGGTTTGGCTCTTTAAATTCAACATGTTGTGACACCTACACACACATTTCCATATCCAGTCCCTTGGCTAAAACTAAGCTCTAGATCAATTTAATATCTGAAATACTTCCTGCCAGGGATTATATCTAGCTATGGAAGGGAGCTAGGCTTAGTGAACTAATAGGTCTTTTCCATCTCTAACTACTGCCAGTATGATTATATTTTTTTAATCAGAAAAATGTGTTGCTGAAAAGTACAGAGATTAAGCACCACAATTGCCTGTAACAAAAGCAAGTTTTGTTGGATGAGCAGAGATCTGATGAATGACATGATTTGAAATGTTTTCATCCTAATGGCTTCCTCTTCTGAAGTTAATTTTTTTTGTCAGTTGCCAAAACATTTATGAGCAGATTTGTGGATAATGACACTCTTAGATGGGGGTTTAAATAAAAATCTGTTCCATTTGCAACCTAAAAGACCTAGTATTAAAGCAGACAAATGGGTTTGAAGTCTGATTCTTCTTCTGACAGTGTAATAGATGAGCTGGGGTCACAGGTGGTGTACAGTCAGCAAACCACAAACTTTTAGGCCAGTTGTTTCTTCCTTGGAGGAGCTTAGTATAGGAAGTGATAAATATAGTAAAAATACTGTCTTGTAAGCAGTGCTAGCTATGAAGTGCATGGGTCTGCACTCTAGGGAATTTCCCCTTCCCCAGGTGAACTGAAAAACAGGTAAAGAGAGAGAAAAGAAATGGGCATTAGGCTCCAAATAAATCACCAAATTTAGAATTGTTTTTTTTTGTCCAACGTTCAAGTTCTTAAAAGCAATGGAACAAGAAACCATCTTTTACCAGCTCTTTGGGAGAGGAAATTTGGCCTGTGGATAGGTAGTTGAACAACAGGTTGAATAAAATCATCTAGGTTTATATAATAAGGTAGGAAAGGTTATTAGGGAATTGTTTGATCACAAATATTCTCATGCCAAATAGCCCACTTAATAGAAAGGCAGACTAGCCAATGCTGCACCTGCTTACATTATGTGTATCCATAAGCAAGTACTTAAATATCTTCAAATAGTCTCTTAAAAAATAAATTTAAAAAGAGCAGAACTCTTGGTTCTTAATGGCAGTGGGTAGAGATTTTATGTCAGCCTTTACTGGTGTCAGCCTGTACCAGCCCACCAGGGTTGATGGAGGTTAGGCCATAACACATCATGTGATAGTTTCTCCTCTTAGCAGCTTGGTTTTTTCTTACTTAATTTTAATTGGTATGACCTGCACCAACTGCATTTCCAGTGCAATAAAGAGTGCCTGTATTTTAAGTACTGAGAAATAAAATCTTACTATGCATTCTAATTCAAAAATATCAAACTGATAATCCTGCATAGGGCTAATTTTAAACTTTTTTGTACCAGTGAAGATACATCTATAACATATCTGAAACAGCGGCTTTTGTAAAAATTTTCTTTACAAAGACAGCACACTTTTGTGTGTAGATGCTTATGGTAAGGTGTTTGCAAATACATTTCTGTTTGCTTCTTCACAATTTTAGCTGCTTGTATATCCTTTATCTAGAATGAGAATGTAGCCCATTATCCTGCTAGGAAACAAAGTGAGACAGTGTGTGGTAATTTTGCTTGAAATGTTGTTTTCATACACAAGTAATAAGACCACTTTTCCCTACCTGGAAAGCATAAACTTTTCCCATACTGTAGGATGGCATTAATATTATTTTCTAGTGATAATGTGAGTTTTATGATAATGAATGCTGAGGTGCAGAGTCTAGATCATATGGCCCTTAGATGATTTCAGTTATTAGAAGGGCTGAATAGCATTTTATTTCAGCCCATGCATGAATTGATAAAAAAGATAGAGATCTTGGAAGGCAAATTACAGAAAATTCAGCTTCTTTGCAGACATCAGTGGCAGATGATAGACATTGCAAATAGTCTCAGAACAGTCCTCTAAAGTACTTGTTTAGTTAAAACAAGTTATAATTTGTAAAAACACATTTCTTTGTTGAAGTCAGCTGGGTTGCCAAGTTCTTTCACTGGGACAGCCCTAAATTATAAATCAAATCCTGGCCTTGATTAAATAAATGGTAAAAGTCACATTCATTTTAATGTGGCCAAGATTTCAGATATATACTATTTAGGAAAAAGAAAAGACATTTCAGGTTTTACCTACACACTCCCAGAGCTAGTACTGTCCACAGTACATTATTCCATAACCCCATAGGTCTTGTTCATGCTGGACTTGAAATCAACTATCAAATATCCACTAGTATCATCAAAGGCTTCTGAAAAAGAATGGTTTACAAGGGTGTGTTTTGCTTTGCCAGTATTATGATTTGTTATTCATCTTGTGGATTTTTAAGCAGACCCCTGTACTTAGAAATCACATTAATGGTCTTACTGTATTTAGCCAGATAAAAAACATTCAGTACAATGTATGTAATAGTTACATTTCTGTGATATACATACTTGGTAAAAGCTTTCTCATTTTCATCATTCAGACAGGTAGGATCTGGTAAATCATGTGCAGCACTCAGAACAGGATGACAGTATGGTAGGGGGTAGAAGAAAATAGCAGGCAACTGCTGCAGGAGATTTTTTCTGAAAACCTCAACCAAATGTTTCAATCCAAAAGGGGATGAATTTTGGTTTTTTGTTTTAAGTTTTCCCATAGCAAGTACCTTGTTAAACATACCAACAAAAGGTTGTCCTTGCTTTGCTCATTTCATGCTCAGGCTGAACTCCCTTTTATTACAATTTTGTTTTGCTTTTAATAGCTTTGTCCTCTGCTTGTCCAAAGCTCTGGACCTTCTTTCCCCAGCCTCAGCCCATGAGATCGCTGGTTTGCATGTGCTTGGCAATAACTAAAGTAGGTCCAGCATTGAGAGACTGAAACATCCAACTGGTCAAGTCTATGAGATACTGTTTGAAATTTACTTTTTAATCTCTTTTCCCAATTTACAAATGGAAATCATAACAGTCTCTATTCAGATCCCTGTATCTCGGGTTCAAAACCCACCCCTCCAGCTGGCAGTGCAGCCAGCAGGCTGCAGGAACTGAGGATACAGGGCTCCTCCATGTGTATGGAGCAAAGCAGGAAACACACCCAAGGGTTTTTTAAGGATGCAACTTCACTGACTTAAACTCAGATTTGCGCCTTTTTACATGAGGCAAAGTTTGGCCCACAGGTGGAAGTTCTTTGCTGTAGCATATTGGTGTACACACACATGGCTCTGTTGTAGCTTTAGCTATAGTAGCTGAAGAGCCAGAATCAGTTCAGAATAAGAGCTTTACTCTTGATAATTTTTATCTGGAGGGGGGAAAAAAAATGGTTCACTATGTGTATAAACAGACTAAGGATTCCTGTTAGATTAAGGCAATAGTAATTTAGTTGACAGAATCAGCACAGAAGCTTTTTTACCTAATTTTCAGCTAAAATATTTTCATTACTTTTTTCAAGGTAACACAAGTTTTTCTCAAATTTAGAGCACATAGCACCCTTTTACCTTTTTTTAATTTGTTTCTTGCTTGCCAGCCTTCTTCCCTAAACACAGAAGTGATTCTACTGTTTCACATGCTCACGTGTATGCACATGCTTGTGCTCTGTTTGTTGTTGTCTTGTACTGTCCCACACACATTCTTCATTTTTAGTATCTCAGCTTTTACATTGTAGCAGTAACCTTTTACAGGAGTCTCTTTCCCTCTGCAATTGTTCTGTTTTTTTTTTTAAAGAAAGAGAGATAAAAAAAAAGAAACTTTATCTTACCTTGGAGCCTCAGCTATCAGGAGTTTAAATATGTGTCAAGAGAGAAAATTAAAATAATCGAGACATTTATTTTGCAATCTTGTCAATGTCATTGGCATTCATTTTTTGTTTCTCTCAAATGTTCAGAAGCATTTCAGTTTCTCAGCTACTGGGTGTTTCCAGTTAAAATACAAACACAGCACAGCTCCATGTGGGGCTATGAAAACAAACTTTCTATATAATTTTCCATATACTTTCTAAGAACCCTATATTCCCCCTGCATATTACACATTGCTGTATTGGTGCCAACCACATATGAATATCAGGGTTTTTCTCCAATACCTTAAAAATTCAAAACCATAAACAGGCTATTTCTGTAGCAAATCATTCTCACCTCATATTAATTGCTGATCTTTCTGCTGCTATAATGATGCTGTTTCCCAACAGCCTGAACATGTCTGTCCTTTCACTGAGGTCATAATGACTGTTAAATGTGCCACATTTCCTCTGTCAATTTGGGGAAAAAATGTCAGATTATATATCAAGGGTTTACTTTGATGCATAACTTTCTGTGAAACACACGTCACCAAAATAAACTGTGGTACCTGTCCCATTGGGAATGGAAACTCATAAATACAGAGTCAAAGGCAATAGACCCCACAAGCCCACAAATATTACTATTCATTGCATTACCTAGAGGTTTGTGACTAAAGTTGTTGTTTTAGTGGAAAGCCTTTCAAATTGATCTATAAAGAGATATGCTTCACCACTTTTATTAGTTGTTAACTCCATTTTTAACTACCTACCTATTGTTGGTAATATCCTCTTAGCTTGAAAATACAATCTCTTTTCCTACAGACTCTATCCATTTTTAGTTCATTGATTCGCTGAGGTTTTTCTTCATCGGATTTCTAAAGCAGCAGAAGTTAAAAAAAATTCTTAATTGTTTATTTGACTGTGCAAAGGTATCAACATCTGCAGAAATATTAACACATTTGAGATTTTAAGTTTCCAAACATGGCTCAGAGACTCTACAATCTTTCTTGAGTTAATGTTCTTCTTTCTAGCTACTTCTGCTTTGTTTTCGTATTAAATAACACCTAGAGACTTCAAACAGTATAAAATTCTCATATGGCAAGAATCAGTGGTTAACCCTACAACACGGGTTTGGCTTTTACTCCATTTTGCATTAGCTCTTGGGTCTTGGAATTGGTGTTGCATTTTCCTCTTCTTTTTTTTTCTTCTGCGGCTGGGTTTTGTTGTGAGTTTTGGATGTGCTCAAACTGTTGGAAATGTTGTGGAATCCTTTCAAAGCAGAGAAACGTGTGTGGCAGGCAAGGTGCTCCAACCTCAAATGGAAACAGCTGCATGACAGACTTGCCATGAGGAAGCAGGGACATGTTTTGCAGGTCTCATGGATCTGATGGCTGGTTTGTATATAAATGTGATAGATACTTGAAATCTGCAGTGTATTCTTTGCCAGTATAGCAGTGAATTAAGTAGTTTCTCCGACATTGAGAAGCTTCTTGAAATTCCTGCCTAAAGTCTTATCTCTGATTTGGATACCCACAACTGCACTTTTCTAATGTAAACAAGCAGCAAAGGTTTGTTGTACACAGACAGTATCTGCTGAGGCTTCAGAATGGTATATATGAAGCAATGCACTTAAAAGGTGTGAACATTAATATGGGGCAGACCTACTTGTAATTTAGTGCTTACCTTTCTGGGGCTTGGGAATTCAGAGTTCAGCCAAACCCTGACGCTAGCTGCTCTTCCTAAAGGTACTGCATTCTATGGTTTTTCTCTTTGCATTTTGTTTGGCATTCCATATGAACATTTCATTTATTTTCTATAATGTCTAAATCATTAAAAGCTTTGGGGTGCAATACAAGACTGACAAAGATAATAACAGTTTGAAAGTCTTGGGAGGTTTCATGCATCATATAAAATTTTACATTCCACCACCAATTTAAATCAATTACAATCTTTAAATCTATAATTGTGCTATTTAAAGCATTTTAAAGGGCACAATGCATGTGGTATTTCGCTGTGTGTTCCAAAGCATTTTCACAACAGGTCTATTTATTGTGTGAAAGTATCTAGAGGGTATTAAAAGATGATCAGAGGCATTATTAACTCTTTAGTCTGTCTCCTTAATGAAAGAAGCAGATATGCTTAAGCATTATTTATCACTTAGTCTCAGTTGTGTTAAATTTCTCAGCCTTTAGTCACAATAATTGTAACAAGCTTGGAATAGATCATGCAGAGTGTCCTCATAATGCTAAACCAATGACTTCTTTGTGCTTGGGTGAGCATGCATTCTCTTTCATATTACAACAAGGCAAAGAAACAGAAGACTTTTCTAATTTATTCTTTTCATGCTAGATCTAAATCACTGCACAGGTAAAGATGGGGCTCTTTTATTTTTCATGCGAAGCCCTCTTTTCTCACTCTGCACTTTGTTTATATCAAGAGATTTCAGCACCCTGTTTAAGCTACTTTATTACTTCTTAGATGATTTCCTAGGAAGAAATTGTGATCTTTCAAAATCCTAAACCAGAAGTTTCAAATTAATTTAGTTTTTGGTGAGTCTTACCATATTTATTCCAATGGAAATTCTAACACATGATACTTCCTTTCCAAATTTGTATTTCAATGGAATGTTTTCCGTAAAATTAAGTTTCTGAAAAGCAACCTGTCCCAAAACTTCATTCCGTTGAAACCTTTAGCTTTACAAAAATAAAGCGGGGGTGAAGGACTGTCAGTTGAAATAAAATATCTCAGTAATTTGTCTTCAAAAATACTGAGATCATATTTAAGGGACTCCATTTTTTCAGTAACTTTAACAACAAATCTTGACTGCCCAACTATTATCTTACATCTTTGGTATCTCCTCACTGCCTTTCAGTAGCAATTACTTCCAGTGAAATTTTTAGATATTTTCATGTACACATCAATGCAACACTGGTGGTGCTCAAAGGAAGAAAATACCAAAAGAGTTTACATACCACACTTCAAATAATCCATCAGCTTTGACGGAGGTTTGAGGGGAGGGAAGCTCCATGTTGGTTGTCAAACATTATTTTAAATGGGAGTTTACTTGCTCCCTATGAAAATGCCAGTCTATACTTTTTGACAAAGAATATCCATTATTATATAAACACAATTTTTTGGTAACAGTTGCATGAGTGGACATGGCCTGGGCATCTTTCTTATCAAAATAGAGCTATGGGTGAAGTGCCTCTGTTGTGCAGGGAGTGCTGCTTTGGAAAGATCCTTTTTTACATTAATTTAAATCCCAAATAGCCCATAGTACTAAGAGCAAAAACTATTTTTCTTTTTAAGCAACTCAGACAACTAATTCAGACATTCCCCTGGGAATCAGCAATGATTAATGCATTAATTTCTTAAAGAATAGGCAAAATTTTCAGTGAGTCTCAGAAAAGAAAAAAAAAAAAGAGGGAGCCCTACACCAAAGCTGCCCCTCCATTCTGCCTGCCCTGAAGAAAGGATTGTCTTGTCCTCAGGTAGCAGCCCTGAATTGCAAATTCTGATTAACTGCCTTAGACGTCCTGTATAATTTGGAGATCATCTGATACAAGTTGATTATACTCAATGCTGAAACAGTCATTCCTGAACTCCCCAAATTATATTGATTATTTCACAGACGTTACTAGACATTCATATGTGGAGTCAGTGCCAAAAATGTACCTACACAAATAAATTTCCTCTGCAGTTTTGCTGGCAGTGGAATTTTGCTTCAGCTTTCTATTACATGCAGAACAATAACCCCAGTAGTGCAGCTCAGCACTGAGGAGGTAACTGAGCTCCAGTGCTGAGGGAAGCAGTTCTGAAGTATTAAGGACAGGTAGCCTGATCCTGTCATCCTTGAAGGTAGTGGGAACATTGTCCTTGCATTGAGGGAACAGGACACAAACCTTGTTTCATAAGCATTAGTGTCAATGAAATTAATTGTCCCAACCACTGAGATAACTGTGCAAGATCTCTCTCCACCCAGCAGAGATGAAATTGGATACAGCACCTTTTTTTTCAGAGAATTTCCTATGGGAGCAGCATTACCTGTAGGAAGCCATTTGAAACTATCCCCTTGGCCACTGCTTTGTACAGAGAGGGTGACTTTTTTCATGAGCACATCTCCAGCATTGATAAGCATGGAAGTCACACAGCAGGAGGAAAAAAACCCAAACAGATGCTTCCAAAAGCAGTATGTAATCTCAGGGGATATACAAGTGCCCGTGTCATTGGTTGGTGGGTTAAATATTATTTTCTAATTCTGTTCTCATTGACCAAGTTTAGGATTGCAGTGGGATACTTCTGATAAGATTTACCTTTTCTTACCTGTTCAGAAGGGAGCAGATTGATCTCTTATTCCTGCAGGTCACTAGTTATATGGCTATTGCAGACATTTTATTTCCCTTTCCACTTTTCCTCCACCTTCACATGACAATTTTTGTGCTTTTCTGATATGTAACACCAGAAGGTATTTGTTCCCCTCCTACTTACACAAATTAGGAATATCTCCAAATGGAGATTTTGTGGCAGGTGGAGGGAATTTGGCAGAGACTCTACATCATCTGACATTGCCAGAATTAAGTCCCCATTATTTTTTGGGACACCTCGAGCATTCTCAGCCCCAGCAGGCACCATGAGTTGATAGTGGGTCAGCCCAGGGGCTGTGCAGCCCAGGGTATCTCTGCTGCTCTATGGGCTTCCATTCCCAGAAGGAATTTTCAGTCGGTCCAATTGTCTTGCTTACCTGGGCAGCACAAAAGGATTGAAATGAAGCAGCAAATCTAAGCTAGATGTGTTTGTAAAAGGCCAAGACCATTAAGAATGGAATAAAATGGATTGGTGAAGAGTGGAATCAGATCCCTGGGTATGAGGGTTATTGAGTGGTTCTATCCTAAGTTACTGCATTAAAAAGCAGCAAAGAAACTACTACAAACTTCCAAAATGGGAGAGGTCTGGCATTAAAAAACATCAAATCTGGCATATTTGGGTGAAATCTAAGTTTTCTTTTTAATGTTTTGCTTTGTGGAGAACTCATTAAAGGTCCCGGTGTTGGAGGTTAGATGCAACAATCTGCATAATGAAAATGCTGTACAAGTGCAGTCTTTCACAGAAAGAAAAAAAAAAAAATCCTGCATTAAAAACAATTTTTATTCCCCTAAAATATCCAGAGAAACTAGTCCAATAAATAATGAAATGTCACTATAGACTAAATAGATTTTGAGATGATAGGTCTTTTATTTTTGCAGTAATAGTTGAAAAAAAAAAAAAAAAAAAAAAAAAGCCATTTTAAAGATGTGAACAATGTTTTTACATTCAAGTAACAAATATAAATTTCCAAACTGTTATCTCCATATTTCTTAATGGTAATGCATTCCCAGTTTTAAATCCAGCAGATAACCATTTTCATTCTAGAATTAAGTTATCCTATAAAGGAACAGCAACCAATAGTAGGATTTTATAGTGGAAACAGCAATTATTGATTCTTAATGCATAAAGGAGTCAGAACACAAACATCAGTGGGAAAATATTTCTGTATTTTATTTTCATATTTAGTTGGAAAGTATATAACTGCAATGGTTTATTTTTCTAAACTGAGTAAAAGTATAAAATGCTTTAGAACACATTTAGCTAAAAAGGTGGTAAGAATAGTAAGTGCTTAGATTATTGGATAAAATGTGGGTTTCTTTAAGAAGAAAATAATGAAAATAAAGAAAATAAATGAAAATAATCAGTTTAGGGTTTCTGAGCACACCTACAATAGCTTAAAAATGTATACCTTCCAGCAACTGCAACACAGCCAAAGCATCCACAAAACTCAGTACTAATAACCCAAGATTAACAAAGATGGACAAACAAGCAAGAATGACCATCCTACAAAAGTAATCCAATTCCTGCACACATTATTAGCAGTTCTGGGTAACTCCTAAACAGCCTTTTTATGTTTACATGAAATGCAATGAGAAATTTTACAGTGGAACAGATCAGCTTCCATTTCCCAAGCTTTTTATTGTAGAAGAAATCACTGTAGGAATAGAAGACTTTTAAACTTACAAAAATAACTCAGTGTTGCCCTTTTAAATTGTTTCCACTGACAACCAGAGTCATAGTGGCATTTGTTCATCCAGATCCCAGTACACACATGTATTCATAATGATACATCCTTCGAATGGCACAGTTCTTCTGTGGTTGCTACCTGTCAGCACTTGTACTCAAGAACCTTGAATATCAGTGACTCACTAATGTTTTATGATATTTTACCTCACTTTATGGTAGTCATTTATGACAAGACCAGAATGACATAAACTGCCATAAAGCAAAGCAATGCAATCACACAAATGACCATAAATCAAGGTAGCAACAGAAAAAGGTCATAAAAGGAAAGAAAATTGGAGAAAACAACATTTGAGTTCAGATTCTGAAGTCTGGAGTTAGCAGTGCCAAACTTCAGGACAGATGGATGTGAGCAGCAAGCAAATTCAGTGTTCTGCTGATACTAATCATTTTGTGTGTGTACCTGTGCACTGGCAGATTGATACCTGGATGGGCTTTCATTACTTATAAGCCTCTTATGATGTACACAGTTTATTGCAACTCTGTGCAAGAGCACTTCTTTTCCCCCCACACTGTTATCTTAGCTTTGTCCTATATCCTAAGCAGTTCTCAATTCAGATGACCTTTTAAACAGCTTTTTAATAATCTATATCCATATATTTTTCTGTTTTGGTTTGGTTTTTAATTTAAAAAATCATTCCTGTTAATCACGTTGACAGCCACTGAAAGAATGGGATTCTGATGTGCTTTTCTTGGAAGTCTGTCTTTCTTTTTCTTGGTCTGGTAGAGAAGTTCCTAACCAGGACAGGGAGACTGGATGTCAAACAGTGGTCAGATGGGGATTAGAGAGAAACTTCACAGAGCTGGGGGGTTGTGGGTGGATTGAGCTGGAAGCAGTAGTTTATCAGGTGGTGGTCATGCTCACAGGGCTGTTTTATTGCAGTGTGGATGGGGACAAGAGGACCAAATGACGTCAGGGAGGATGAGGGGCTCTGCACCCCCCCCCTCAGAAGCAGAGCCTAATGGGGCAGCAGAAGCTGCCTGCAATGAGGTGTAACGGTACAAACACCACACCTTAAAGTTATCCTACTATAAAAATGAGAAACTGCTAGCAGTGGAGATAACAGCATTTATGAGCAGAATTTATGGGCTGCTCATGTGGTATAAATATATACAGTACACAAACACCAGTGGGGATAAATTCCACTGGACAACCCTGTTATTTTAACAGTAACCTTGAAAATAATATGTTATTTAACTGAAGAAAGTGTTAAAGGAACAATACATAATTTATTCTTCTCTACCCTGTACAATTCACCTCTGTATTAGCAGCAGTGATCTTTTAAGAAGTATGCCCATTAAGATAAACACTGATAGTTAATTGCATTTAACATCCTCATGCTTCCCTATGCACACCTCTGTGCCTTCATCTTGTGTGGCAGCCTGTTTTTAATGGAGCTGACGTGCTTTAAAAGCTATGAAGATGTATTTTTATACCTGTCCTTTATCCTAAGACCTCTGGTTCTTCCCCTGTAGCTCTCCTTCTGTTTCTTAAGTCAGTTGTTTTCCTCTTTTTACTATCACTTGCATTCACAACTGCCATAACCATTTCTAGTCATTTTTTAAAACTCTTCCTTGTCAAAGGACACCAATGTAGTAAATTGATATGACAGAAATGTAGCAGATAAGCAAAAAAGCAGAGGACTTGAGATGAGAGACACTGAGTGTATTTGCAGGGAGCTAAGTTGGGATGCCAAGCCATCAAATGATGGAGATGCAGAAAAGTGATGTGTTCCACTGGTCCTGCCCTCTGTCTCTGCAGGACTTGGTGCTGAGGCACAGTTTGTTTCCTTTCTTGTCTCTCTGCTAGAGAAAATCTGGAATATTTGGGATTATGCCAATCCACTTTAGAAAGATCCTTTTATTAGCCAGAAATAGTATCACCCAAGTCATGCTCTGACAGTGAAGGAGGAGATATCAGCAGGAAAGAAACTCAAAGGTGAAAGGAAAACATAGAAACATGGTTTGAGGGTTAACCAAAGAGGCAGCAGGGCAGTGCCAGGGACACCACTGAATCCCTGAATCCCTTGGTGACTTGATTTCCCTGACACTTACCTATCTATAGTAGGCTATGGCATTTGGGGAATTAAATGCTGTGCCCTGCACTTTGGAAGAAATGTTCTTGGCCTTTCAGAATATTTTCAGATCAAATTTTAGGAGTTATTCACCATGGTGTACATTCACTTTCTCTGCCAAGAAAGTAAACTAGGACAAGTTAACAGAATGATCCAAGAGTAAAGAAAAAGCTGGTATCTTAATTTTTGATGCAGTCTATGTGTTCTCATTATTACATTGTCTGTTTGTATTACTTTTGATTTATAATGTAATTGTGGAACTATAGAAATGTTAATGGGAAAGATACTGTTCTGAATATGACAAAGTTGTTTACTAATTGTTGCCTTTAACTTAGGCTAATTTTGTAGTATTGAAATATTTAAACATGTTTTATTTCTTTATTTTTATGCTGTCACAAAGGCGTTTAGTTTGAACTCCGTTATCAGATGAGCTTTCTCCACCTCTAAAACTAGGAAAATAGTGCAAATTAAAAATTTGCTACACCAGGGTTCAATCTCAAACCTTTAGGCAAGCCCATTCATTTTGTTAAATATTTAGATGAGAAATTGTTGCTTGTATGTTTATTTATTTATTTTTACAACATCCACCATGCTGCTCATTATCTTAGGGGAGATGGAGAATATTGCAATGATTATTAGTAAGCTGGGTAATGAGATTACTGAACCATTTGCAGTTGACTTTTTGTGATGCGTAATTACAGGGGTTTATTTACAGTGCCTTTAGAGGTTTTGTTTTTGCCTTTTAATGATTCACATTTATATCCTTTGTTCTTAATGTGAGGAATAAGATTCTATCTCTGGATGCTTTGCATTTTTCTCTTCCCAACACCAATGAAATGAATGTGTGTTCTACTTTAGATACAAGTAAGAAATTCTTATTCAGTCAAGTGATCCTCATACTGCAAGTTCTTACATACTTGTGTAATCTGACTGATATTGAGAATACCCAGGTAAACAGGATTATTTGTGCATTTGTCTTAGATGACTCTTCCAGTCTATGTTCAAGTCAATGGAGAGTGTCTCATTGACTCTTCTTGGCCTCATCTGTCTCATAAATATGATATATTAATAGAAAACAGTAGAAAGGAAGAGCTGCTTTGCAGGTCTTAAATATCTCCTAACTGGGGATCATTAAGGTTGATTACCATATTGTCACATGTATTGCTCACATTCTTGACTATTCCCTGCTTTTCCTCCCAAATAAGCTGTGATTTCAGCAATTTCTGAAGCTTTTCGTGGATGATTCCTGATACAGAGGGGAGGAAAAAAAAAATCTAAGGGAAGTGGGGTAGTTGTTGGGATCAGGTCAAGGAAAGCCCTTGGGGATTAAAGAACGATGGAATAAAGTGGCCCTAGTTTTACAGCTGCTTATTCTGAATCACAGGCATCCTTTATTTAGAGATCCCATGGCTTATACCTGTGAAAATATAGGATCTCTGTTTTCCTGTTGTCTCAAAGTCTTTAACATTGCTTCGTTCTGAGCATCTTTCCATTTTCAAAAGCAGATCTGCATTGAACACTTGGAATTTATATAAATCCATAGTTAACTTTAAAAATGCCTGAAATGCAAAATTTATTTTTTCCTTCAGCAGCAACCAAGTCACTTCCTGTAAAAATCAAAAACCACACAATGTATTTCAGTTTACTTGCAAAAGGTGGAATTTAGGGAAATAAAAGGAAAAGATGATCCAGAATAATTGCGTTTCCTTATGGAATAATAACAAAGCTTAAAATCTGTTTATTTTCCCTGAGGAAGTATCTATGGACTACTTCATTATACCAAGAATAAAACTGCACCACAAAGGGATATATAACTTACTGAAGCTAATTTAAAGCCATATCCTGAACACACCGACTATAACAGAAACACTTTTTACAACTTAAATGATCCAGTCTATGGAGACATCAGTGGAAGAGCAGGAGAACGGTCGCCCCTACTATGTAACTTGCATTCCAGCCATGAACTGTAATGCTGAATTCATGTAATGCAGGATTAAGAAAACACCACCCCTTGTTATCTTTAATGTGCAACATGTTCTTGCTTCCTTTGAGCCAAGGTTCATGTGAGCTAGTTGGTAGGACTGCTGCATTGTTTCTTTGTCTCTAAAATGTATTAATACTCTAATATGAATGCACAAAAGGCAGTGACAGCAACCAGATCTACACTTGATTTCTGAAGTACCGTAACGTGAAGTGAGGGAAAATCTCAATAGACTATACCCTTTCCTGGAAAGAAAATGGTCCAAAATCTCTATTGTACATCTAGGGTTAATTTTGCTCTTCGAAATTACAGATTCAGCTAAACTGCCAACACCTCATTGTGATAACTTGTCACACAGCTGGAATTTAAGCACCGACGATCTGCTGGGAGTAAACGGCCTTACATACACCATCTAAAGGATGGCTACCCAGGGGTTTCTACCAAGCCTACATGATCATATATTGATGCTGGGCTTATTTATTTCAGTGGTTCTGAAGTACACTTAATCATCTTACTAAGGTGTCCTATGTGGTACATAATTAATATTATACATTGACTTTGGAAGAAAGCTTGAGGGGGGATTTGGATGATCCAAAAGAAATATGGTAACTTCTTTATATTCAACTGTGAGTCTGCGTGGTAAAGGCTGAGCTCCTCCATTTAGAAAGATGAGGAAGGATGAGGATATTTCTTTTTCACCCCTTGCCCCTAACACTTCTAGTATTCTTTCAGTTTAAACACTGGTCCAATGCTAATTTTTGCCAAAAGTGAAGGAAGGAGAGAGTGAAAAAATCATTAATTCAATTTCTCACTGTTTTGCCTCTGGTGATTGCTGCCAGTTTCACGTAATAGCCTGTCTGTGGTTCTGACCCAGTTCTTAAAGCAGTCTTTCCGTACTCAACCAATTAATCTAATGGTTCATTAATTGCAAACATCTGAAATCATTAGAACCTGATTGAGCACAAAAGCATCAAATCCTGTGAAGCTGTGACTGCTTAGCCAGCAAATGGTCTCATTGCAAAGGAATGTCAATGTTTATAGTAAATGTAACCTAAACTAGGGTGTTCATTGACATATCCCTCCATTTGTATACAACGGCTCTGACATCTATCAGTTCAAGAGTGCATGATTTATCCACTGCTATATCCTGGAACTGACAAGCCAAAGATTACAGCTTAACCTACATGAAAGCAGAGGCTGTATGTATTCCTAAAATAAATATTTAGTAACTGACAAGCTCTGGTTAATATTAATTTCTGATAGAAAGCAGTCAATTTAGGCTTACTTCATGCCAAAATCTATTTGTATTTTGTAAATCATTTTTCATGAGCATAGTCTAGAGATTCTCAAGCAAATATGTAAGTGGGGGAGAGTTGCTGTACCAGTTGCATTTTATATACCGTGCATCTGCATTAAAGAGAACCTTCCACAGGCCCATACAGTGGGGCAGACCTGAGAAAGAACACAGGCTAACAGTACTCAGATGGTAACTGAATAGAGACTTCTAATTAATTGAATTTACTGTGTGTGGAAGATGATAAATTTACCATTCTGGAACATGAAACCTTCTGTTTTTCTGTAGGGGATGCAACACAGGTAGTACTAAATTTCACTGCCAAACTGCGTCATGGATTCCTCTGCTTGATGTGGTCTGTCTTTGATTTTTCTCTTTTTTCTTCTTTTGTTTGTTTTTAGAGGCTACTAATTGTTCCACTGATAGGTAAATAGAGAAAGAGATGAAAATTTCCATGACACTATTTCTGAGCTTTGGCATTCTCCTAAATGTTTTTGTCTTGCTGCTCTGCTGACAGCTGCCTTCCTGCAGAGCCTAGTCCAGGGCCAACAGTTAGTGCTCTTCTCAGCATGGATAATGAATGTAAGAGGGAAATTATATTTTCCTGTTGAACACATACTTTGATAGATATCTTCATAAAAAGGGAAAAACTTAGTGAACTGCTTAGTTTATGGCTACAAATAAGAATATATGCATACTGGAGCCAGGAGCTATGCTACCTCTGCACAGGACAAATTCAAATCCTGCCTGAGCCATTTTGTAACTCTGTAGCCATTGCACAGAACTATAAATACTGATGGGAAACAGCTTCACACCATGCAAGTATGGCTACTTGGCTTGAAACAGTAACAGATCTCCTCCTTGTATAACACTTGCTATATTTTTCTTCTTTACACACAATGCATGTACACACACAGAGCTTCATCCTGCAGTAATCAGCGCTCTCACCTCTCCATGTGTGCATTCAAAATGCTTCTACTTCTCAGGTTCATTTTTTCTGTCCGAGCCTTTGTCTGGCCTGTAGTGTGGGAGATGGCTTCTGTTTTTTCCAGTTAATTCTGTGTTTTATTTCTTCTTGCATATGTTCTTGAGCAAAGATTAACTGCAATTTGCTACACCACCAACTTAGCAGAAGAGAAGCACTGTGTGTCCATCAGACAGGATAAAATTGGGAATATATTTGTCCAGGTCTGGACTTCTGACCCTCAAACCATCTCTTACAGAACTATGTGTGTGTGTTCATCACTATGCTTCTGTAAACCCTCAGTAAGCAGAAGGGAGAACAGCTGATTCGGTTCTTCCCAAACTGTGGTCCTTGCAGCCATAGTAAGTAGTCCAGACAGTTACATTCAGCACTTTCCTGTTTCCTTTACATTCCTATTCAAAAGATGATGATAATGCTGCATAGTGATATTCAAAGGGCTTAAATAGCTGTGCATTTGAGGAACTCCTACTCCTGCAGATAAGAGGGGGTGGGGATGGCTTGAAGAGGCTACCAAGCAGAGAGATGCTAGAAAGCCAGGACTGAAAGATAATCAGTGAAGAAGCTGGCTGTGTGCTTCTGGCAATAGATGAGCAGTATCAGTAGCCCTAATGATCCAAAGCAGTGGCCTGAGGAAGTCCTTGGAGTGTGGTTTCCTTTATCACTTTTACTGGACTGCCCTTTGGGAATGAGTTATGATCTGATGGTTTGGTCTTTTGTATTGTGTATGGGGTTATTGCACCTTTTAGTTCCTGACAACAGTAGTAAAGCTGCCAAGTATTACTTAAAGTGTGGGAATGTTTATAAGAACTCAGCAAAAGAGAGTGCCTAGTATTCAGAGTGCTAACAGTACAAGAAACACTAAAACATCTAGCAAAATCATGTGCTGCAGTGCTTGCTGCAGAACCTTGCTTTGAAATGACCTTTTCCAGCTGGTAAAATAAGCCTTTATCAGGATGCAAGGGTCAGTGGCAGTGTAAATACTGAAGACCACAATTCCAGGCTATCTCTATGCTTGTAATTGAGGAGTAGTGCATCTGGTTTTTAATATACATGTATATTCACCTCTGCTGTAAAACTATTTCAGATGAAATCCCAATACATGTTTGCTCTGAACATTAAATGGAGTGACATTACTAGTTTTTTGACAATGTTGTAATGGAATCATAGTTCAAAATATTCAGTGAAAACATTACATTCCCCCATCATTGATGTGAATTTTGTTTGCCTGCTCTTCTCCCAGAACACTGATGTTAATTTTTGCTTAACTTTAGTCTTACAAGGTATGAAGCAATTTAACAGACTCAGTAACCTTTCATTAAAGTTCAGTGCAGTACTTAAGCATGTTGGGTGCATTAATTGTTAGCTGACAGCTATTATTTCTGTGAAACCCTGTTGTAGTAAAATTTCTGCTTGATGGATTGGATTTTATGAAATTTGCATTTCACTGAGCCAGAGTCACCTGGTACTTGGAGCTACAGTAGATATTTAAATAAGTAAACAATAATTCTTTAAACTACTGTTAAATGTCAATTTAAACCATTAAACTTATATAGAATTAACCCTTTAATATGGAATTCATATCCCTGCAGTATTGGTTTTGACGTATCACTGTAACAAAACTGTCCTCTAATTAGACAGGACTAGATGTCTAGCCCCAGCCCTGACTGCTGGCACAAAGCTTGTGTGGAGACCATTGAGCTCTACACTTTTAAGTGCAAGGGAGAACCCAAGAAAATCAGCAGACAAGAAGGTTTATGTGTTTTCCTAAACCTCTGTTTCAGAGATGGAGCCAGATACATATATTTCCCACTTAGGATGCTATTAGATGGTGTAATGCATGGTGAGCAATTCTCTGAGGTGCCAGAGAGCGTGGAATTTCTCAGATAGTAAACTCTGAAGACTTTAATGGATTAACATAGTTTTCCTGGCTACTGACTTTGCAATGACCCTCACATCTAGCAGGCTAAACTACCATCAGCACTACAACAGTGACAAGAATAATAGAGTATGAGTGGGCAGCAACAGTGCTTTATTAGGTGGGGTCCAGCACTGCAGTTGTTCTGGTATGGAGGAGATGGTGAGAAAGGAGTAGAGAAAGATATCAGATCCCTGAGGCAGAGAAGGAGGAAGAGTTGCCAGTGATAAAAGAGGGATAAATCACTTTGGAAAGAACATTAAAGGTTTGTGTTTTAGCTAGTTGGTTACAAGCTGCTCCAGAAGAGGTATCAGAACAGTTGTCAGAGTCTGTGCTAAAAAAAAATAGAAACAAAAATGAAAGAGTCAAAGCTCAGACACATACAGCACATAAGCTTGAAGGTATCTGGCTGAACATGTTGGCCTAGAGTGAAGATGCAGGAAGGAAAGGAGGGAACAAGAAAGAGGATCCCTTAGGGAAACAAAACTGTCCAACTAAGAGGATGTGCTGAGGAGGCAATTATAAGAAGATGTGACTAAGAGAAGCAAGATAGTAGAAAGTTTCTCACAAGCAGAGCACTAAAAAGTTCTAAACTGAAAAGACAATTAACATAGGGATGGAAGACTATGAAAAGTAAGAGTGAAATGCTAGCTTATGATCTGTGTTCTGATTTTATCAATGATACACCATTGTTAGGCTCAGCTTTTTTTTTTTTTTTGTGCCTTTTTTTTTTTTTTAAGATGTACATGCTTGTGCAACTTATCTGATCACAGCTCCATCTGAGCCCTTATCCTTCCTGGTTGCTGATATATTCCTTATTCAGTGAAACTTTGTGGAATAGAAAATGTGGAAATATGTTTCTGAAAAGGATTATGAGCATAAATATACAAGTAACAGCACAGATGTTACATTACTTTTTATTACTCATTAGCTAAAAATGTAACACTTGTTGTTTGGTAATGACATAATAAAATTATAACTCTTTGATTATATTAAAGATCTAAATAAAAGTTGAGTCATGCCTACCTATCGCTAAATCAATTACATGCTATAATTTGGTAAAATTAGCTGACTTTAACCACTAATCTTAGATGCCTTATTAAATACATAAGAGTAGCAAGAAATTACTTAGATCATCAGTATTATCCACAGTGGAAAGAGAATGTTGCTTCCTTCCATATACTAGAAATCTGATGAGGAAAGGAGAAAAACAGAGAGAAAAGTGAGTTACTTAATTATTCAAGTGGGAATTTCCTTTTCAGCAAATTCCTCTCTCAGCTCAGCCAAATGCTGTTATTACCTAGCTTCTAATTTTAGATAAAGTTTGGATAGCAGGTCAGAATTTTTAACAAAAAAAGTGCAGAGTCCTTGTCACAAATAACAGTCAAGTATTTTTGTTTCTTAACTAATTCAGGGGTCTGCCATAAGTATTATATGGTAAGATCCCATACACCCACATTCTTTGCATGTTCTCTTAACAGTTTCATTTTTATACTCAAGAAGAGATAAAGGAGAAAGAACTCCATAATACTGCAATTTTAGCAATATTCTTTTAAGACACACCCCAATGTCCTTTTCACAGGTTCTTCCCATGAGTCCATTATCCCACAGGTACTTGCATCTATCACTGGATGGGAATGAGCCCCTTGGGTTGTATTAGATCAATATCTTGACCTTCAGGAAGATCCTTTGTTTGTATCAAATACACAATGAAAAATCACTAAATGAAAAAATAATAACATACTCATCATATGTAAGATACATAAGAAATGTGTGCTAAGTTTCAGTACTGCTTAGTAAAAGGAGGCAGTTTATGGTGTTAAAAACATGGAGATCTGCATAATTGTCATTCAGATTGGTTATGACCTCTTGGACAATTGTAGAATAGAGGATGAAATCTGTCACATTTGCACTTTGCACTTAGGTTATCCACACATGGAGAGTGATCTTCCAAGACACAATATCTGTTAGCAAAAATGAAAAGAAAAAGAAAGCAGACCTCATTTAGGGAAGAATTGTTACTGGGTGTAACAGAAGAGAAAGAAGTGTGAGACCTACAAAGAGATCATTTGAAACAGAGCAATGCAGCTTGAGAGATCAATTTTATGTTTGATTAAAGCAGAAAATTAGTCATATTTTTCATAAGGGAATTGTCACAATTGTGTCCTAATACTTTCAAAATTAAGCATTTCCCAAGGCGATGAAGACTGGGGAAATCTCAGTACCAGTGCTGTGCTTAAAAAATTAGAAAATGGCCAGTCATACCCTAAAAAATAGGAAATAAGTTGGCTGGTCATTTGTGTGCTGCTGTGTGAGTCAAAATAAGCATATCTGCCATGAAGAAAGGGCTCTTGGGATGTGCAACACATCTCATTCCGTGGTCATACCACCCTGGCACTCCTCCAGAGGTTTTACAATGGACTGATTGGGAAACAGGAAAAAATGTGAGCAAAAATGTTTGCATGCAATTTGTTTCATTTTGTGAAAATTGTATTTTGATGAAAAAGTTTTCAGCAATTCTAGAAATGAAAAAAAAAAAAAGCGAGAGTCCTAAAAATTTCAGTTAAAAAAGAAATGAAATTTTTTTCTAAGAATGGATTATGGGGATGCTTGTGACCTCACGGTAACTCAGCCAACTGCTTTGAAAATAGTTAAAGGAAAATATACTCACTTTATAGTCTGCTATCTTGTTAGAGATCTATTTTATTTCTTAATGTAACACAGATTTCCAAATAAACTAGCTTCTTGCTCACATGGCACTTCTGCATCAGAAAATCTGTATTTTACTCTACCTCATTTGTAAATTCAGTAGGTAGAGTAATCACATGTAGATAACAAGGGGAACTGGGCTGAGCACCAGCTCAGGTAGTTGTTGTATGGCTTCCTAATGCCTCGGTGTGGATAATCTAACAGAAGTTAAATCAGAAATGTATTGGGCAGTGGTTTTGGTATAGCATGACCATAGAGTCTGTTTTACTGTGACAGGATGGAACTAAGCCCTCCTTCCTCAATCTTAACCAGAGATGACCAAAATGTCCCACCTTTAACTTGTTTTAATATAAAAATTTCCAAGAAAGGGCAGAGAAAGAGTAAGACTTTATTAAAAGTGAGAAGTTTCTTAAAAGGAAAAAGGGAAAAAAGTAACACATAATTTTTCCTTGCTAATTTTTAATCAACCTCAAATTCAGAAGTCAGCTTGCATTCTTCGCTGACAAGCAGTAAGCCACTCCAAGAGTGTAATCATACTAAAATTCACAGCTAGGGTAATGTACGACTGGAACTCCATCAAGCCTGTGTCTGGAGGAACTGAGGTATGCCTTGGAGGAATGCATTAGATGCTATGGTTAATTAACTAATTTATTCAATCAAGTTTAACAGTGGTTTTAACTTTAATGGCACCATTACATTTTAATATGAAAATAACAGGCTGTACTCCTAGCATTCCCTGCAGTCTGCCTCCTCTCTACCATCTACTTTACAATTTGATTTTGATTTGTGAAGTCTTAAACCTGCTTATAATGTCAAGCGCATGTAATACAATATGTCTAGTGAACATTATACATGCCCACCTTACAAATACAGTTGCTTGAAGTCATAGCTCCTGACAGATAGTGTGCATTCTTCAAGAATCATTGAGTTTGCATATGTCCTTCAGAAGGAAAATGGTGTACAGGTGTAAATATAAGTAAGCTAATTTAAAGTGCGTTTGAGTTATTTTCTTGAAGATGTCCGGCGTCCCTGCTGCCCAGCAAAATTCCCTGTCTCATGCCCCTTTCTCTGGGGCAAAGCATTTGTACAGCTGGGGCTTATTAGGCTGCAAGAAGAAAATGAAGGAGAGACAGGTAGTTAAATCTATACTCCTCAGTTTGCTGAAGGAAAATACTTCTCTCTCCTTGAATAGGAGTCAGTAACCCTTTAAGTTCTCCTGTCCCAATGATACAGCCCGTTCTAGCTGCAGTCTCCTCCAAACGTTTTGGTGATGTTTTCCACCTTATGCAATATAAATATACTATGGACTCTTTCAGCTTCATGTCTTACTATTCTTAGAGAACCAACTTCTCCTTTACTCTCTGCATCTTATTTTTCTCTGATGTAATTAATATTAAACATTAAATTAGAACTGAGGTATACTCCATAGTATACCAGTGCAGTGCTTTCCAGTTGCAGCCCATCCACAAATAAGTAGTTTATACTCTTGTGGGAAAACTTCTGCCCAAAGCTGGCATCAAGAGGCAGCTGTTGCCTTATTGCTAGAATAATTTATCCAGATATTGAAAAAGTACCTTCAAGTTAGGTGAGGCAGGGAATCCATAGCTCACGTTGTCAATGGATTGCTGTGGGTAAAATAGAAGTCTCATTTGGGGGCTTTTTTTCTTTTTACAGTAAAACCCTTCAACATACAGTTCCTGTGTGCACAGGTGAACCAGAATATGTGGCCACCTATACCAGTACTTGGCCTATGGAGCATGAAACCCATGGGCTTCCAGGCATCCAACGTCTGTCAAAATTAAGAAGACTCTGTTCCTGCCATATTTAGCAAATATTTAGGTGGTAAGAAGACATGCAATCTCCTTTGCAAAATCTAGTGCCCAGGCTACTCTTCAGGACAGGGCAGAGGCAAACCCATGTGTACCACTGCCACCCTGCTCGTGCCCACGTGGCTGGTTGTCCCCACGTGGGTCACACCAATGAGACCAGGACATTGTAAGAAGCAGCCACAGTAGGCAAAGATTTCAGTCTTCCTGCTGGATACCCACATCCAATTTATAATAGATCTAATCTGATTCTGGAAAGGAATAGTAAATCATTGCTAAACAGTTATATGTGATTTTATTGAGGATTTTTACTACCATAGATACAAAGGCCGTACTTTAGAGATTAACTAGGAAAAGTTTTACAAGACAGTGGAGATAATGAATCACAAATTCTGTAAGGGTGAACCTCCCATGCTGAATCAAAGTACAGCTGTCTCATATTTGCTCTGTGTGCATTTTGCTACCAGTAATTTTGTCATCAATTTTCATATTTTGTTTAAACATATTTGTCTTTTGGACAAGATAGGTCATATTTCACAAACTTGATGAATTTTCTCCTTGGTCCAGTTTTACAGGATTTGCACTTAATTAATTGCACAACCTTTAATTCGACAGACTGTTTTTAATGGCTGTGTAGTTTCAGATGCATATACAGAGAGGAATTTCAAAAAGTAATTTTTTTTATGTCACTACCATTGAAAGTTGTAATTATTAAAATATACAGATAATGGCACAGAATTTCTTAGCTGCTTAAACTAAATAATGCACATGCTTTTTTTACACATATTTCCAGGTGTTTCTGTGGAAGTTGGGGTGTCACCTCTCTAGAGCAGTGTTCATACATGACCCTTGCAACTTGGTACAAATGTGTGGTTCCAGCTTGCAAAAGTACTGGCAAATTTTGCATGTGTACTTTTTGAAACCTGAGTATTTAATTCCTTTGGCAGGAATTATACTGCAATTTCCTTAATAGTTGTTGATGGAACTATTTGACCAGGCATTGGCTGGAAGAGCTGTGCTTTAAAGTGCTAAACAAATTTCATGCTTCCAAAGCTTACGAAAGCTTAGTGAAGGGAAGACTTCCTTTTACTAGGGGAGCTAAACACTGACAGTTGTGGTGCTCTTAAAAGCTTCTTTAGTTCTTAGCAGACTTGCAGAAGAGGGCTACCTCGCCCGCCCAGACAGCACGATGTCTGGAAATGTGCCCATCAAGTCTGGTTGTCAAGCCACCAGGCTTTTCCACGCCTGGTAAAAGGCAGACAGGAAGGAGTAGGCAAAGGTCAATCCTTGTCAGTTCTTTGTAAATGTAATTGTACTGGCAGTTTGCAAGGCGCTGCTTGTTCCCTAGCAACTTTGTGTATGAGGGGAAGAGTTAAATACATATTTCTCAGTAGGTTGCTTTTTCACTAATTTTGGCAATATGATTTTTAAAAATTTTATTGATTGGCCTTTGTGTATATTTGGAGGCTCGTGTGCATAAGCTGCAAACTCCCTTAAGCAATTGTGCAAGCCTTTGAAAAGAAATCTGTTACTGGGCTGACTGACTTCTGAGTTGGAGTATAATCATGATAATTAGTCAAGATTCTGACTTCTTTTGTTATGTGGCTCTAAACAAATGCAGTTTGTGTTACAAATTCATGACAGTCTCTGTTTTTCATGCGGGGAGTGGTGAGTTGCAATCAGAATCTGACCCGATATCATTGACTGCTTTGAGTGATCTTGTATGGTGAGGACTTGAGGACTGTTAGGTGGGGATTTTTAAAGTATATGTGTCACAAATGACTCCTACTAATGACAGACATAAGAACAGTGATTTTAAGATGGATTTTTGTTTAGAGGAATGAATTTAGGGATTAAGCTGAGGCATACAACTCCAGTCTAATTTGTAGGAGTAGCCCCTATTTACACAAAGGATGAATTAAACTCATTTATCTTACTGAAGCCTGAGACAGGTGGGACTGATGTGGACTGGCACAGCTCCACTGACCGCAGAGCAAGTTGGCCCAGGGTGTGTGTGAGGTGCTGAGAGAGATGTTTCTACAAAGGACCAATTCATATCTGTAAAAATGGTGCACACAGTCCCATCCACCAAGTGGGAATGGCAGGTAGACAACTGTCCAGGCCAGCTGGGGTTGCAGCGCATGGACTCCAGGGTGCAGTTTTATGGATTGGATAGGGCTGGCTATGAAGAAGGTGTGTCACTTGAAAAACCTCTCCCTGCAAAAGAGTGTCACCTGTGCAATGTGGAGACTGGGGTATGCAGAGAATGACCATGATTAACCACACATGCAGTTTTATAAACTCACTGCCAAGAGAAGATTCTGCTTGATTTTCTGCTTCTGTTGCACTAGCCTGGCTAAAGAGCAACTAAGCACAGTGCAGTTTTTAAGTGTAATTCTTTGATCTGCCAAGTCATAGGTTATTTCCTTTTCAGTAGCTAATATTCCCTGTCTCTTCATTTGCTGATGGAGTCACAACACTTAATGGTAGTATTGACGCAGACAGAATGCATCCAGAATGCTGTGTTATTCCATATTGTTTTAATATAACATACCAAATTTCCTGAGGTTGTCCCTTTGACTTCAGTAGAGTTACACCAACAGAGAGAATTTGTTCCAGTGAGTTTTACAGTGTTACTGGCTCTCAGTAATTTATCACTAATACATCTGCTTAACTGATAGAACCCACCAAAGGTGGGCACAGTGGTTCACATTGCTCGATGATCTTGGTGCAAGTAGCAGTAGCTTTTTGCTCACCACTAAATCCAGTTTTCTGTTCATCTGTAGATGTCAAAATGGTTCATAAATTTAGGGTGTGCCTGTGGCTATTAGAGTTTAGGATTCCCCCAGAGGTCCCCTGAAGTGCTCTGCTGGGGGGGGTGGGGTGGAGTGGGCTGTACCCTCACTCCAAATCATTGTGCAGCCACAGCCATTGGGCTGTTCTGTGCAGGATGCAGAAGGAGATGGATTTCCAAATCCCTTCACCCTCCTCTCTCAGAACACATTTGAATTACAGACAGAGGCTAATAACAGGCATGTGTCTGAAGATTGAACCTCTAGGGTACCAAAACTGGACAACATGATTTTTGACTAAGAAGGTCAGGCGGCCTAATGCCTTCAGCTGACTTTCAGCATTAAATACACCTTTCAAATTGCCAGCAGTTTCCACAGTCATTTAAAATATGATCACAAGAGATCTGACTCACATGGGTTCATGGAACCAGAGCAGCTCCTGACTCCAAACTTCACAACCTCTGTCAGTGGAGCACATCCCTCTAACCCCTCCAGGATCAGCAACATAGATAGAAGGCTCTACTCCTAGCAGACAGCACTGGCCTCGGGTACAGGTACTGCTGCTCCTTTTTGTTCCTTGTAATGATTTACAGCAGCTTCATACTATTGTGGTAGAAGGAGTTGCAAAGGAGTTAGAATTCAGCCTGTGGCCTGGTGAGTTTCTCATCTTTGTTTATTGCAGATGTTAAGTCATTTTGAGATGCAAGTCATTTCTCTGAAAAAGCTTTCTTTGGGGCTGAAATATAATGGCAGGAAATTAGCTGTTAATCCCGTCTTTTCTTGGACAGGCTAGACATGCATAATAAACTCCCCCTTTCCTCCTCCTTGCTCACCCAGTGATTCAGTTTGACCTGAAAAAAAAACTTTTCTTCCAAGAAAGACAATGTTTATGAGGTGCAACCCTAGTTTGGGTCAGATGATTAGAGACATATGTATCAACCTGTGCAAAATTTGTGATGGCTGTTTCAAATGAGCCCTGGTCAGGAAGGCTGAGATCACAAACCCTATAATAATCAAAACACCAGTACTAGCTTAACACGATACTCCAAAGTTGCATCCAAGCTCACAAACCTGCTTTGTAACCCTTTCTCCAGTTGAGCACAACAGAGACAGTAAAGCTTGATAATTTGCCTGGGAAGGAGCCACACAGCACTCTGCTCCCTGCTACCTCCTCCTCAGGGGAATCTGGGATAGGCATGACCCAGAATTGGGAATACAATTGTGTAACCTTTGTCTTTCAGCAGATTTTGGCTACTTGCACAACCCCTGGAGTCTCCCAGCTTCTTGGCAATGCTGCCAACACCCCGTTTGACATGGGAGAAAACAGGGATATGGAAAGGTTAGGGTTGTTGTTGCTGCACACAAAAATAGGGACCTCTGTGTTTAAGATGTGGCTATATATTTGTGAACAGTTTCCTATTAAATTTTCTAACAAATTTAATTTATTTATTCTTTTTTCCAGAACTAATCAGAAAAAACACCAAGCATGATTATATGGTCTAGTGAACAGGTATCAGATACAATCAGGTCACGCGTGTACTAGACCACGCGTCTCACCATGGTAGAAAAGCTTAGACTTTTTGTTTCCCCATTTTAACACTCATAACTACTTCAGCTCATGTCACTATAGCTGCTTGGGCAGAGGTAGAAAGGGTATCAGTGTGAGGAGACAGTTATGTTATTTTCTGCTTATGTGGCTGAGAGTATTTTGTTATTTCAGAGTATTTCAGCAAATGAAAGAGACACCTTTGGGAAATCGGGAGTGGTCCTTCCGCTGAGCAGAAACATACATTCAATCTTTAGTTCATTGCTTCTGGTGGGCAAGCAGTAAATCAGGTGCTGTGATCAGATCCCTGGCAATTCCTTTGGCTTTTGTTAGCACTTCTCACTCCTGCCTCAGTCAGAAATCCTGAGCAAATGAAAAGTGATAGGGAAATAAAAAGTTAATACACACCCTTCTAATTGTGCAGCGAGGGTTCTGTAATGTGAGAGTGGAGAATATTGTGGTGGAAATTAAGAGTTTGTGGAAAATACAAAAGGTGCATATGGAAGAATGTGTTAGACCAGACAGCTGCCTGGGAGAGAGTTCAATGTTCAGCGTAGCCTCTTGGTGTGACTAGGATTTAGGCATTTAGGGTTTTGTCCTTTAAACAATAACGTTCACTTCTGGCACAGATTTTTCAGGCTTCCCGTGCCTGACCTAAGGAGACACCAACACTTAAGTCAGTGTTCCTTTGTTCCTCCAGTGATTCAATCCCTGCTGGAATTTAGTGCCCACAAACCGCATGACCCTCCTGGTGGGGACATGGTTGCAGCCATGCCAGGTACATTGGGCTGTACGGCTATGCATTGCTGCTGTCATGTCAGGTTAGAAATGCTCCCTGTCAGTGTTAAAGCATTGTGCTTATTATTCTTCTGATTTATCCCTAAATAAAGCAGTGCCGGAACATCTGCTTATTTAAGTAGTTCTATTTGGTCCTAAATCCATCGAGTTCTTGTAAGAAGAACTAACAGGTCTTTTCCTTGTGAACAGCTGGGCATTGCTGAAGCTCCTTCGGCTGGGAAACAATATCGTGTACTTTAAAACTTCTCCATTGCATTGACTGATTATTTTTAAATAAATAAGCTTCTTTGAAAGTTATTTTTAGTTGAACCAATAGGACTGGAACTGAAATTCGTATGCCAGGCAGCAGCCTTGTGAAATGTAAACTGAGTTATAAACCTATAGAAAATGGATTTTATTATGGAAATGTAAACTGTCCCCTAAGCATAGCATGGGGAGGTGATGCTATAACAGCATACTAGTAAGTAATAAACAACAGCCAATATTATATCAGATGACTGGGTACAGCTAGAAACATATCTGTTTGGGTGTTGAATTATCCCCAAATTTGAATTATGGGCATATAATTCAAATTATCCCCTTCCAGCAATATAAAGTCTGACAGACATATTTTTTTAATACACTTCTTGTGCTGTTTTGCATTATGTCACATCCTCCAGCGTTAAAACCACAGCTTTCCTAACATGATTCATCAGAAATCAGGAGGGAAAAATAGTTGAGATCTGATATACTGAGTGCTCTTAAATTACATAGCAGCTTCAAGTATGGTGTATGAGGAGACAGAAGCAGAGTGAATAAGTATGTCTCAGGCTGTCATGTCCGTGAACTGGGAAACTCACTGGCTCACTGAATCATTTCCTGGTACTTCTGCTCATCCATCGATACAGAGAGCAACCAGACTGGGCTTACAGAGATGAAAGCCAGAGTAATTCAGAGCCAGCTGTAATTCTTTATAAAACATACACTAAGTATTTTTGTTGACTCCTGCATGACATTTCCAAGGTGGCTGGGAAACCAGGCCATTTGTTACACAGGATCTGGATCAATAGAAAACACAGGAAAACAAGTAAAGTTAACATCTAGTGGAAAGGACAGAACAGTTTCCAAGTTTGCACATCTCAAATGTGCACAGTGTACATTTCAGGGGAACATCCTGTTCTTCAGAATATCGTATTCAGTTACTGAAAAATATTAAGCTTGAGGAAAAGCTACTGCCTTAGGTATGTGTAATTGACAGCTTTTACCAGCAGAAGCATTTGCACGCTCTTCTTCTTCTAGCTTTCCTGTGCAATCATGATGGCTACCTATGTCTTTGTAATGTGTGTTCCACAAATATTTTGTGAGTGCTGTGACATACCTGAATTCTCACTTTCATTAATACAATCTGCCTTGCCACCTCAAAATTACTACATTTTAGCATATAAGAGAACATAATATATACTAATAACTAAAATCTGTTTTTCATCAGACATGATCTATCAAGGATAAAAATTATTTGCTATATCAGTTTTCAAATAATCTTGGTCAAATTTCGTAGTAAGGAGTCTTGCTGACTTCAGTCATTTGATGAGTCAAAGTTTACAGGGAGTCTGGGCTTATGTTTCAAGTTCTGATTTGAAAGCAAACTTTTCAAGCATACCTTGTATGGATTCAGGACTTACTTCATCTCTTTTAAGGATCAAGTCTATTTCCATTTGCATTGTGTATGCTGTCCTTACTTAGAAAAGTTTCTATCCAGGCTTTCAGTGTGTTCTACATTAAAAGATGGGGGGGGGGGGAAATAATTAAACTCCATAGCTTTGTCTGCTTAAAATTACTACTTGCTAAGATTTAAAAGAATTAACACAGCACCTGGACTTTACATTTAAAGATTTAACTTTTTGATAAACAGCAAACTCATCTACTGCTGTGCTAGCTATTTTTAACCCACCTTGTGAGTATGCTTTTTTTATTGCTTTATACAGCATATCTGATTCTCTCTAAAGCACAAACTGAAAAATCTATCCGGCTGTCATTTGCTGCATAGTGCCATCTATCATCATGCAGCTTGGCAGCTGCAGTGCATGAGAGAGAGGGGGGAGCTGAAGCAGGAGGCACAGTCAAGGACTTTCACATGTAACACACACAAAAAAATCCTTGTCACAATTATTTATGGCTCTTGCTGGGGCACATAATAGGACACATAAAACCTCTGTTTCAGTTTCAAGCACCCTCACATCCTCTCTCCCCTGTTGAAGTTGGTCGCAGGCAGTTTTGCTTTACACATACAATTTCCTGAACAATGCCGAGCACTTGTGAAGTGACAGTGACAAATACTAGAGATGCTGGCTGCAGCTCTGCAGGCTGTTACAGGAGCAGTGGTGTCAATAATCAAGGAAGGCTGCCAATGATACAAAAATGCCAGTGTGATATTCCATTTGTTCAACCAGCTATCTGCAATGCTTTTATTTTGAAGTTGCAGGAAACTTCCTGTGTCCCTGTAGTGTTAAGCAGTAAGGAAATAAAGTGTTCAAGGAACCTGTGCCAAGAAGTAATTTTTCATTATTTGATCTTCTGTGTAGTTTGAGTTTGTGATAGCTAAAATATTTCTATTTCAGAGTGGCTTAATGAATATTTATCAGTTTCCTATTAGTGTTAGCCTGGTGTTAAGTTTTCTTTGTTAGGGTGTATCAGACCAAGCCTCTGCGTGGTTTTCTTGACTTTGTTCTTCATAGTGTAACCTTTGGTTCAAGTCCCAGCTGATGGATTTCATAGCAGCTCTGTCTGCTGCCTCTCTAGATGGCAGGCAATGGAGAGCTGTGCTGCTACAGAAACCATGCTTTAGGTAATTAAACATAAAACTCAGGTCCAATCCAATAAATTGTCTTCCTTGCAGTTTCTCAAGAAAGAGGGTAGACAGATATTAACCTTGATGTCCCCATTAAAGTCCTCTGACACACTTTTTATTTCCCATATCTCGTAGTATTTCTGATCTCCAGTGTTAAATACCAGGCTGTTAAATTAGAAGGAGAGAGGCCAGGATATATTTGCTCCGATGGAGCAAATCAGTTTTGAAGGTACAATCCACAAAAACACCAAGAACACTAATTAAACAGAAGCACTTGAAAATCACACCACTTTTAAGCACAATGCATTTTTTGTATTGTTAATGCAGTCACAAACAGCATTCACATATGCAAAGTGACTATTGCTAAACCCACCTAATTAATAAATCAGGGTTGCATTTAACTTAGTGAAATGTGCCTGACTGCTTCCAAAGGACACAGGAAAAGGTAGAGGCTTCAAGGACAGCTTCAGGAATTTCCAGTGTTAAAACATGCTTAGGAAAAAAAGATCCAAAAGACCAAGTCAGCAAAAGATGAATTGTTATGGCTTTCTGTGGTTCAGTTCTGTTGAACTGAGTGTGCTGTCAATTACACACAGAAGTTCATTCCAACTTGTTTATCATGACTGCATTTCCAGAGCAGTTCATATGGATCAAAAGTGCTCTTACATGAAGAAAGGCTGTTTTAGGATCAATCCTGCTGGCTCAGTTATGTCCCACATCCATCCTAGAGCCCTTGTGCAAGAAGTGTTATGAGAAACAGTTCACATATGGCAAAGCACATCTCTGCCTGTAATTTTACATTCCACTATCAAACCTTTCTTTCATTCTATACAGCAAGTTCCTGTTGAACTGTGGTGGTCTGGAGAAGTGTATGTTGAAACAGCTGTGTGCTCTTTACCTCATCTGCACCAAGAATCACAGCCAGCTTCTGCTGACTGCTTCACCCTTCACAATCTAATTAAACATGTACACAAGGGTTTTTTCTCCTGCATAGTTTCTTTTTAAATTTCCTGTCCTTTTCTCACCTTAGTGAAAATAGGAAAGGCATCAAACATTGATCAGACCATATTTACATCTATTATGGCTCTTGTTTTCTTAAACTCACTGAAACTGAGAGAACTATACTGCTATTGTTGTTCCTACCAGGAATAGCTACATAAAATGAATCTCCTAGATCCAAGTGATGTGCATCCAAGTACACATCATCCAAGTGCAGCATCAATGCACGATGTTATCTTGATTCCTATGAAAGTTAACATCATTCTGTATTTTGCAATGGTCTGGTTAATTGAGTGAACATGCTTGCTTATGGGGAGTCTTAAGATTATGGAGCTTAAATAGGGTTTTCTCTGCAGCTCTTCATGAAACCTACAAAATACCCACTGAAATGCTGATAACCAAGCAGAAAATGGCCAGATTGAGGAGTGCTGACTTTACATAGCTTTGCAAAATACCTTTTTTCCAAGCAAACTAGTGAAGAATGCATGAATTCTTCTGCTGTGTCGGTTTGGCAACTGCAACACATTGTTGAACTAGAACTGCAGTCAATTGTCGGTCCAACTAATTTCTCAGGAGTTGCTCCTTGTCTTTAATTTCTGTTCCTTTGCTTCTATTTCCTACATGCTTGTAATATACTTGTGGCATTTTCTGAAAAAGAAGAATATTTTTCCTGGAGTCTATGGATGCTATGTAAAAGAGACTTAAATACTATTAAAAAAAAATGGTTTAAAAAAAGCAAATTGTATTGATAGTTAAATGATTGATATAGTAGAAATGTCCATATAGTTTCTGTTTACTTTCGATGCATGAATTTTCTCTTGATTTTTTTGCTCCAGTGTCTGTTTCTGTATAGTTTGGACACCTTTAGAATTCTGAGCATGGGGATATACAAATAATAAATGTCAATATTAAGGTTTATCTAAGGAGCAGAAAATAGGTGGCTTTGGTTGTGGTATATTTCATAGGATTTTCCTTGCACGGGTTCCATTTCAACATCTCACTTTTGGAGAAGTCTCTGCTCTATGGTGCTTTTTGTTGTTGTTGTTTTCTTATTCCAGGTTCCGGTTATTATGTGTAGAAAAATGCTCACGGCCCCTCCTTTTCTTATGAATTACAAGGTTATAATATCATTGCAAAAAAAAGTCATTTGCTAAAGTCTGGGCATGTTGACTCTGAACAAAACAGCCTGAGTGGGACAAAATAATGACTCCTTGGGTCATTTGGGAAAAAGCACAAATATAGAAACAGTGTGAGGGGTTTGGGGTTTGGATTTTTTAGAACTGGAGTAAGGTTGTGAGTAGCTATAGAAACAATATTGGATTTCCTGAGTGTGGTTCATCACAAAACAATTATCTTTTTCTTCAGCTGCATTCATTGAATCTATTTCACAATCATATAGACGTGATTTGGTTGGTCATACTCTAACATGGAGATAGATACCACAGTTAACAGAATATATTGAATACCATGGCCTTTAACTGGCATATTTGGAAACTCCCACTTAAAAAAAAAAAAAAAAGAAAAAAAAAAAAAAGCCCAAGAAAATTCTTGGCAATGCTAATATACAAGTACTTGAAAAGCAGACGGGAAGGGAGGTACAATGGGGTATAAGAATTGGTATACTTGATAATTTCCTCACAAACTCTTCTTGACAACTGTGCACAAAAAGTGTGCAGTGTATTTTTATACTTCTGGGATTCTACAAGCATTCTTAGAATCTGCTTCCCCCACTTTTGAGTTGAAAATTGCCATTTACTGTAATATTAAATGGTAAAAATATCATTTTAGGTTTACACTGGTATAAAGAAAAAAAAAAAAGCCATAATGCCCCATCCATTCCTGTGAACAAAACCAGCTGCCTTGTGAGTGTGTCACCTGAGATTTTCAACAGCTAAAAAGCACATTCTTGTGAAAGGATGCCTTTCAGATTTTTAGAAGACAAAACGTTTTTACTTACTATACAAATACTTTTAACTGTAGGGCCACCTAATGACTCTTAGACAATCACAGCTTTTCTGCGCATTCTAATATAGTGTTTTCTTTTTTTGTTTTTTTTTTAATTAGTCTTTAACAAACTTTAAGTCTATTTGGGTTTTTATTTATTGTGGTGCCACAAAACATTGTTCTTTGTTTGAGATTGACACCAATTTAGTAAGATGTGGCAAACACACAGCTACCAAGGAAATAGTTTCCTTAGCAACAAGGAACCTATTGACAACACTTAACACAGAACCCACTTTAACCCCAATCTGTGGAGTTTCTGTTTTCTGGCTGTTTTTTGCAGCTGTGCAAATTAGATGCTAGAGGACCAAATTTTGCTCTCATATAAACACAGGCAAAGTCATCTTCAATGTGCATGAAAGCAGAAGTTGGTGAACAACCACTTGTCCTACCAAAGCTTTTGAATTCAACATTGTTCATTAACTTTTAAAATACATGCTGTACAAGTCTAAGCTTAAGTGAGGTTAGGCTGGCTGTGAGCTGAGGGTTATCCAGGGTTTAATTGTGCTTAATGTAAAATAATAGGAGAAAAAATCTTTGTGTATTGCTGGGCACACATTTTTGGTCACAGGATACTTATAAATGTCGTTGAGGTAAAAAGCCTGTGTAAATGCAACATTAAGTTTAGGACTTGAGAAAAATAGTGGGAGCAACAAAACTAACATTCAACAGTCTCATGCAGGAATTGCTGCAGCTAACTCATCTATCGTGTGAAATATCAATAACAGTCTATGACCTTGCTGGGGGAGGAAAAGGCTTAACCTGTTTAAATGGAAAATTGGTTTAAAAAAGAAAAAAAAAAAGAGAAGTCCAATACAAGTTTTAAAAAATTAATTTCAACCTAACATTCCTTGTTTGTTATATTTCTACTAATTATCTTTGTGCATCTCATGCATTCTCTGCTTTTCAGATCTAGGCACCTATTCTATATGGGATGGCCCAATATTAATGGTGGTAGCCTAAGCCCAGAGGATATTTGAAAGCAAATCCCTGCTCTGCTACATGTTTTCAGTACAAGTCCCTGTGGACTCAAATTTCCAAAGGGATTAGCAATCATGAATGTTCCCAGTTTGGAACAATCACCTAGAGACCCATTAGGAGGATATGATTTTTGGGAAATGCTAAATACAGTTCTTCTCAAAATCAAATCTCTTTAAACTGTTCCCAGTTAAGCACCCAAATGTGAAGCTCAGCATATGTTAGAAATCCTGCGGATCTTGGCACTGACATCTCTGGCAGTGGAGCAGAGACAGCTGAGGCAGAAATCACCCAGTTAGCCCAAAAACTGCACATTGCAGACCTGCTCAGCCCTGTGCCCAAGGTGCTCAGCTCTGCCAAGACAGAGAGCAAGTTAGCTGGGGTAGAACAGGGCTTAGACAGTTTTCCAAGCAAAGTTGGGGTATCAGTAACTCCTGCATCTGCACCAGCCTGCATAGAGTCAATCTGGGTATGGAGGCACTGCTGTGCATTGCATCATGCAATTGACCTCTTGTGTTTCCATAGTCCTTTGAAGCACACAGGTTTTTAGACTCATTTTCAATGATGCTTTGGATAAGATACTAAAACCATAAATCCTAGTATTTAATTTATGTGTAGACAGCCTGATTTCTAAGAGGGCCATACAGAACTGACAGGTAAAAAGGGGAAATAGTAGTACTGTTGTTTAAAAGGTATGATGTTTAAGAATTAAATATTTCCCTGAAAAAAACAAACAACCAACAACAACAAAAAAACCCTAATACAGGAATGAAATAAGTTTTTTGGCCTGCTTTGCATAATGAAAAGCAGCACTGAAGTGCTAAATTTTGGTATTAGTATAACTTCCATACAGCTTCCAGACAGAACTCAGTGGTTCATCTTTGACAGCTTTTAAGATTTGTTGGCAAATTTTCAATAAAAGTCTCTTCTGAAATGTGCAGCAGCACATATGTAGCCTTAAAAGAATAGGTATCAGGTTAATTTTCATCACAATTGGTTGCACTATTTTAACACTCCACAGCAAAAGTAGAAAATTACAAAGGTGAAAAAAAAAAAAATCTGTTCTATTTCAAACATGCGAATCAGCAAAAACTTTTGAATCAATATGAGCCTTTTTGATGGCTTTGGTAATAAAGATCAAATTTTGAGAATAAAGCCCTTTTTTACTTGTACATAAATAAATTGAAAAGTCACTGTACAAATGTATCTAGAGTTACATTTCAGATCATTCATATTTTCCTAAATGAATTTATGAGTTTGCCTTTCGTCCTACTGATCTGAATTAACTCAAGAGAGATGCTTGCTCTGTGCTGGGCACTTGGAAATTAATTATTTCAAAAGAAAAAAAATTAACTGTGTAAAACAGCTGGTGCATCCTGAAGAGCTGACTTGAGTATTCATCTTCTGTTGTATTTTTCATTGTTTATTTTCTGTATCCTGCTCTGTACTCAAAAGTGTTAAACCTGTGGCATCTGTTAAAGAACTTTACTCTTTGCTGCTACACTGCTGTAATTAAATTGCTGTATCAGCAGTTCCACATTGAGCGTCTCTCTCATTCTGAATGGTTGTGATTTGATTATCTCTTCCATGAACCTTTGCAATTCTGTGGATATGCTTTTGTATAATTAGATGAAGTGTGGTCTGAAAACCAACAATATTTCCTAGCCACTGGTTTTAGAAATCCTTTCTAGAAAGAACACTAGTGATAAACTGATTTTTTTATTTTTATGCAAATTACAAGTATTATAATCTACCATATACTTTAGCATCAGTTGTTCTTTAATTTGAGAAAATGCTGATTTAAAGCATAGCTTAATACAAATTATTCAGTGAAGCATAGATGTAAAAAAAAATATAAACTTCCCTCCTTAAAATTATCATATTCATTTAGTCAAAGATAGAGTTTAATTTTTTTAAAATTAAAAACTTTCAGCTAGGGTAGTCTTCAAAAATATAGATTAAAAAATCCTTCCCATCCAAATCACACTAACAATAGTTTAAGAATGTGTTTGTAAATACATGACATATAATAGAGGGTCAAATTTTAAGCTTTCCTTAGACATCTGTAATTTCAGTTTTAGAGAAGACAATCAAGTTAGTTACACTACAATAAGAAAAGGTAATTAAAGCATAATTTATTCCATACTCTAAGTTTTTGAGACTATCACTAAAGTATCTCTGCCGGCTAAAATTGTAGAACATGAGCTGCATCCTGATGTGAAACTTGCTGGATCCTGCACAGAACACACACTGGCAGGGCAGCAGCAGATGGCCTTCTTCCAAACGTCCGTGAGTTTGCTTCAGTCACATACGGATCAACACGCTTTCTTCCCTGTTCTGTGTGTGTGACAGGTTGGGCTATCAGTGACTCCTGAGGATCCCTCTGGTCCCTGCTCCTCTTCCTTTCTGCTCTAAGCTGAGAGCAGTAAAGTCTCTCTCCGGTTTTTCACGACCTATCGCACAGGGCACAGTGTCAACACTCGACATAATAAACACTAATGCAGTCAAGCCAACAACTAATTTCATTGGTAACTCATCCCAAAAGGCAACTAAAAAGCCTATTTTGAAACATATGCCTTTGTGATGTCAAATAGTGATAATTTCCAATTGACCCCTGCTGGATAAGAGCAAGTGAGTTGGAAGGGATTTAACCTCATCCTAATGCAGGTTTCTTGAGCCATTCATTCCCTCACACTCAAACTAGGTGAGATTTCTTTTTTTTTTTTTTTTTTTTTTGGAAACAGACATTTCAATTTCATTCTTTTGTCTCTAGTGGAAAAGGATGCCAAAAAGTAACATTAGGGATACGTTAGTACTTCAGGTTTTCTGACACTTATTAAAAACTCCATATGACTACACTGCTGCCTGTCGAGGTCGCTGAAGCAGAAACTTGGTGGCACCAAGCCATGGAAAACTGTGGATTAGGCACTAATGAACTTGTGTGATCAGCCCTGTTACCTTGGAAGCTACAGATGCTCCAAAGTTCTCTATCAGCCAAAAAAAAAAAAAAGGGGTGTATCTCTTCTAAAGTGTGGGGGTTTTTTTCCAAATAAGGGACTGGAGGAGACATCAAATTTTGCAAGGAGACCATGGGATCCCCAAAGACAGATTATGTCATGCCAGAAAATAGCAGCTATAAAAAGCTGAGATCTGCTTGAGATAAGCATAGTTACAGCTAGAGCTGCCCTCTCCCCGTGGTGCAGAGAAGGAAATTTAAAAGAATTAATAGTCAAAATAAGTGTCTGGAAAATTAAAGCAACTGTGTTTTGGTAGCAAATAAAAAGAGTCTTTGGGCAAATTAGAAATGTTGATTCCTACTATTGCATTCTTAAGAACAGTATTCAGTGTATACCAGAAGAATTTCCTCTTTTCCATCTGTATCTATCTCTGTTGCTTTTGGTTTTCTTGATAAAACTGCCAACCTGATTCAAGCATTCTGCCTTCAGCAAACTATGCAAAAATATTAACATTTCATTAATAGAACTTACCCTGATATGTAAATGATGATACGTGACAAGCTCCTCTTTATAGCAGTTATTGCTAAACACAAGAGGGTCACAAAAGCTGAAATTTTGATGAGCAACAAACCTGGGACATGTGATTGTACCATAAGCTGCTACTTTTACCGACAACTTGAAAAGCAAAGAAAATCTAGTGACCTGTGGTCTGAGTTGGCCAGAAATTACTATGTGTTTCTGAGGTTAATGAGAGAGAAATTAAGCACATTCACACGTGGTGTCTCTGAGCTGTTTCTGTAAGAGCTGTTAATGTAGGACAGAGGCAATAAACCAATAAATTAAAGGTTCTTAATTATCATTAGAAAATATTGCTATCTTTAAATGCAGATGCAAACGGGGTGAAAAAAAATAACGAACTTTCTGTTTTTAAATTAGCATGAATTAAGAAAAAACACAAGTCAGGTTTTATTTCTTTCTAGTTTTAACTGGGGAAATGCTGAATATGCAATGATTATTTTTTTTTTTACATTAATAATAATAGGAAATGGTAGATAGTGGCATCTCAGCACAATCCTAATTTAATGAGTAACAATAAAATAGTTTTCCAAAGGGACCTATTTAGGTCCAAGAGAGGTGGATATTAAAGTTTCAAGATTTATTTTACTTTTTTAAGGTATGCTGATGTGTGTTTTCTATGGCTGTGTTCTGTCTGCTGATTAGATCTTTTACAATTTCCTTAGTCGGAAGAGAGCTGATGTCCTCCAGACTGGATAATTTGAAAAGGAATCAAGCAGGTCACTGTTTTTTCATTGTGGTTGAGTTGATCTACATTACAAAACTTATTGTTTGGATTTGTGTGAGATGGTGTCATGAAAGGAATGGGAAGGGAAGCCAAATCTGGACCACTGGCACAAATTTAGATCTTGTGGAACTTGGAAAAGGAGGAGACTTGTAACCCAAGGAAAGCCAGGGAAATACTGTAGAAGCTTCTTCTCATCTCTACCAGAAAAATTCAAATGCAAAATGTGACACAACTCACAGAGGGTCAGATAAAGAGAGAAAGTCTAGATCTTAGCAATAATTCAGTGAGAATGCATGTGCACCTGGAAGAGTATGCTTGGGCGTGAAAATAAGGAAGCCAGATATTTATGTTAAAGAATATTTACTGTATACTTTAGGTCATAAAAGCTTCAATGAATTAAAACTTGAAGATGGGAGATTTAGATTAGACATTAGGAGGAAATTCTTCACTATGGTGAGACACAGGAACAGGTTGTCCAAAGAAGTTGTGGAAGCCTCATCCCTGGAAATGTTCAAGGGCAGGTTGGATGGGGCTTTGAGCAACCTGGGCTGGTGGGAGGTGTCCCTGCCCATGCACGGGGTTGGATCTAGATGATCTTTAAGGTCCCTTCAAACCCAAATCATTCTATGAATCTGTGAAGTCTTACACAGCGACTGGGGGCTTTTTTCCTGAGTGCACTTGATGAGCATGCAGGAATCGGTTTCTAGTCTCCCATGCACTCTGTGTTTCTCAGATACGCAGAAATAACAGTGTACTTGGCTAAGCCACAGGAGCACAAACCTGCGTCACGTAGCTAGTTAATTGAGGCATGACTGCATGGCTTCCTCAGGGGGGGTTCTGATTTTAAGAATAGAAGATATAATAGTACTGTTGACTGAAGGGATAGGTTACTTAGTCTTCAATTAGCGAGGGAATCTGTGGAGAATATTTTCTTTAGTGATTGTACCTTACATCCTTTGTAAGTCTCCTTTGTACACTTTTTAGGCTAAAAAGCTTTAAAACTTGGGAAGCATAAAGAAATTCCCTCAAAATATTGTAAACATAATCATTACTAAAATTATGTCAATATAGTCAAATGTGTAATTTCGTATCTGAACATTATTACTATTATTTTGTATATTAATGCACAACAAGTACTGTGCTATTTTTTGTAGCATTCTGTGTCTGTTTCCAGCCTTATCCTTGTGCTGGAAATCTGTAGTGTAAGATTTTCATGTGATGTGGTGAGATCTATATATTTAGAGGAAAATCATAAGACCCTAGAGATGGCAGGAGGCTCCTACACTTCAGACCTGTGTTCTGATACCAGGAGTGGCACAGCCTTTGGGATTTCATGATTACTATGCACTTTTCAGATGACAGAAATATTAATTGGTTTTTTTTCAAGCAATGGGTTTCTATTATTTAGCTGGGATTTTACTTTTTTAGAAATTTCTCTTATTTACCTATGTTATCTGATTTCTTTGTGAAAATTTGTTCTATTCTCTATATTTAATAGTGTATCTCATTAGAGGGGAGAGCTTTAGTTCTGACCATAGGATCCCAAACAATAGTCACTGCTCTGGGAAGGGGTTTAGGGTGCACTGCTCAGACCTGCACAGTTGCTGCTAATTAGGTTTCAAAGTATGTATTTCCCATAAGTGCAGCAGACTAGGGGAGCAGCGTTTGGCTGGTTTCAGGTTAATGAATGAAGTCATTTTTTCAGGAACAGCAGCAATGAGGACTTTCGATCATTCCTTGTTGACTTTGTTTTCAGTGATTCTGTTTGGCGTCGATCTCTTGAGAGACCTTTTTGGATAAATTTCAGTCGACATCATTATGATCAAAAAATAACATGTATTTAAAGCACATAATTAACTACTGGAATTCATATTTAAAACATCATTTGCTAGTTTCTGTTTTCTGTAATGTTTCTTCAGTTTGCATAATCTTTTTTTGTTCCAAAGGTCTATGTTAAAAAAAGGCTCTTTCTTCCGAAGGACACTTGCTCTATAATCCTTTGTTAGGATAACAGGACCATCTGGTCCCATCCATCTCACTACAATTTGATGCTGGGTTAATTGCACCCTGTCAGCATGCATGATTGACACTATGTTTTCTCTCTTCACTAAGAGTAGTCTATTAACAATGCAGTTTGTCTGAATTCTAGGAGATCTTTTCACAGCTGCTTGTGTGGGACTGTACACTCTTCGTAAGTTTTGCTATCAGCCATTACAATAAAAATACATAAAAGTAGATTAATAATAGATCTTCTCAAATTTGGTACATAGGTGCAACCCAATGCATTCTTCTCTAAAAGGGAATAAGCTGGTTTTGAATCAGTAAATTAGAGGGTCCATTATTTCCTTAGCAGAACAAGAATGTGCATCTCACTTCATCCTGTTGTTAGTGTATTGTCACTGCAGCATGGCATGAATTAATGGGCACAATACCTCTCACTACAACTGAGTTATATGAATTTATCCTAACCCTAATTTGTAAAATGCTTAATGCACAATGCTTCCATTTCTCTGTGACTGTAACCAAATGCAAAACAGTCTGGGCAACTGCTTAGCACACCACATGTGATCTCACTGTTCCCAGGTAAGCAAATCCCATGATCCGATGTTTAGTCCATTTTAACATTTGCATCTCTGTGTGTTTTGCTTAGCTTAATACAAAAAGATCTGTGTTGTTTCCATGCAGCTTCATGTGAGGTCTAACACTAACACACAAGGTCTATCACAGGAGCTTGTTAGTTTTGCAGTAAGTGTTCTCCTGCTCTTACAGCACCTGATTTCCAGCACATCCACAGATGGACAAGCAAGATGCACTGTTTGCCATTAAAAGAAATGGACCAACCAAATCATCCTTTTTTGGAAAGCAAGTTCAATAGCTCTATTCGTTTTACAATGCAGACTTCTGCAAGCTTCAATTTGTTATGTTTAAGTCACTTGACTGAGAGAGCTTCAGATTCCATCTCTTAATCTGCCATTGCTTTGCACTTTCTGTTGCCAATGCACCTATGCCATGAGGATTTAACATTACAAGATAACATTTTTCACCTACTTAGTACTTATTTTACATGTGTTGACATTAAGCTAAGTAAACTTGTGCATCATTTTCCAAGGCATAATTTCTATTCAGAAAATACACTTGTACTAGGACTTCACTGATTAAAGCTTCTGGAGGGATGCCACAAATAAAGTATATACAGATAAAACAATGAGCAACAGTGAGCAAGACATTAGAAAATTTAAAAGAGGTCAGTTCTCTACTTGGTTGGGAATTTTAACTGGAACACTTTCTGATTCATGATACCAGTTTCTCCAGACCATCATTTTACTAAGAAAGTAATGCTTTCAGGGCTTGTTGAGAAAGGTTGGCTGGTGGTTTGGTTTTTTTCATGTCCATCATCTAGTCAAAGTAATACAGAGGATAACTTCAGAACATCTGAAAATTTATTAACAGCAGACAAACATCTCCTCACATCCAGGAGAAATCCCATGACCACCCATCCATCAGATATGCTGGGGTCGATGGGTATTGCTAATCCTGGAGGTGGAGGGATGCTCTGTAGCCCTGTGGTGACACATCCAGCTTTGCTGTGGGATACACTGATTAAGTTCTTCCATTTGCACAAAATTATTCCCAAAGAAGTAACTGAATGATCGTGTACATGATGTCTCTGTAAAGCCACCATGTAGAGAATCTTGAACCATGGTATCCCACATCCAAGCAGGTGCCAAAGCACTTAGATGACATCTGATTTGGGGAAGGTGTATTTTAACAGAACAGTGGCAGGAAAAAAAGACTTGGGTTTTATTTTGATTCAGAACTGAAACTTTTCTTACTAACTCTACTTATAATATTTTTTAATTTGTTATTTTTTGTCCTATAATTCTCTTCTTCCATGACTTCAGCAAACTATTTATAGATTTCCGAGTCCCAATTTTCTGGTACATGCAGTTGAAAAATACTTCCTTATCTTCAGTGAATATTAGGCCCTTACATAACATATGTTCATATCGCTTACTGGCTCTAAATTTGGTTTTAAAGACTTGCACTATGAAAATGTTAAACTGTGAACCATCCCATATTTTTTTTTTCTGGCATCGTTGGTGGTTATGATTTATACTGTGAAAGGACAAAAGAAAGGTTGATGTTATAGCCTTTTTTAAAAAGAAAAAAATCTGCTTCTCCAAAGATCATTCAGTCAGGAACTCTAGTTTTGATTGTCACATCTTAACTGACAAGCCAAGTGCTGTTCCCAGTTGTACTGTAACTGAGGCTGGAATGGGGCTCTTTTTTTTCCCCTTAGATGTTGGATAACTGGCACATCTCCATGTGTGAGGAGATGTGAAGACTCTGTGATATTATCAAACATCTTTTCTAAAGGAAATGACAATTCTTTTTGTCACTTTCATTGGTACTTTTACATGGCAGTTGCTATAATTTAATGTAATTATATCTTTCACTGTTTTTTATTCTTCTATTGTATATATATTCATGCTTCCTCAGATGATAGTTTTCATTGCAGCTCCTGGTTTTCTTATAAAGAAATTAACTGATTACCTTGCTGCACCTCAAGAGATATGACTCCCTAATACCCTTCCTGGGTATTGTTCCATCTCAGGATTCTCACTGATGAAGCAGTGAGAAGCCCTAAACATTTCTATTCATACTAACTCTGTCCCCTACCATATTTTGTGATTGTCATGAGAATAGTAGTGCATTGAATTAATCTTGTTCCTAGTCATCAAATTATTATAACTTAGTTTCAGCAAATACAGTAGCTACTCAAAAAACACATTACTTGGTAGAGCTTGTTGAAATATTGTGCACATACAGCAAATGCGACAAAATTTGCCACTTCACTGGGTTTGCAAAAAGGGAGAAAAGGAGAAAGAAATCCCCCCCTTTTTCTCTGCTGTAATATCACTAATTACCTCATTAGCAAAAGGCCATTCCATCAACAAAAATGTGCTTTTTGTACATTTTATGCAAGTGACCTTGAAAGTTATATATGAAATGGAGGGTTTGCTGCACTTTTTTTGGACCAAAAAAGGCAAATACCTGATGATGCAAAAGATAGTGGAGAAGAAATTACTCCAGCTTCAGACTTGAGACAGCAGCACGGTGCTCTGGCAGCAGCAATACTGGCTGTGCCCCTAGACCATTCTTACATTCCTCTTCTCTCTGTGTCCTTGGGCAAGCCTGTCCAGGCTCCTATAACCATGCTTCCTACTCACATTTTCTGCCTACCATGTTAATTTACATGAGGAGATCTTAGAGGCACTGAGATTCAGAGGGGGATGTTCTTACTTAATTGTATGATGGGCAAAATCATGACTGCATTGACATCAATGGTGAAATGTGCCTTTGATGGAATCAAAGCCAGAATTCCACTGTTGCTTCTGATACTGATCAAAACAGTGCTTCAGAATCAAGCACCAAGAGAAAATATATGGTCTCTCCAACTGCTTTTCAAGAGATCTGATCAGTAGGACAATTTAGCTTCGTAGAGAATGATATTTGTAGCCACATGCAAATTGGTACTCTCAGGAAAGCTAACAACAGTTAGCTAAATTTTAAATCTATTTTGTAAAATAATTTACCTTTCTGAAGTTTCCAATGCACATAGAATCCAGGTGTTTGTTGGTTGTGGGTTTTTTATTTCTTACCAAACTTACGGGATCAAACTTGGTGAAGTTCAGAATTTTAGGTGAGGCAGGGGCTCATGTTTCCAACTGTCCACTGGTTCATGAGCTGGCTTTGCTCAGGAGGTAGCTGAAGAAAGCACCTGAGGAAGGAATGACCAGCTTATGCTCAAGTTTGGTCACAAAAGACCTAGGGCAGGTTTACCAGTTGGCTCGTGAGTCGAAATTAAATCAGAGCTAACAAAACCAGAGGAGAGGTAGCCAGTTACTAGTGGGGAAATTCAGAATAGTTCTGTCAGTGCTAGTGAAGATACTCTGAGCATGCAGCAGTGGAAAGCCCAGCATTCAATTTGTTGTTGCTCCTGCATTTGAAGGTTTAAAAAGCAATCGTGTAGCAGGCTTCTATCTTCTCCCTAAACAAGTACGAGGTGCCCCTACCTGTGCTTGCTTTCCTACACAAAGCTAACATGTGCTTTTATTCATGGAAATCAAATGAAGTGATACAGCAGTGAGGACAAGAGTGTAGGCAGTAAAACAGAGCTTATGGGATCGTGCCTTCCTACACTCAAAATTTCTGTGTAAGTGTATTTAGCAATAGATACAGATTATAAGAACGTGCTTTCTTGTTGTTCCCAAGTCCCGAGACTGAGGTTTCACTTTTCAAGACACAGTCATTTTACAGTGCACTTTCATACTGTCAAAGTTGCTGGGGAAGATATTCAGTCAGCCATTAAAAGGTGGGAAAGCATCCTGCTGTTATGTATATGAGAGCAGGGCTTTGTCTTGTCACACGTCAGGTACGCAGCAGTAGAGGGAGAGAAAATCGTACTGGTGTATGATGGAGTTTGCAAGATGTCCTCCAAACCTTAATTATTGGATTGTGTCCTGGGATAAGTGATGCTGTCATTGAACCCTGATTAGTTCAGAGGCAGGCTGGATGCAAGAGGGAGGAAATATAATGTCAGACTGGTTAATTAGCAAGCAAGTAAAAGCCACCGAAATTGTACAATCTGATGAGCAATTTGTCACCCACTCATTTTAACCTAGAAATGTGGTATCACTTTGCATTTCCTTTATATTTTCCTTTTTTGGATCTCTTTATATGTGAAATAATTTGTGACCCCTGTATGGGCTAAGCAAGTGTTAGTGTGCTTACGACTTAGGTGAGATAAACTCTCAGGGCTGAGAAGAGTAAGTGACTTGTCCAAAGGTTACACATCAAGATCACTGGCAAAAAAAAACCTGTGAGTCTGAACTGGCAGCAACTTACTCTAAGCTGGTTTAGAAACAAGAAAATATGGTGCAGAAAATTAGACAGATGGAGAAGAATGTAAAATTCAAGGTCAGAATATTTTGTGAGTTGATTATACAGTCCTCTGCACATTCAAGGTTTCAGTTCATTCCTAATGGGCAAACAAACTTTTGGGACTTGAGCTTAGGGTAAACATATTTTGTGCTATTTTGGTGATTCAAAAGCCTACTTAAAGCTGACTTAAACTAGCAAGTGGGAGTTTCTATCTGCACACGGATATGCTTCAGTGACTTCTAGCTTCTCTACCACCCCTTGTCTCAGCATAAGGAGTCTGCATGGGGGATAGCAGCACTATTACACTCCTGCACTGCACACATGTAGGGTCAAGAATGGAGAGTAATTATATTACTTTAGGGACTAGGCTTGCTCAAAATCAGGGAAATGCTAAGAATTCTTCTTTCTACCTTTAAATTCTTGGGCTGCATCTCAGACATTGCTTAGGACCATATGTGAATGTTGAACTTCTGATATACTTGTGAGCCATTCTCCCTGACAATAATTATTTGAACAATGCTTTATACTAAATATTAGAACATTTCAAGAAAGCAAACCTAGCTCTCAGCAAACTGCTCTTTCTTCGTAAATGTTCAGTAAACATTACCCCTTAAAATGGAGAAGGGTAATCATCCAAACACGTAACTTGGAAGGTGTTCAGCCAAAAAAAGCAGCAAAATCTTTTCCTATTGTTCTTTCCCAAGAGGAAGATATTTATTTAATTATTTATTTAGCTTTTGAAAATACAGAGTACTTTAGCATTTCCTGGATTACTTTTGAAGACTTGCAGGTTCTGAAGGAGTCCTTGACTGATCTTACAAACAAGCAGTGCTTTAAAGCATCATCAAGATTTTAGAATAGTGTATTCAAGATGTCTATTAAATTTAAAGTCTGAAGAAGGGTGTCTTTCTAAAAGTTTGCCTGTCTTTTTCCAGTCTAATCAACTGATCTAGTAAAATATTTGAGTTCAGAGTAAGGGTTTCCCAGAATTAGTCCCCTGCTGTTGTTATAGGATTCAAGAATTGTGAACTGCCCTGAATTTTCCTGCTTCTTCCTTGTGGTACCTAAGGGTTTGCTTCTCCTTGTCATTTATTGATGACTGTTATTCGTAAGTATTTTGCAGCCCAGAATTTAAGCAGGTATGAAGCAGATGCTTTCTGGGTCTCCTGAATTAAAGATCTGCCAAGGATGCTTGTGAGTCTTGATCCTTCAGTAGTTCCTTATCTGTATCAAATCAGGAAATGACAGTGACATCTGGGCAGGGAGGAAAATTTAGGAAGAACAACTTTTTAGAGCTTTGGAGACTTAAATATTCAGAGCCCCTGCATAAACACAGCTGAACCCAAAAAAAAACCCACCCAATGTTGTAGGGACCTTGGCAAATAGGTTTCTGTGTTCTGTGGATGTGTTCCAGTGGGGACGATAGCTCTCCACTACTGCTTGTTCCCCAGGATAACGAAATGCAGAGTATCTTGTGAGTGATTTATAACAGTCACAGGGTTAATTTTGTGTTTTATTTCAATAATTTCAACCTGGTGCATGCATGCATACAAACAAAATGTTTACATGTCTAGGTGCTAGGGCAAACTCTGCACACACATGGAATGTAAAACTACAGAAGTAATCTGGAATATGAGAGATGGCTAAATTAAAAAATTATATCTATAGCAAGATGAGGGGGCGGGGGTAGGAGTTTCTTTCTCTAAATCATCCTAAGTTTCTTTGTTTTATCCTAAAGCCTTCAACAGACTTTGCCTCCAATGCCAGATTAATTTGATACTAGAACAAACATTTATTTTGGGTTAGGTGTCAGGTACTGAAAGCAAGATGCTACTAGTAAAATTAAGGTGAACTTAGCCATCGCCTAGATGGTTGAAAATTAACTCATAACCTTTATGGATCTCAACTAGTAAAGCTGAGTTTTGAGGGGGTTTAGTGTTGCTCTCCCTTCTAAATGTAAACCTAGGCTGGATAGTGTTGTCTGTCCCAACAGCCCCACTGGAGCTCTGTCGGGCTTGGCTGTGCTATTACCAGAGGTTGTGTTAGTCTGGCTCCTGGTTAAACAAAAGTCTCACCTCAGATTAGAGTCCTGCAGCACTTCTACTATCTTGAACGTGAGCTGTTTAGCATGCCATACAATTGGCTTTATTTCTGAAGAGGTAAGATATGGCATGGTTGGATTTAACCTGATAGGATGCTGCAAAATTGCCTCTGATTGTTTTAAGTTATTTCAAGTCAGTTACTTATTATAATTTTGGCTAACAAATATTGACACATCAGTATTCCACCCGTGGCTGAACTGACATGAGCACATAAATATGATGCTAAGCAAGCTGGCAAGTACCTTTTGTTCACAGCTACTCAAATTAAAGACAGGTACTTTGGTGTGTCTTCAACCAGAAACAAACTGTGAAAATTCATTTCCCAGTGCTAGTCGGGTATTTTTGTAACTCACTCTGATCACACTGCATATGCAGATACAAGTTAAAAAGAAGCTTTTCAACTCTTGCTTGTTTACACAATATTAGAAGCACTTTATAAAAGTGGATGTTAATTAATGCTGTATTTTAATGGCATTCCCATGAATTTGTAAGTACATTCTGGAGAGACTTTCAAACATAATTTACTTTCAAAACAATTGGGCTTATCATGATCAAAATAATTCAAAATATTATTTTTTTTTATTTCCACTACATTTGCTATGAAATTGTTTATGCTTAGCTGTCTCACATATATAGAAAAGGGAAAAAAAATGAAGAATGTTTATCTTAAATTTTAAAAGGATATAGATGTTCCCTCTTCAATTCATTCTACTAATTTTCAAAGAGAGATAGATATGCATTGAGTTTTCAGGGGCTAGCTATATCCTTGTGCTCATGAAAAAGGTAGCTATATATTTAATTTTCTACTTAACTTATCTTGCATGTATCCAGCTATCACTCAACTCAAGTCCTGCAGTCACAGGAATTGTACACACGTGAAGCACAGCAGCACTTACAAGGATGTTCTACATGGAGGCACTATTCAATAACTCAGTCTGAGATATTTATAAGGAGATTTAAATGTTTTCAGACAAATTCCTTGAAACTGTGGCAATTATTTGTTATGCAAACCATGGTGTGAACTTTCCTGACTTAGCATGTTATTTTGTAGGATAAAGTGGAGAGCTCTCCAGTGTGAAGTGTTAAATTATGATCTGCAGAATAAGGGGACCATGCGCTGCTAAGAACAGTGAACGTGTAGGGTTGCACCATATGCTGTGTCTGAAGGAAGGGTGGAAGTGCAGCTTTAGGCTCTCTTAAACTCAGCTTCAGGACAATTGCTGAATTCCCCCAAATGCTGAAGATCTCTGGTCTGTCATTTGTGTTAACTACATTTTTGTATTTTTCTATACTCATGATTTCTGGATTGGGCTGAAGCCAAAAATGCCCAAGTATTTCAAATACATCTGTATTTGTGGTCATCTTCTTGGCAGAGCACATTGGAAATGTTAGCAGTAATATCTTTTCTCACAAGATCTTTGTCTCTTACACAAAGAAAAAGTTTGTGTAAGCTATTGGGATCACATCTGAACAGGCTGCACCACCAGACATAAGCTGTAATCTAAACAACTGCTTAACTATGTAAAGTTTAGCTCTTGAGCTGAGCTTAGTGTTTCCATCTCTAATAGCAACAACAGAGTGCAACCAAAATACTTAACCCAAGTGTCTTGGAACTTCTGGAAGGTTACAGGCAGATGAGAACACAGACTTCTTGGCTTGCATCCACCTCTCTTTTTTTGCATTATTTTTAGGGTCCATTTTCAATGTTGTTTAGCCAGTATTGAAGAAACAGTCCCACTATATAATGACTTCTGATCATTCTCTGTAAAATTGAAGGACATGAGCCCATAAGCCATTTGACTTCAGGAAAAGGAATCTTTAAAATGTGCGTCAAGGGCAGGAAATAGCAAACTTTCCTGCTTCCACATCTATCTGAAACACAGAGAATATTTTGTCCAGAGAAGTAAATTGTTAAACTTTCTTTTTAAAGAAAGCATAGGAATTGTTTGCTTTCCTGTCTATCAATTAATTAGAAAAGGTGATATGGTTTTCAAGTCTCCCTTTGACTCCTTAAGTGGAACCAAAGTCTCATAACAGAACTTTTTATTCAGGCTGTGTAGTTGTCAAAACACAAGGAAGGGAAGGGGATATGTCAGATGAAGTAAATACAGAAGGTGAAACAGCACAGTCAAAAGTTATGAAGAGATGGTACGTTCCCTGCAAAAATGACTGCAAGTGCAGAGACAATAAAACTTGAAGCGTTAAAATCCAGCACAGTTACACATCTGACTTTCCATTTATTACAGTTCACTATTTTAAAAGGGATCCTGAGTCATAAACATGGCTGCCAGGAGGTCCACCTGGGTCCCATGAAAAAGATAATAAATACCCCTCCCCCGACTTTCTTCTGTCATATTACAGATATTGCAGTGATTGCTTTGGGGCTTTCAACCCAGGCCCTAGAAACCGTGTCCCCTGTGCTTTCCTCTCTCCATAAGTCGTGGTTATAAAACATTTTCATCTGTGCTCTGTATCAGAAGGCATCTGCATTTTATTATATTTCATCTTTGTGCCAAGAAAGGAATATGTTTTGGAACTTCCGAGCACCGTCATATAATTTTCATTAATAAAGGAGGAGGGAAGTACCATCATCCAGCACTTGAAATGACCTTAGAAGGGGACCCATGTGAATCTGTGCAGACACAAAAGATCTGGAATAGCAGGAACCAGGTTATCTTTGGTGGAAGTTCTTGACATTACACCAATAATGAACAATTGGTGGCAATGTTTTCGTACTAAAAAATTAAGGAAAAAATAAATTAATTACACTGATTACTCATGGTTTGTAAAATACTGATATCCTGTAGTAGCCATATATTAGCTCAGCGTAAATCTGTTCAGCAGTACAACTACACCAAGCCATGGCTGTCTGTTTTTTCTTGCAGGACAAAGCAAAGGCTTTGCAGCATTTCTTATTGTCATGTATTTACAGAATAACCTGTGCCAGAACTGGCCACTGTCAGCAAAGAGAAGGCCAAGCCAGGCTTTTTGTTTGTTTGTTTGGCAGACAGAAGCTGTAATGGCACAGCCACAGAACCAAGGAATTCCCTGGCCTTTCATGGATGTTGGCAAGACATTAGCTACACCTTCCTCTCTCCTCATCTCATCCTTCCATTCATTTTCTTTGGTAAAGTCTCTCAGTGTGTGTTGGCAGGTATCCAGGGGCCTGCATGGAGTAAACGTTCTCGAGTTGCAGAGCCCGGTGTTGTTGGAAAGGCTGTTTGTGAGCAGAGGAGCGAGCTCAGCTCAGCCCAGCTAGTCCCTTCTCGTCCTGTTTTTCAGTGACATTCATTTTCTCTGTGCACATAGAAGATTATTTCATCTTCCTCAGTTTCCCAACATGTAAAATGAAAAAATATTATTGGTCTTCACAAGACCATAATGAGGGCAAAAAGGTCAAGAAGAGCTCTAAGCTGAGAAGTGCTTTGTAAGTGCAAATTATTTTTCTGACACAGACTTTGCTGCGAAGTTACGTAGCTAATATTTTAGCTGCCTTTTTTTTCCCCCCCCCAGTTTTAAATTGTTATCTTGAAAATACACAATAGCAAATTTTTACAAACTTTAGCCAATCAGGGTCAGCCCTCCCAGATAATGTAAATACAATTAGTTGATTTAAAACACATTTCATGTTATGCTTATCTGCTAAGTGTTTCGGTTATGGCGTTCATACAGAATGAGTCACTCATACATATTCCTCAAGGAAGAGCCAAAAGATGGAAGGAAAATACAGCCTGAGGAAAAAGTCTATAAAGATTTCTCGCTTTTCTAATCCCTTCTCTCTAATGTTTCTTTGTAAATTTGTCAGATGGGAATGAAATTGCCTCATAACTCTCCAGACGTGAAGAGCATCACTGCACAAAATTACGTACTTGTCAAAGCAAGGGGGAATTTATGTTGGTGTTCCTGAGATGTGATTTTATTCAGTCTATTTCCTTTGTGCACATCACAGCAACTAGAAAGACAAAAACAACTAGTTTATGTATATCTTCCTTTCCCCCCCTCCCTCCCCTGTTTTTCACCTCTGGTGAATTTTTTAGCTTCTGTTTCTCCCTGTTGTTTTCTTATCCCCCCCTCCCTCCTTTTATCTACTGCTTATTCCTAGTGACAGTAACTTCCATCCAACAATGCTGCGACGAGAGCAGCGATGATTCTACCAGCACCAGGCAGTTCAGACAAGTGCTACAGTAATTTCCCTATGGAGCATGGAGAAAGGTGTGGCTTGTCTCCTGGTTAGGACAGATGTTAGTATAGAAACCTGCAACATTTCTTGCAGGCAATCAAATTGTCATTTAAATTAATACTTTGCATTATATTTTAGTATTTTAATTTACACTTCATGCATTTTCCCACAAAAGCTTCTGCAGTTAACTATTATAGTTAAACTTATGGAAAACTTCTTCCCAAATTACCTAAGTCCAGGTTCTTTGTGCTATTTTGAATGATATTATTTTCAATCTTTGTGCAGTATTTCTTCCTTTAGTTTAAAGCTGTGTTATTCAATGAAGTCTAAAGCATTAGGTACATAAAATCCTCTGAATTTCAGCTACTCCTGGTCATGACCTTCTCAAGACATTTAGAAAATTTCAGCCTTTTAATTGACCTATTTGTGATTTTCCAAAACACCTGAGATGGTTTTAAAACCAGTGTTAATGAAGAAAAAAAAAAAAAAAAGCCAACAAAAATTACATCTTCAAAGCACTGTTCATGATGGATCTATTAACCTCTTCTGAGCTACCAGAATGACTTACCTCACCTAACAGGGCCTTTTAGGTACCCTCTCAAGGTGTAGGATGAGAAGACATACAGATCTACTACACCTCATCTTACCTGTCCTAAGTACACTCAAGGGCTTTTCTCCTCTTGCATGAATCAATCTATTTCTATCAACTGTTAAGAGGGCTCTAGATCACTAACTTGGGCATCTTGGACACTAACTTAGCTTGGACATCTTTCAGTTGAGATGAATCTGAATGCAGTTGCCCAGCTTGGTTTATTTTACTCCATGTCACTCCCCTGGGAGACTCCTTCAGCTCTTCTAGCCATTTTTTAGTGAAACTTCAGTTTCATCTCACTTAAATAACAAATATAGTTTGGTTCTTACAATCTGGTCATATCTGAAGCTTTGTATTGTATATCTGAATCTTTTTTTTTTTTCCTAAATGTCACCTCTTCTTCCCCTCCCTCATCACCTTTGGAGATTGGTGTTCACTTCCCTACATATATTTAAAACACTGTATTCCAAGAGTGCTAAAAGGGCAAACTTCCATTTGCTCACACACCAAGACATGTCATGTATTTACAAGTATAATAAATATTCTCAAAAGGATGAATGTGGCAATAGAAGAGCAGGTGATATGCTGAGAATGTGATGATTTTGCAAGGCAATGTTAGAAAAAAAATCTTTAACTGGATCTGAAGTTTTCTGGGAGCTGGACTGTGAGGTTATTCATTATACAGCAAGACAGATTCTTAATGTATGCTTTTAAGTGCTGTTACAGTATAAAAAAACCCCAAATTTGGCTCTGTCCCTGCTAAGAAGGTATATGTAAAAATATATTTGAACTAGCTCTCAAACTGGTTTTAAGCTGCAAAAACCTCCTTATGGAGGCCATCACCAATTCCTGTATGAAAAATACCTAGGAGGCTATGGATAAGCCTGTGCAGATCCTCCTCTTCATCAAACATCCTCCCTCTTTTTATGTTGCTGGGCTCTACAGCTTTTTGTACGACCTTCCAAATATTATCCTTATGCAGTCAAAACCAACCTCTCATTGTGTACGATCTCCAGAAATAAATGTTTTGTACTTACAGAGTGCTAAAAGGAAAGGTAGGGTCTGCTCTCCTCCTTACCACCACTAAGAAACATATTCAGGCAAGGACCAGCAGTGAAATAACTCATGGCTAAGAACAGTCAATCACGGACTGCACACCCAGACAGAGATGCTTTATACTACCTGTTGGACCAACAGATGAGTGTATTTCTTTTGCCTTCATCATGGTCTGGTCCTATAAGTGTCTGTGTGTGAAACGGTCCTTGAAGTCAATGAGCCTTTAATGCTGTTGGTTCATATTAGATATCTATCAGCATTTTATCTTGGTGAGGGTGTAAAATACTGGCTTAGAACAATGAAGAAGAGTTCCTGGAGTCATCCCAGTGACTTCTTAAAGCAGTTTTCCTGCAGTATATGGGGTATAAAATTATCACGGTATTGATGGAGCTGGGAGGCTGGTCTGAGCAGCCTTGATCTGGGGCCTGGAGATCCCTGCAAAAAGCAGCAAAGCAAAAGCCAAGCCACATATTGTAAAGTAACAAGAAGAATTTTTATTATTGTTTTTTTTTCCCTTTTGTATTTTCCTTACCATTTGGATCAGATGTACATTGTTTATAACCCCTAGTTTACTGGCCCCAAATATCATTACAATGTCTGCAGTATGATATATGTTTGGTTGTTACCCTTTTAATGGATAAAAAAAGATTTAAGTACTTCATTCTGTTGCATTTTGACAGCTGTTAGCCATCATTTTTCCATTCACCTGCATTTAGCAATCCCATAAAGGGAGGCAATCTTAGAACTAACAAGAGCTGGGCACTGCAAGGTGATAATTCTGTATCACTTTGGCCTATAAATACCTGACAGGCTTTGCGCTGAGTCAGCAGTCTGTAACAAAGTGGCAGCCATGCCCTTTTATCTGTGTGAGTGTTTCACAGCAATTGGACTATCAGCCCCTGCAGTGAAAATCCATAGTATCGATCAGGCTATTTCTCCACTGTAATTCTTTTGTAGGAAATCCCTGATGACAAATTTTATCTGCACCACTTTTTGATCGCTGGTTTGATGTAAGCGATCTCCAAGGGCAGAGTTAAGCTCCTGGCCGTTCCACGTTATCAAGCACTAGCTTTATTTACTGAAACTACAGTTGTGGTCACCAACAAAAATAAAAAAAGCAAGTGAGAGAAAGGAGGAGGTGGAGGAGGCTGAAAATTAAGAGTGAAATAATATTTCAAAATGCAGAAACAAGGGAAAAAAAACATACAGTTGCATCATCTACTTGATTCTGAAGTGTAAGTTATAAAAGCATGGACTGCACTTAGAAACACATACATAGTAGAAATATGTTTTGATAAAAAAGTCTACATGATATATATATTCTGTATCTCAGAAGCTGAGTATTTGAACCTGATCCTACAAGCTCCTGTGAATAGTCCCAAAGATCCCCCTAGGACTGCCCTGCTGGGGAAGGACTAGTGCACATCAGAAAGCGGAAAGAATTTTACTTTGTTCCGTTTTCAAACTGATAAATATTCCTTCTGAGCTGCCTCACTGGTACTTATTGCAATATGTCTCAGGCCACACAAGGGCTTCCTGTTGTGATAAGATTCCAGGTTTTTCCTGCAGTCCCAAGGGGTGAGGAGCTGAGGTCTGTTCAGACACGCATTGAGACCAGATGGTGGTGAAAAGCTTGTATCTACAAACCTCTGGTTTAAATGCAATCACAGTAGATACTCATATAAGTGATACCACTCTGTGGATTAGTTTAGGCTCTTTAGACTAAAAATTTAACTTCAAAATCCTACAAAAGGAGGGTCACGAATTTCCAGTCTACCTGAGCTAAGTAAGACTGAGAAGCATCAGATATTACAGAATGTACAAGGCTATTAATGTGAATTCAGATTTTATTCCACTTTTGATTTAAATGTAGGTTATTGTCTCACTGGAGTTATTACATATTATCCCTTGGACACCATAAGTTTCTCATTTTTCAGTTCCTGATAAATGAACCCTTTACTCCTCTGCCCTTAGGTAAGTTTTCTCACTGCCAGTTGTTGCTGTAGTAGATTGGTGTTACTTAGCATGGCTTTGCAGAGATGTTTTCTTTTTACCTGAGTAATGCAGCATGAAACACTGAAACAGGGCCTTATATTTTTATTTAAAGCCCTGTGTCATTGACATATCCCAAACATGGCATGTACAGTACAGAATTACTTAGGAAAATAGTCTACCTCTGGTGTATTTTTTCACCCAAAACATGTTAAGCATAAAACTAAAAATAACTTGCATAGCAATGAGTTCTTCATCAAAAAAATATCTGTTTGTATAGCTGGACTGCTGCATACAACTATGTCACTCTGATAAAATTCAGTTGCCTAGTAAATATATATCTTTGGATATATGTTTACTGAGCAGCATATATTGGATTAGGCTTGGAGCCAGTCCAATTTCATGACTACACCTTTGAAAAATTGTCTGATAAATACTGAGAGGAATAATTGTACATGAAGAGAATAGTAATTATTACCCACTGGAGTGGATTTTCAGCAGATAATGTGAAATACTTTGTCCATTTGGAGCCCTATCCTGAAGAAAGCACTTTAATAATTTTCTTCAGCACTAGCTCAATTAAGTGTTGAGAGTATCTGGGATTATCTGGGAGAAACTACTTTGGCTTTTCATATGGTTGACCACATTCAAAGTCTGAATAAGTTCAAAGTTTGAGTAAGTTTGATTCATAAAAGTAGAATCATAAAACCCAGAGAGAGATATTAAGATTCTCAGGGGGAGTTGAATGAATTTCAAAATCAATTACACCCTTTATTTAAATTTTATATACCACATATCTCTATCCAAGATTTCTGACGTAATACAGTGAACAAAATTCAAAGCATGCAGTTTAGCTCAAAGTATGTCATTATTACTGAATTATCATAAATCCCAAACACGTTGCACAACACTTTTCCTCTAAATTAGCATCGGGTAATCATTTATCCTTTTCTGTACCCAGGAATGCAGTTCTGCCCTGTGCTTGAAAGGTTAGTGTATCTGGAATTAGACTGACCAATGTAAGATCTAATTCACTAATTACTATTTTATGTTCCAACCTTGTTTTTTAATATGTTTTTTCAAGTCCAGTTGCCTCTAGTACCAAAGAGAAGCAGCAGCCCCTTGGGTAGTGTCTAAACAACATTAGGGCCTTACAGGCTAATGCAACCTTTGAGTTACCAATCACATATTTGAAAAAGTATGTCACGGGGTTTGTTTACAAAATATTCATACTTATTTATTTTATGTTTTATATTTAAATTTATTCCTGATGAAAAATACTGAATTGACATCAATAGGGGCTCCTTTTGTGTGTGTGTGGTACAGACAGGTGCTCATTTGATGCTACACTAAGACCACCAACCCATGTCACTTAAACTACTGAACAGCCATCAAGTAATAATGACTTCCAATTACTACTAACTTGAGCTAGAGTTGAACCAGTGACCTCGAAATACTCTGTATCCCATTAACAGTTCCCTAAGCTGTCCAGTCTCCTGGTGTTTGATTGTTCTGAACATAACAAAAGAGCTTTCCTTCATTTCTCTTTATTTCATTTTTCAAAGCTACTTAAAATTAGGGGTGGATAGGTATTGGAATACTCAATTTACAGTTTCCCTGTATCTCTAATACCATATCTAGGGGAACAGCTTTCATTTTCACTGAGAATACCTCCCGCTGAAATGAAATTCTCTTTTCTCAGTCCTTGATGCCTTGTCTGTCACTGATGTATTTTGCACACCTAGATTGCAAGAATCAGTAAAAGCTGCCACACTTCTTCCTCGTGTGACATTATCGTGTGGTCTCAAACTCTCATGATTCCTGGTATGTCCTCTCTGTTACGAGAGCATGTTAAGAGCTGACTAGATAATAAGAAATGAGCCATTAGGTGCTAATTTCTGTTTGTGGAATACTACTCATTAGATTTTCTATATTGATTAGAAAATTTTTTTCCCTTTTTTTTTTTTTAAATCTATGCTCAGGAATGGGTACTGAAATATTGGATATTTTCACCAGGCCAAGTACCATGCTAATCCCTTAGATACCAGCTCCAGGGCATCATGTAACACAGCAAGTATTTTCAGAGAGGGAGAGGACAATGGGCCACCATGGTCGGGGCTATGGGCTCATCTGTTGGGGTGCTTAGCCTCAGTTTGTGGGTTCAAATAGGTGACCTGCTAATGGTAGAAGCAAGGGCAACACTATCTATATACTTGAATACTAAAAAAAATAAACACTTTTTGTGGCATCTACCCAGCTGCAAGGATTTGCCAGTTCATTTGCACTTTTACAATCTAAAATAGGCTCAGCTGCAGCACTTTGGTGTACCTTTGTGACACCTTCTCTGAAGAAAAGGTGTCAGTTCATTATGGTTTGTAACCCACCACCTGCCTGTCTCATATCTGCAGTAAGAGATGCAGTGATATTGTTGGGAAATTTCATCCCACTTTCTTCTCCAAATTTCTGGTGCTTTGGGGCAAATTCAGTGTTTTCATTAACATTTAAGATAAATCTGGAAAGAGCACAGACATTAATGCAGATCACAGGCCAGAAATGCTAAGCAGTAACAGCTTCCTTTGATCTACTGAGATATGTCAGTTGTAAATATTTTTACACCCCTGGAAATCAGCACTGTGTAGCCCTTGTCCAGATAAACGGGGAGTTTAGCCATCAGAATCCTGATAACTCGTGCTCTGCCAAACACAAATACCCCACAATCCCTTCCCAAACCAGGAATATTATTCCTAAGGGCAGGATTTAACTCACCCATGTCCTTCTTATTTCTTCACTGGTGAGACCTAGGCTTCTGCTCTTCCATCATGGTACTGGTTTTGGCCCCATTCTCAGTGGTCTTGTTCATCCCATATACATTATAGTATGTTAAGTGCCTAGTCAATATATGATTTTACTAGAATAGTCTCAATTTAGGCTTCAAAATTGAATCCCTTCTTTACAAGGACTGTAAGATCAGCAGTGTAAAATACCAGGCTCAATACATGGGAAATTATTCACGTTGGAATTCACAGCTGAGACAGCTGCACACATGCAGGTCTCTTGATTTACCCCTGAAGAATGAAACAACTCTATTGCAAACAGCATTTGGAAAGTAAGATGTTTTCTTTCCTGCTCCAAACTTGTCATCTCAATGGTCTTCCTGTCTACACATAACCTTTGACTACAATTTTAATATGTGACAGCAAGGTAGATCCAGTTTGGCCAGGTCCAAAGAAATGTATTCTCAAAGGTGGTCAGCATTCAGTCAGGTTGTTTCACCTTGGCAGTTTGTACCAGAGAAAACTATTCCTTCAAGCACAGGGGTACTTAGCCAGGGCAAAACAAAGCTATAGTAAATGTATCTTCCAATGACATTACATCAATGGGTTAGTGAGGTTTTTCCCTTTAACACACTGATGATATTAATTACAACTATAAACTGTATGTCAAGTTTCATCAGACCTGTCTTCCACCATCAAACAAAAATAGCCTAATGTCAAAATACTGAAGTCTCCCAGCTGCTGGAAATTCCACTTCCCATCTCCAAGTGTTTTTCTTTACCACAAAATAACAAGCAAGTCCCACGTGTTTGTATCAGTCCTGAAAGTGCTGTCTGTAAAAGTCATGTCATAACCTCAATCAATCACTCAACATTGGCCAACACTTTGGTAGATGATCCAGAAATACTACTTACTGGGATTATACTTCAGGAAATAACATATTGCTGGCTGACAGCAGCAGCAAAATACTTCATAAGGAGGTCAGATAACCCAGAGTTACCCACGTAGTTTCTTTCTGTAGTTTCTGGGGCTGCATCTGTTTACACACCTGCAAGAATTTGCCACAAAGTACTTGGAAACCAGGTAGCAGGATGAGCACTTAGAGCTGTTTAGCGCCATGAATACACACAACCACTGATGGCAATTAATTTTCAGTTTTCCTTATCTTTCCCAAAGGAGCACTGGATCTCACAGCAGAGCTATAAAGACAGCAAAAAAAAAAGGTGTGCTATAGAGGGGGACGGGAGCAGGGTGCATGGGTGCAGCGTGGCAGTGGGGTGCTGCTGAGCAGCTTGCTGCAGAGGGGGCTGAACCCTTCGTGTTGCCAAGTTAAAGAGCAGAAGTGCAGACAGAGAGTATTTGGAGAGCAGGAAATCTGCAGCTGCTCATTGAAATAACTTTTCCAGAAATGTTTTCCCAGAAAATCTATTTTAGAGAGGACTTAAATGTGGATCTCTTAAGCCTGGGAGTCAAATAACTCACAGGGTAACTACTAACCTAAGTAGGTGACTATTAATTTCTTTCACTTGCTCACAAATACAAGTATTACATTTTCTGGATATGGACATAGTTCACTAATTAACCAATCTGTTATGGAATAACAAAATGCCCCTGACCATTCAGACCCATGGAGAATACAGCCTGTAGATCTTAAGCCTGTCCTTTCTTAGGCTGGATATTCAAAATTTATAGATCTGCCAGTCAAGATATAATAAAATGCAGAAACATGCTTGGAAAGAGAAATGTGATATTTACTGTTCAGCCATGTAATATCTTCTACTTATACATCTCCCTTGGGGATAACTTGGTGTTATTGGAAGTGTAGTTTTCTTAGACATGCTCCATTTTCCTCTTTTCAATTTCTCTTCTTCCTTTTTGTCATTTTCTTTCTTTTTTTTATTTCATAGCTTTTCTTTGGAAAGAAGTAGCATTGCAGTAGTAGAAATGAGTAGCATTTCAGACACAATAGTAGGCGTATTTAAAATAGTTTGCAATATGAAGCTGAAGAGCACTTTAGAATTAGGATGGTTTAGGATCAGTGAAGATTAAACTGGTTAGTTGTGCCAGAGCCAGTGTGAACACAGACTTCATGGATGTCCACCATCGCTAAACCAAGATAAAGAACATCAGAATTGGGCCCTTTCAGTGGAGTTTTCCTGATTTAAGCCAGTCAGGAGGATTCTAGCTCTGTTTCCTAGCAAACTCTGGGAAATTGTGAATCTACTGCTAACAGGTAAGTGGCTTAAATGAGAAGTCAAGTAGCTGTATCCAAACTAAAATACAGTTCTGAAACTTAAATCCTCATAACTTGTCTCTGTTATTCTAAAGTACTGTATGTACAGGAGTTACATCTGTATGTATATGTAAGTCTGTCTTTAAAGGATTCCAGCTTAAGATCTTAGAGGAAGCAACAGTGTGTGTTTTGTAATGCTCAGTAAAGCTGAATGTTGTTTGGTGATGCCTGTTGGTAAAAGAATAGAGAATACACCCTGCTACATGCTGTAACTTTGGGTCTCTTTGCTTTTATCACTTTACTTGCTTTTATGATGTGTGCAGTGAAAAAAAAAATTTCTTGTGAGTGGAAGTCTAGCTTTCACTGCAAGGGTTATTAAATGTGGAGAAGCAGTACAGACGCCTCTGCTGCACATAAAAGGTGTTGCCTCTGTGGTCAGCCAGCTGGGGAGCAGTAAGGGATTGCCCTCTCACTGTGAAACTAGTCTGCATAACAATTTATATAATAGTTTGGGGAAATCCCTGTGATGGGCCAAGAAAGATGCAGTGGATCCACTCTGTCTTGAAGCACTACTACTCGAAGCAGTAAATCTGGAGGAGATGTAACTGCTCATCCAGCATCCACAAAGGCCTACACCACATGCCAGATTTGTTTCATGAATTTCTCTCTTCTCATTGCCTTAAGCACAATTACAAATACATTATGCAGTGTGAATTTTCACCCTTTTTTAGCATTCAGCAGTGCTGTGAAACACCATCCTTTCCCCTTAGTGTGCTGGGTTGAAATTAGTGCATTTCCCATATATCCTGCTGCCTGCACCATCCCACCATGACCCAGAGAGGGGATGCTACAACCAAATGCTTCCCCTGATGGGATTTAGTCAATCACATCCACAATATCTTCCGACCTCAGCTTTCACAGAGGTCAGGAATCCAAGCCTGCCGCTGATCCCAGGTCACTGCACAATGAGCTGCTGCCAGGCTCCGGCTGATAATAAGCTCTTGATTTTGAACCAGGGGAACAGGATGATGTACAAAAGAAAACAAAGTCAGAGCTATTTATCCACTGGAATGGGCATATGCTGCTCCCTCCTCTAGAGGGGCATCGGCTGCTCATTAGATTGCATCCTTTTCTGTGTGTTTTTGGCAGAAAGGCACTGCACACCACCAGGCGTTGTGCTCCGCTTGAACGCGGTGCAGAGCACGACATGGTGTGTTGGCATCTCCTGCATGAAACAGAATTTGACAGAAATTTAGAAAAAGTTGGGGTTTGGATTGAGAGGCAGTGATCAATTCTGACAGCGTCCTGCTCAGCTCAATATTCTCTGAACTGCCTGGAACCAAATGCCAGTATGCAGTGCATTTCTTCCCAAAGTTCAAGAGGGCAGATGTAAACACAGGCCGTAAAAGACCTGCATGTCTTGAGCTTGTAGGGGTCGTAATTCTTTCCAGCAAAGTTACCTTTCCTGTTTCTATGAATTACTCTTACATTCTTGTAAGAGATACAGTTTGAGGTATTTATGGTGCATTCAATTCTGCTATCATTGATTTACTGGACTAAACCTGCTCCAGGATATGATGTAAAGCCCCTAATTCCAAAAAACCCTTACATCTCAGCGAGAACAGCATTTTCTGCCCTGTTGCCCTCAAGCAGATGACCAACGGAGATAAACAGAGGGCACTCCACTCTCGGTTGCAGTGTGCTTGGTGATGTGAAGGAATCAATCAGACAAAAGCAGATTATTAGAGTGTCTGAGAGAGATCAAACATTGCTGGCATCTTCACCCACACACGGTTGATTTACAGGCAAGCTGATAAAGTGCTGCAGCTCACTGTCAGAAGTACATGACAGCTCCTCTAGCTCTATGGATAAATTATTGCTGAAGCCCATGATAACATTTCTCCACCTAGCAACCAAACATAACAGGATGTGGCTTTTAGTACTCAGAGCCAGAATGATACAAAGAGAAAACACAGAAACTCTTCAGGCAGCGAGGTAGCACACTCAGAAAGAAAGGCATGAATAGATTTTCATGCATATGCAGACACACTCAGGGTGTGTGTGTGTCTGTATCAGCTCTGCCTGCATAAAATTGACTTGGTTTTAGAGCTGTGCATTTGAAAATAAATGTGCCAAAATGCACATAATTGGTGCAGGCAGCGACTGCAGTAGCGGGATGGCAGCGCTGGCAACCATGCAAGTGTGCACACCTGCAAACTGCAACCCAGGGCCATGGGAAGAGTCCCTGTGTGGGGTCTGGGACTGCACAACTCACCTAGGTGCCCAAGGTTTTGCTCATGAGTGGACAGGAATATCTATGGAAAATATTAGGTGTTTTCTTTTACTTGGCAAAATGCCAGTGATATGAAGCCAGTAAATGAGCCAGATTTTAAATAACCCTATCTTGCTTTAGAAACAGGCAAATCAAAATAATCCAATTATTTGGAAGACAGTAATAAAGAAAGGTGCAATTCAGATATTCTCTTTATTTTCATCTTACAAAATAATAAGCAATATAATCTGCTAAATATTGTATCATGGCTATTAGACATTGGGAGTGCTCTCAAAAATTAAGTTGGGTTAATTAGAGCATATACTATGTGCCTATAAAAGACTAAATCAGGCTCTGTCTCAGGAGCCAGACGTGAGTGCTTTTCAAAAACTGAGAATGTGACCCTGACATCTTGAAATCTAAAGTATATCGAAAATACTCACAGGTTAGAAGTTCTGCTGCCTCAGAAGCCTTTAATAAATGTTCTTACTTTGAAATACATTTCCTTATTTAAAAATAATTTTTTCTCTTTGTTGTCTTATCAGAAGTCAACCCATAGAAAAGCAGGGAAATGAAGATGGAAGTAACTGTATGAAGGAATTTATATGAACTGTTTAACTGCAGTTTTCTGCCAAATGAACAATCAGAAAATGTGGGGGTTTTTTGACCCTGTAGCTTTTTCCGTTACAAGAGTTAAGAAGAGGTGAGAGGTAAGTGAGAAATTCTGAAATGTAAAAATGTAAGCTGATGATATTCCTTAAGTAATTCTTCATATTATTTGTTAGCTTGTCATATTAAGGACTTGGTATTGTTTATGTTAAGGACTCAATATTGTTTATCTGCCAGCTGAGATCTAAGACCAACTTGCATTTGTACATTTCAGTTGTGTTTCTTTAGTCACTGCTGTGATTGCATGTAGCCCCAGCAAGCAAACTCACAAGTTGCCTTAATTAACCATTTGCACTTGCTAACACCTACACAACTGCATTATCTGCTTGTACTATATGAAGGCATGGACCTGACTAGAATGTTTTCCTTATTAATAAGCATGTTCCTTACTGGATTGCTGGAAGCCCATCTTACCTTTCAGCTTACTGGAGGTTAAGTGCAACGGTGGAATCTGTGATTGTTCATCATATTTTAAAATCTCCATCTAATTTTACCATAAACTATGCAGACTTACAGACACATTACAGGTCGGTTTCTGTTGGACCTCATGGGGGGGATTTAACAGTGCAACTCTTATAAAAGCCCACAGAAATAGCATGGCTTAATCCTTGCATGCAGCATTGAAAAACTACCCATAAATATTTCACTGTTATGTTTTATTATTACAGTCAAATTTGTTTTATGTACTTATTATTTAAGGGATAATAGGGCAGGTGTCCCATTTTATGAGGCAATAATCTGGTTCACGTTGGCTCCATAGTTTATCCCTACCAGTGAGCTGCATTATCACCAAGGGACATGGGGAGCTTGTCTTATTATAGTAATAATAATACTACCTTATATTTCCACAGCACCTTTCCTCTAGAATGATCCTAAAGCACTTTACAAATCCTATTTGATTTTTGACAACTGGGGTCATCTCAAGGATTATTTCAACAATGCCAGTTCTGGAGACAAGATAGAAACCAGACTTTAGACTGTTCAGATATACTTGCATCTCTGGGAAACATTTGCTCTTGTACATCTCTTACTCACATAGCTAGGTGTAGATGTGCAGGGGATGAGGTTCCAAATATTGATGGATGTCCTTGGCTGGGGGACCAAGGTTTCACATATTCTAGAAGTGGAATGTGATGCCATTCCATTCAGATGTCTTGTAAAGTCTCTTTGTAAGGTACATCAGAAACAGCTCTCTGAGGAGGGCTTGTGAGAGCTGGACTGCAGGCTGCAGACACAGTCCTCACATTTATTAGGAGGTTTGCTTGGAATCAGATCAAAGGGGAGAGATTCCCACCCCTTCATTAGGTAATGCTGCTCTTCCAGATGATTTAGATCACATATCGTCATATGGCCATGATGATAGTTAATGTTAGTGGCCTTTTGGTAGATGCAGGTGAAACCATTCTCCTCTCTGTGCAACTTAGTTTTGCACTAGTTTGGGTTTCTACTAGTATGCATGCTATATTTAAGCTTGGCCAAGGCTGCTGTTATTTTCCCTGAATACCGGCAACTGGGTCTAAAGCTGCATTGCCTCACAGCTAGAAGAGTTGATGTGTGCCTGTTCCCAGCTCCCTTTGATGAGCCTGTGCCACATGGAGTCTTGGTTAGTCTCTGAGTAATGTTATCCAACGTATCTGCCTTGCCTGCCCAGCCCTTCGGCTGACATTTTGTGCCACAGTGACAAAATATCACTTCACTCAGTATTTCAAGCCCCCGGATAACTTCAGAGCTTGCGATTCCAGTGTTTCCTCTCAGTTGCAGCCTGCCCCTGGGAAAAGAGTTGCCAAATTGAGGTTTGGGTTGCATTTTATTAAAAGTAAAGAGAGGATCTATCTAAAAATATTGTGGGTATTTTACTTTTTATTCTGCTTCTCTCTTTTACATTTGTTCTTCCTTTTGTTCTCTTTCTTTAGCTGTGAATCCAGAAAGGCAAAAACTGTGTATATTTTGCTGTAATACGAGTATCTAATAATTTCCAGTAATAGAAGTAGTTTATTTTTACTTGAAACTTGGAGCCAGCTCTGGTGAAGTTATATAGTCTTTGATTAAATAAGATATATAAGGCTGAGTTTGCTCTCTTAACATCCCACAGTCACAGGGGCATTAGCTACTCAAAGGCAGTGTTACTCATTCCTTCCTTATCCAAAATCCCAGGCTGACCTAAAAAACTTTCCCAGCTAATGCTTCACTGAAACTGCCAGTTTTCTACATTAAGTTAGAATTTTACAATGTTAATTTTCCTCACATAAAAAAAAAAAATCTTAAAAAATTTTCCAGAGTTTTGCCTACTTGGATCTTGCATGATTCAGCATTCTCAGAATACACTGTTTTATTTTGTGTTGGAGGAAAAAAGGAGCAGTTCCTGCCATCTTCATAGAGAATGAGTTGACCAGCCAGATTTAAGAAATACTAGTGCATAACTGTGCCAGTACTTGCTTAAAAGGATTTTTATTAGCCCCTGTGTTTTTGAGTACTTAAACACCTCAAAATGTTTTGTTTCATTATACTGCAGCACTGTGGCTAAGGGGTAATGCTTTCATTAGATCTATCAACCATTCACAAAATATAGCTCTGTGCGACATTTACATCAGTAAAACAAATCATACTGTGCCTCAACTTTCCCCCATTAGTAACTGAATGGATGTCTTGCCTCACCCAGGCAACAGGATATGTCAAAAGTTCATTGGATTTACGGATAACAAATCACTAGCTATCTTTCAAGCATTGTGCAAATTATCAAACATTATTTTATGTCACCGAGTGAGCTGACTGGGCCAGGATTCAGGCATCTGCTGAAGCACCTGGTTGACTCCAGCATCTAAATATCTAAAATGAGTATTTAGAATGAAAAAGAGAGACATACTTTCCTTCTTCCCTGGACCAATATGTAGGAGATTAGGCTCTAATCTCATACCTCAAGTAGCATCAAAGTTTATCCAGGAGTTACACATTTCAGCACCTAGGTTCTGAATATCAGATCTACCTTCCTCTTTTCATTTTTTTCTTCTTTTTATTTGTTTTTTGCTTGCTTATTACAGAATTTCAGGTTTTCATAACTTCCAGAAAGGAAAAGAAAAAAAAAAAAGCATATATCTCATTATAATAAAATGTTAACATTTCTAATATTTCCTAACGACATCAGTATAAAATAAACACTGGAATGAAAAGATCTATAACAAAAGTGGAGCCTAGAGACATTTAATGGGAATGTGTTTCTAGGATAGTTCAGGATTTGTTTTCGGAATGTATAGAAGATTATAGAAAATTGGTTTAATTATGCCCTCAATTACAATGTGTAAAGTCATTGTACCCTGCAACTGATGGCAGAATTGGGACCAAACAGCCTGTATTGAGAAATACGATGTAGCTTTTATGTTGTTTTTGTATTTTCTGCTCTTGTATCGTGCTCTAAGCTACTGTCTGTAATTTATGCAAGACAGTTATCCTTTGTTATCCAATTGTTATTTTTTTAAATAACCCAGACAGAGCCTGGAGGGCACGTCTCATGAACACCCCCATTGCAATGCTTTACTGACTGGTCAAGGGCCAGTTCCTAAAGGAAACAATGGTGTGTTTTTCATGCCACGTCCAAGTCCAGGTGTTCAAACTCTGTTGGGACCACTACTGCACACAAATAGGAGAATTATTAAAGCAACTGAGCTGTGTCCTCAGAAAACAGCCCCAGTGCAGGCAGTGATGTGCAGGTATTTCTTGCCCAGACCCTCTTGTTCCATAGCAGTCACCTCAGAGTGAGCCAGGCTTCTCAGTCTCCAGAAGCTGTTTCAATCCAGCTGCCAACAAAGGTGCCAGTAATCATTTTGCTGGTTTTGTAAGATGGTTTTCTCCTTCATCAGACACCACTGAGCAACCATTAATAATACTCATGGAAATTTCGGCTCTGTTAGGAGACTGGTTACGATGAAAGCTGATAGGCACTTGACAGAGTTTTCTGTTGCTGTTTATATCATGGGACTCTGAGCACTGTCAGGATTAGGAGATTTTTCTAATTCAGTATCTATGGCCAGAGCCAGCCAATCCCCAACAAACAAAGTGTTGGAACATGTGCAAAATATGAAATAAATCCTGTGGTTTGTATTTGCAAAGAACATTGCAAACATAAATCATTACTTACAAAGCCAAAGGAAGATGTCAAAACAGTTAACAAATGTTGCTTGTCTGCTGTGTTGATTGGCTCTAAGAATACATGGATCCATGGTTTTCAGTTAGGCTTACATGATTTAGCTGATCATATTTAACAAAATCTGCCAAGATCATCTTGTACCCCATAAATGAGCTCCCAAAATGTATAGCATATAATTGCCTCCTTTGTTTTTGTTGTGTTTTTTTTTAAATGGAGACTTCTAGCAGCCAGGAGATTCTACAGTTCTCTGAGTATACAGACAATTGAAATGTGATAAAAAGAATCCTTTTCTGTGGCATCAGGGTTTTTTGAGGCTGTGGATATTAGGACTTAGATGTGTGATGCTTGTGTGATCAGCAATACAATTCTATATTCATGAGAAAGTAAAATATGAAGTATAGTGTAAAGTAGCTGTTGCATTCATGCTTTATCTTGAAACAGTAATTGAATGGATGCTAAGTGCTGAATCCTGAAGGTGGGGGGGGAAACAACTATATGGTTCTCTGGCATTCTTATATGCTATGAGAGTTAATCCATCCATCCTAATTTATGAAATGCCTTCATATTTTGGCCTTCCAAAATTCGACCAAAGATGTTTCAGATGCAATGTCTCTATTATCTTGTGCTTTATCAGAGGAGAAGAAGAGGGCACTGAATTGCCATGAATTCTCATTGTTGTTATCTCTGAATATGCAGCCCAGACAAAGGGCCCTTTGAATGTAAAGTAAGAGAAGTGCAAACGTTCAACTATAGCTTGATGCTGAACTCTTACAAGCATGAAAATCCTTCTCACATTTCAGTGCATGCAGCATCTCTGGCTGCTAATATACAATGAAAGAAGGCTCGGTGAAGCCCTAGCACCATGGAAAGTTTTTAGTAGTCTGTTGAAGGTGCCATTCATCACATTATTGGGTACATCTGTGATCTGATCGGCTGCCTCAACTCCCATTAAAATGAAAATAAGGGCTGCATAGGTTCAGTACCTTCTAGGTCACCAGCAACTTGCAAAACCTGTGTTTCCAAAAGGTGCCTGACCTTTAATGGAGGGACAAGCAGCTTGGGCTTATTTGCCCATGATAAATTTATTGGCTATTTTGGTTTTGGTACTTGAGCTACTTCAGCTCCAGCTCAGAGGTTGCCCTGCTGTACTGCTCCCCTGCACACAGACAAAATGAAAACATGGTGCTCGATCCCAAGTCACTTTTGCTGCCTGCAGTGTTTCACAGGAAGTGCAAACAGCCTGCCTGTGCTTGGGCTTCAGCAATACCCAAGTTCCTGGCAAAAATACTGACAGGAAACAAAAGCTCCCTGTAGTTAGAAAGGGCTGCATCGAGCCTAGGTTAGATCCACAGCTTTCCAAACTGCTGAAGGCTGAGACAACTGTGGAACTGGGCTCAGCTGGGCTCCCTCCTTCCTGCACCAGAATTTCAGCACAAACATAACATGAAAATTTCTGTCTTCAAACATACTTAATTGCTTTCAAGTTTTGGCACTTCTGTTACTATTGGATTTCCAGGGCATCCCATGGTAATGATTAGTACTGAGCAAATACCTCAAAATACTTTCCATGAAAACTCCCTTGAATAAAACATTGAATAGCCTTCAGCTGTGTTCACACCCCTTTTATATTTGCCTTCTCTGAATATTCCAGTGACTGATTTATGGGCAGAAATGTTAACTGAAATAGCAAATTTTAAGGGAATGTTGCATAACATTTATGGAAAGCAGATTTTAAATATGGATATAGTATCTACATGCAGTCTAATTGGAGCAAAAATAATTCTAGGTGATTTGAGTCCACTCAGTGTAAGCAACTCATCTTAGTGTCCAAAATTGCAAATACCACTAACAAAAGAAGTCTCTGTCCACCATAAAGATCAAAAATTAGAACCAGATACAGGCAAAACTTAGGAGATACTTAATGAGTTTCGAAAAATGCCTGAGCAATGTATGTGTCCAGCCCCTGTTGACAAAATACCTTCATAAATCTGGACATAGCTCAAAACAAATGTTGGTTATTAAATACATTTGAAAAATGGGAAAGTAATTCAAAGTTAATTGTGAGCAGGAGAAGAGAGTGAGCTCATTGACTTAGTTGTTTACTATGAAGAAGTTGATTTGCCTTACTAATGATACAGGATTCTTGGCTGCTTCTTGAAGACTTCATTGTTAAAGAGCAAATATTTACATGTTGCTCTTCAACATCATTAATTTTGTTTCGGAAGGTGAGTCATTAAGACCTACATTTTAAAAAGTGTACAAATATTGCATGTCTAATTTGCATCAGTGTCTAATATGTACATAAATCAGTGAGACTGCACAGAGATGACCAATCATGGCATCCTTGGATGTGCAAGGATGCATAGAGACAACTCATGTTATCAATTTCATTACCAAAAAAAAAAAAGAAAAAAAAAAAGATAAAAAAAAAAGCAGAAGTTTTAAAAGATGGTCTTAAAACTCTCAGGTTTTGCATATGAAGCTCTTATCCATTCTGTAGCATGTTCCAGAGAGAGATAGCTTTGCTGGTGCAGGGAACTTAAGATCTGCATTATTCCCCTGTGAGTGCAAAAATATCTTCATGCAATATCTGAAAAACCTCATTTAAATGCTCTGTGAATACAGCCTTTCCCAAAGGCCAAGATGTAGTCATGTATTTTGGATGATCTTCAGCTAGAGAACTGTGCAGCTAATGCACCCATCTTACCACCTAAAAGATTTAAACAAAAAAAAAAAAAAACAAAAAAAAAAACCACAACCAAAAACAAGAGATAAGCTGAAAAAGCCAGCCTACAGCCTCTAACCTAGATTTATGCTTTTAAATAAAGATGGTCTGACTATGTTGTTATTACCCAATTCCAACAACAGCTAACGTTTGTTCTTTAAAAATTAAGAGCCACAGTATTTTCTTAGGGACACTTACACTATATTGTACCTTTTTCACCTTTCTGGTAAAATCTCTTAAAAATATGAGAATCAAACAGCAATTTCAAAGATGAAGAGTGCTTTGTTTTCTTCTTCTGGGAGAATGAATACAAGGATTTCAAAGGATAGAAGTTATGAGTGGATATTAGAGGTGCATTATCCAAGAACTGGCAAAGTTCAAACTCAGGGTAGATATCAGGTTGTGGACTAGATATCAGGTTACTAAGGATATTCCAAAGGCTACCACATTTTAGCCAGGATGTGTAAGTGAACACACTTCAGTTTCACTTCCTTTCCTATATAATTATTTGCTTACCCTGCTGCCATCGCATGCTAAATTAAGTCACTATTTTCTATTATTAATAAGAGGTATTTTCTGAGCCTCTTAAACTTTTCTAGATTTTCTTACCACAGACACTGTTAATTTCATTTCTTATCCTGAGACTGATAACAGGGTTTCTATAAAAACTAACATTCATGATCACAGATCAACCCTGTATCATAAACAAATTACAACTGGGCATGCTTTGAAATAGCTTGACCTAATTAAGCTCAAACATTTTCACAAAAGATTTTTAAAAAATGGGTGTAATTGAAGCTCCATTCAGGTTCAGCTGAATTCATATTTTTATTTAGTTTGGCTTTTTTTTTCCTTTTAGAGCTTTGCATAAACAAAACATTTTGACAGTGTTGCCTTCCTGGGAAAAATGTTGGTGGTGCTGAAAAATTAGATTTCCAAATGAAATGCAGTTCTAATTGCTCATTTTTACAGTTCTTGTAAGTCATATGGGATGTCTGTGCTGAATGGGGATCTAACTGGCACAAGACTCTTCACAGCTGTGTAACCCTCCTGTGTGCACAGGTGAGTGTAACTGAGTTAGTGCCCATCATGTGCTGGATTGCCAGCGACTCCGTGTGTGCATCTGAAATGCAACTGCAGGTATTTTTCTTACCAAATTCATCTACAAATTAAGGGTTTGATGTTGAGGACTGAAATGGAAACCCCAGTGGGGTCATCTGATGCCACTGTCTTGATCTACGTTGTGAGACAAGCATGTTCAGCAGTGGCTCACACCACTCCAGCCACAGGCTGCATCATTGTCAGTGCATCTTGATGGATCCTTATGAAAAACCAACGTTTAGGCTGAGATTATCGGAACCTGATTTTGGTGTCTAATTTAGGATCTCACTCTCTACCTTCATTTTACAAGTGTTATGTAAAACTTTTCTCAAACATTTATAGATTATAAAACCCCAAGTTACAAGGATTGATCATCTGCAATATTATCTACAATAATATTACACCTGAATCCTTTACTTACTCAAGTCAGGTGTTTTAAAGTTACAGAAACACCTGTGGCTGGTAAAATGGCACAGAAATAATCTCCAAACATCAATTATCTTAAAATTAGAATGGATAAATCTTTTTAAATCTATATAGAATTCTGTATTTCCCTCATCACCATATAAACTGAATGCTTTCTAGTGGAGCTTTAAACATCAGTATTATTATCTGCTATATCTGGTCTCTTCTTCTGTAGGGAACGTATTTATTTTTAATTTCACAATTAAATAACTTTCTGTTTGCCCAACTGTAGAATTTACATAAGAAGGTAGTAAATTTTTTTCATGCTTTTCACTTCTTTTATATCTGTTCTGCACTCAAATATCAAAATACAGGCTGTCATTAGGGTATGGATAAGTGTCTGTATCACTACCTCTACCACAACATGTATTTAGCAGGAATATTTGTGGGAAAAGAATTTCAAATGCATTCTTATCTATTTCTACTGTTCCTGCACAACTGTTAACACTAAATTTTGTTCTTTGCATACTCATGCTTCTAGAAGTTTACTACACTGATGATTACTGAAGGCCTTGAAAAAAAAAAAGTGTCTACATTTCAACAAATATTTGTGTTAGCCAATACTCATGGTTTTCCGTATTTATTATTTGTTTTCCATTTCATGAGAAGAAAATTTCCAGTAAAATTTATTTTAATAATTGGAAAGTATTAGGAGTGCTAAGCCAAATTACCTGTAATTATATAACCTTCTGATTCTGACTGTGTTTAACAGATTAAATGTTCTGTCTTTACAGCTTTCAAGGTTAAGTGCTCATAATGGGACATGCTGGTGAGTAGGTCATATAATCCACAGCAAGTGGTACTCAGCAAACCAAATGGAAGATAGTTATTAAATTCTATAACATACAGCTTTAATCTAACACTCAAATTATAAGGGAACCACTTGGAAAGAGCTAAAGGCTATTTGCAGGTTCACTATATTCACTTTGCTCTCAACAGTGATCAAAGTTTGGAACTTCACATGTCTTGGACTGGTGTAAGAGCTAATTTGGAGGAGCTGGAAAAAATACTGTGATGTCCCCAAGCTACAGCAGTTTCATAATTGGAGTCTTACACCTGTGGATGAGCAGCAGTGCCTGCCTCACCCAGGTCTCCACAGGTTTCCAGCATCACCTTTGTAAGGGTTAAAAAGGCACTTAAATGAATCTGAGCACTGAGATAAATTACACTTCTATTTTCTACATACAGTTTTCTAACTGCAGTAGTTCTTTTTTAATTGGTGAGTATTACTTTAAAACGAGATGCAAGATTGAGAGGTTTTTTTGCAGGGATATTTCAGTCGCTGTCAAGCCCTCACAATGAGTTCATGCCTACCTTTGTTCCACGTATTATTATTTTTTAATCTTGAATTTTCCTGAGTTTACCAATTTTTTTTTTTCCTAATCCATCCTGAAAGCCACGCAAAGTCTATAAACTTAGGTCCAAAACCTATTTAGCCTTGTGGTAACACATGAAAAAAGAGGGTGGTTTTCTTTCTTGCCAAAAAGGCCACCTTTGTACCTGTAAATATTATACTGAAGCAGTTGTAGTGAAAGCCCTCTATCAAACCAGCCACACCACCTTTGCAATGCTGTTTTCCTCTGTCAGTCCTTGAAATGACCTTGGTTTAATTACCTGCATCTCAATGAGTGAATCTACATAGAAAGTGAAGGTTAATTAATGAAAGATCGTTTCTTACTTTAAACCCATCAGGCAGTGGCTGACAAGCAAGCCTGGTCCATGCAGTATTATCCTATATCTCATTAGAAATGGTCAGATTGATGTGCTAGCTCTGGTCTAGAAAAAGGAACAGGAGAGTTCGTTAATGAAGAGGAGTGATGGTGCTCTTGCAAAAAAATTCAAAGGCCTGTGTAGGAGTCCATTATCACTAACGTTGTTGAACTTTTTCCACTAGTTTCTTAATTTCAAAAGAGTTTAATTTACTCCTTTTAAATTAGCAGACTTCGAAGTTTTCCACCCAAAAGTTACTGTAGTTTTTCTACCTGAATGAATCTGGCTTAAACTGGCAAAATAATTAGATCCATTCTTGTCTGTTTGTGTAACTGTGACAAAACCCATTCAGGTGGCATCATTTTGCATCTGGTGGCTACAAGAATTCATCCTCTTGACCTGTATTTCTTTAGGTCAGAGGAAATCCTTGCTCAGGAGTGAAGCTGTTTCAGAGCTTGGTGCTGCTCTGTTAGCATTCCTTGTGGTATCCAGCAAACCACCCACAGACATGGCTGAGCTCCCCTCCCCTTAGAATGTGCCTTCTCATACACCCAAGAAAACTATTTTACAGCTTCATAATGAAGAAAAGTAATGAAGCACACTGAGGGGGGTCTTGCTGTCATCCCTGTAGGTAAATCAGATTAAATGATGGCTATTTTCAGCTACAGCACATTGAGCAATGTGCCAAAGGACTTGGACTCCTAATCTGCTGCTGTTCTTGTTTCCAGCAAACCAAACATTCTGACTTTGAGAGCTTCAACTGTGTTCATTAAAAAGTTCATCAGGGTTTGTTTTTTTTTCCAAAAGCAAAAATATAGTTTATTCTGGAGATGAGAAAGAGGTGAAACTTGGAGTTGCACTGAGACTTGGATGCCAACATCCTTCCCGTGGAGCATCCAGTGGGTGTAAATAACCACCAACAGCACTGAAGGCCAAAACAAAAATCCAGAAAATAAGAACTGGAAGAAGACAGTGTGTCAAAATAAGCAGCTGAAACCAAAATTCAGAAGTTTTACTGAGAGCCCTAAGAGACCTCTCCCTCAAAGGGATCCAGCTTCACCTATTAAACCATCTTTGGGCATTTTGGGGTTCCAAGCACTGATGATTTCCAAATGAGGTCACATTTTTTAACCTGGGTGTCAGGCTGGATTCATAACTACCTGCGGTGCTAATACCAGGCAAATGCTTGCCAATTTTCACATCATTGCCAAGTTTTCCAAATACAAAAATGGTCAGAGAGGCAAATACTTCTTATGCAGGTGAACAAAGAATGCATCAGTACTAATGGTTTATTTGCTTCTGTATTTTGACTGTATTTGATCTTGTAAACATTACAGATTTTGTCTGCCTTGCAGCTTGTAAGGAAAATATTGTTTCTTTGCTTTAGATTATAATACACTCTTCAGTATCTTGCAATTCCTCTACCTTTTTTTAAACATCTTCCCTTCTCACCCTTAGCCACTGATTAAGACCAATAATAAGCAATAATAACCAAGCAAGTCTAAAAAAACTGATCTTTTTTCATCATCACTTTTGAAGGTTTACATAAAAGAAGGTGGGACTGAGCTTAGAGGTAAAACTTTTCTTTAATACACCATATAAAAACAATTTTAAAATAAAGATTTAAATGGTAAATTTCTCCCACCTTTTCTTAAGTGGAAGATGTCTTGTGTGATCACTCTTCTGTCTGTTCTGTAACATGTGACTTTTCCATATGCAGAAGTATTAAGAATTGGTTCTGGTTTGGGCACATGCCAGAATTTAACTCATCACACTTCTCTGTGTTCAAGTACCAGGAAAAAAAATGATATAAAAAGGATATTAAAAGTTTTCTGTAACTGTGAAACAGAGCTCATTTACCTTTGTAATTTTCTATTAATTTACTACTAGGATTCATTTTGCATTTAATTTAGTCCTCTAATGGCTTAAAACTGTGTCTTTGGTCTTTACACATTTGTGGTCTCAGTCATGTCAAGCTTTTTCATCTACTTTATGTTCATTTATTTTAACTTTTAGTGGTCTTCTAGCCAATTCTTTATCCTTTTTATTACAAGAGCATGAAATTTTATAATGCCCTGGAGCTTTGTTAGTCAGCTGCTACAAGGTTCTTAACCTTAGTTAATTTATTCTTTCACTTTTGACTTTCAGATACGGAGCATGCTTTAATATTTTGGGTTTGAATAGGAAAGCAACTTATTATTAAGTAGGTTTATTGCATTAATAGAGCCTTATTTCATTTTTACAGTAGTGTTTAGGTATCCTGCTAGCCACAGGATATATTATTTTACATAATGATTTATAATTTTTTGCAATATAATTTAAATCATAACACTGTTAGGTAATTTTTACTAAAGAATTATTGTAAACAAGAAAATAATATTATTTTTCATTGCAAAACCTGGGGGTTTTTTTGGTTGCTTATTATATTAGCAAATCCTAAGCATTGGCAGTTGCTTTTGTATAAAACATAAAACACTAAAATTATCACTTGCCTTAATTTTACATGATTATTCCAAACACATCTCGTGTCCCAATCAAGTGATGCAATGATGCAATTTGGGTAGTCCCACAGGAATTCATTAAATCCCTACAGCCATGTTATTATCCAAGATTTTAATATTTTTATCTTTTAGAAGTAATTATGAGCATTCCCAGCCACAGAGCAAAGCTTGGAAATCTAACTGCTAGACTCCAGCCTGAAGAGGCTAATGAAAAACAAAATATTAGAAGGAGGAAAAAAAAAATAAAATAAACCAAACCTGTTCATTTGTATTTTTAATTCCCCTTGTTCTGAAGTTTATATTCAAATGTTGTTGGTCTGACTCACATTACACTTAGAGTGGGACCACTACATAAACACATGAAGTAACAAACTCAGATAAGTTCTGATTTTGTTTGGGACCAATATCTGAACCTGCTTTGAAATCCATTGAAAGGAAGGTAAAGACTTCATTTTGTTGGAAACCTTTGTAGTCCCTGAGAAAGTGGCCAGCTTAGACACATCTTGCTGTGAAAGTTAACCTGCTTCAATCCAAGGAAAGTCACCTGTTTCTTTTCACTTAGGTGTGAAGCATAAAATATGCTTTCTATATAATGTTTTTTACTTGTAAATACCACCAAACATTATACTGGGCCCTTTAATTTGTAATCTGTCTTTAATCTCTGTTGTGATTCTTCTTCTGCCTCTGCTTTTTTGACATTAAAGTATTTTTATTTAGCTCATTTAAGTCCTCAGGCTGGTGTTCACAGCAGTGCATGACTTTTGAGGATGCTTTTGGAAACAAACACAGTTGGTGGCCTGGCCCAAAAAGGTTCTGCCTTCATCAGAGATGAGCCTGGACACAAGGAAGGGTTGCCCAAAGGTCTGCACGAGCCCTGTGAACCGCTTCTATCCCGTATTCACTCCAAAATTCGTGATGGTCCATCAGTCCATGCAGTTCCCATCTGTGGTTTACTAACAGGGACAGGAAAAAGTGAAAGCTGAACAGCAGAGAAAAAATATTATATTAATGGATTATTAGATATCAGTTTAACCAAATTACCCAAGATTAAACATGATCAGATTCTTCAGTCTCGTTGAAGAAGCATACTAGGATGCTCAAAGGAGAAGAGGCTGGAGGTGTATGAAAGCTGGAGCTAAAATCGTGCTATAACGAATCCATCCAAATGTCATGGCCTAACCCCAAACATTATTATTTACACAATACTGACAGGCTGGTTTTATATGCCTTCTGAGTCTTCAGAGTGTGCAGAGTTCACATTATCAAACCTTTTCTTTTGTGAAGAGCTACAGGGCAATATGTCACTTCTTAAATGAAAGATATTGTCTGGGAATACCTTGGCTTCAGCAACCCAGGCCCCAAAAAGGTTCTTGATAAAACCGTGGCAGGTATCAAGTTATTTGTTGAATGGAGAAGTTGCAAAAGTTAATTTAGAACATTCATGACACGACAAAGTCAAAACCTGAGCAGCTGCAAATGGGTAGCAAAAAAAAAAAAAAAAAAAAAAAAAAGGAAGAAGGACCTAAGCCAAGTTGAACCATCATTAAAGAAAGAGTAAGAGGAGACAATCCTATCCACTTCTGGTATGGTGATGAGTGAATTTAAAAAAGAAGCAACCTGAACACTGCTTTAAAGTAAATGTTCAGCTGAAGGGTAGAAAGTGATTGCCAAGGAGTCCTCAGGGTCAGAGTTCAGACACAGGCATCTTTTCAAAAATGTTTGGATGAATTGCATCCCAATCCTCCTGAGTGAGGATGGCAAAAGACATCATAGGAGATGAAAAGAGGAGAGTAACTGATAAAACATTCCCATGGGATTTTGGGAGCACCCAAGGTACACAGTGTTCCTGAGGTTAGTAGCTCCCACAGCGTTTCCCTCGTAAGCAGCCTTGTTTCATTCTGCCTCCTCCTCCAGGGGCAGATGGAGGTTGCTCAGCCAGGCAGAGCCAGAGCCCCTCCATGGGGCAGGTGCCTGCAACCTGCCTGGGCACAGCCAGCACGGGGGGAAACAACTGGTGAGGACCCTGCCTGGAGGGAGATAAGAGAAGTGAGTTGTTTGAAATGGGAAAATGAGGAAAGTTTTGAAGCAGAGGAAGGTTCAGGGTTTGGCTTTTTTTGTTTGCTTTGGGGACAGGATGTAGCTAGAGATCAAAATATTGCTTTAGAGCACGACGCTCAGCAAGGCCCATGCAGACACATATCTCACCCCAAACATTCATGCAGGAGGGGCTGAGAACACTGGTAACACTGCAGAGGACATCACCACCACTCTGCTTGCTTAATGCTTTGAAGCCAGAGAGCTGATCCAAAGCTGGGAGCTCTAGAAAAGGCAAAGGAGACGAGTTTTCATGAAATGTGCTGGCTAGACTTCCAATAACCACAGTTGTCTGCAGTGTTACATTTATATACTTTTTGGCTTACATGAATCTCCATTAATCTGTAATTTTAATAAAAATGTAATTTCATTTCAGAACAGGTAAGAGTGCTTGCTATAATTCTCATTCTCAATGTGGTGCAGTTGTTATTACACCTACATTATTTACTTGTGTGTATCAAACTAACTCAAATACATGGGAGTTTTGTTTCAGTTCTACAGGGAACTAACACATAACGTGTTTTTTTTATATATACACATTTATATATATATATATGAACACTTCTTTGTCAGGTAGAAGCTTTTAGTCATTCTGACATGAGGCTTTCATACAGCAAAAATATTACTAATACTATTTTGCCTCTAAAGTGGATTTGTTATCAATATGCACTTAAACTAGTGATCAAGAGTTGGTGGGAGAGACACCTGCTCTGCATTTCTTATCTTTTTAATACCTTAGGGATACATCACTTAATAATTTAATGCTACACCATTTAGCATTTTAGCCCATCATCTCTTATATTACACATAGGATTTCAGTAATGTCTGATAAAATTATGTGTTAGCTGCCTTATGTGTGTGTAAAACTTAATAAGTCTTCTTCCCCCCCTCAAGTTTAATAACTGATTTCTTACATTTATGGATGTGAAATTTTATTGCTCATGGATATAGTCTGAACCTAAATCTTCATATCTTATAAATTGATTTTTAGTTTCCTTTTTGACCTTATGAATTTCAATCAGACATTGACCTCTTGTTGCTCATGAATCTGACTGATTTAATGCCGTATAACAATAATACTGTAGAAAAGCATTATCATAAGAGCCCACAGGGTTTGCTGAAACCCATAACTAGATTTTGGAGGCCTCTAGCAATAATAATTCTTGACCCAAGACTATTCTCTAATGCCTTCATCCTTTACTGTTCTGGACTGGCCAACCCTTGTTTTACTACATTCAAGGAAAGTGGTGGAGACTCCCAGGAGGTTATGAGCTAAAACTGTATGGAGAAGATAATGCTGAATATACTCCAGGAACATGAAGCTTATAATAGACCAATTCTGTCTGGGATTTGTCACATTTTGAAGTGAGAGGGAAAGACTATTTAAAAGGAATCTTTTGTTAAAAGAATTGTATTTACTTAGTCTTTAAGATTATTTTTTTTAAATAAAAAATTAATACTAATTGTCTTTCCTGGAATGTATTGTTATTCTTCAATCTATCATTATGGCTGCAGCCTAAACAGAGGACTTGAATGATTACTGCTTTGTTTGCTTGGCTGTGCTAATTTAATTTAATTTAATTGCTTATATGCTTTGGTTTACTGAATAACTGGGTGTTGATGTTCATTATTTCCTATTAAGAAAGAATCTTGAAGTGAAAACAAAAGTGTGAAGGACATGGAACTGTGGCATTAATTCATGAATACTGCATGGGGCTGACTTTGGGCATGAATGTTTACTGTATGACTATACTTACTGTGCATGTACAACTATAAGTATATGGGAGTTTTATTTATTAACTGATAGCAAGGAAAGAAGCAGAGAATCAACATCAAAAAATCCAGATAAAACTGCCTCTGGTAAACAGGGCAAGGGATGAAGAAACAACTCTTGAGCTATGAGCTGTGAAATATTCCTTCCAGACTCCAGCCAAAATTATACAGGTGTTTCAGCATGACAGGGGACAAACAGATCAAAAAGGCTATAATCTGTTAAAAACTCCTGTTCTCAGGTGATGGTCAGTTTATCAGGGATTTATTTATGAGGAGCAAACTGACACTGTCACTGCCTTGGAGAACTAAAGGATAATAGGTCCTAAGTATCCAGCATTATGTAAAAGTTCGGTAAGAGAGGGAGACCCTTACATTAATCCTTCTCACTTATGCTTTGTTATAGCTTTGCTTTTGGCAGCAAAGTTGTCACAAAGAAAGGCAGAACAGCCTAACACGAGAGTCTGCGTAGCTCATTGTTTTGGTTGTAGACCTGGATGCATGTGGCCTATGAAAGCCTAAAATTGTCTGATCACTTTACAGTGATCTGTGAAGCAAATCTCAAACCATAATTCTTGCAGGACACATGACAACCTGGTCACATCTATGTCCTTTTATGTCATAGTACATTCAAACACATATACACAGAGGTGCTTTTGCATTATGTCCAGTAACCATTATTTCATGTTGGAAGACAAGAGAAATGAAAGATGGTCCTGTACTTCTCATTAAGGATATCATGTCCTTGATGCTCTGTATTTAAAATTTAATTAAAAGTGAAGACTTCTTCATGGCAATCCAAAAACACCCTGGCACGGAGCCACATCCATTCATCCTTCTCTGGAGAACTATTCTGTGCATACTGATGGCACTGGACATTATTGGCATATCTTGCCTGGTTCATGTAACAACTATCAGACCGAGTTCCCAAGGCTTCCAGGGCAGGCATCAAGGTTAAAACTTGCATTCCCACAGTGCAGCTGAAGGTGCTTCAGGCTTTCTTCAGACATCACGTTCCATACATGATGGAGAGTGTAAGATGAGGGCTTGCATTAGTTTTGAAGAAAGGATGCCAAGCGTTGCTGAAGGACCAGAAGTAAGACTATATGTAATCCAGCAGTGAACCCAGATTTCACATGCTCTTTTTTTTAACAGCACAATACTGCTTCCTGTGCACTGGGCAGGGAGGTTTTTTTGTGAGAAGTTTGTGCCTGGTATATTAACGTTCAAGGCTTTCCAATTTAAACATAGAATATAATACGTGAATAGTCCAAAACAGAAATATATGAGTGGAGCTGTGTGGTATTACTACTCTGTTTATGATGCTGAAGAGTCAAAACTGTGTCAAGCCATTCTGTTCTCTTATAAACTATTTAAATTATTTATTGACATGTAAAAGTTAACAATTTTCTGTGTGTACTGCAGCTTGTGTTATATCTAATATGAATTAGGCTCTTTGGACCTTACATTTTTATCTAATTTTCTCAATGTTGGCAATAATTTTGCTGTTTCAGTAACTGATCTTATTCACCTGCTGCTAAAAATACTTGTCGTGTTGAATTACACACCCTGCATAGATATTGTTGCAGTTAGCAGTTACAAAATATCACAACAGAATTGTGCAAAGAATCCAGATTTTTAACTGTATGACCTAATTTGCTTAAGCATGTGTCAATGAGTTCTGTTCTCTTGTAGATACTGTTCATTGATTTGTGTGTGCAGACATAGTAATTGCACATGTAAATTCAGAGCAACGCCATATAAGCATAATCTGAAATTCCACATATGACTTCATGCCCAGTGCTTCTGACTGTTTGGTCAACTGCCACCCAGCCAGTCAGTAACACTGGGCCCAAGGGCTTGGTGGAATTAAACCCATCTGAATTCAGTGCATGTCTTTCCTCAGTTACAAAAAGATCACTGATGATACTTTTTTTGCCTATGCTGAGTTCATTAATCATTTCACTCCTGCAACCAAGTATATCCAAGGCAAGATGCAACCAGGTTTTTTGGTACAAATTCCCTCCTCTTATCACACCTCTGCTAGGATTTTCCAGGTGTGACACGTGTCCCCCATCACATGGCAAGAAAGCATCCATGACACTGTGTGGCTTCAGGATGTAGCCAGAACAAATTAAATTTTAATTTAAACCAGTGTATGGATAGGTGGTTTCCAGGGAGGCCTCCTGGACCTGCTGGATTGTGTAGCTGCTCTGTCAGTGTAGCTGCACATGGGTCACACACCAGCAGCATCCCAGCATCCTGCTTGGTTAGTGGGAAATGGAGAACTGTGCAGATGGGAAACTCAGTAGGAAGCACTGGTCTGAGTGGATCAGGGCACAGGCTTGAGGAAATTGCTATGTTTAAACAGTGGTCCAAATTGTAAGGATGGGGTTTTTTCCCCTTAGTATATGTAGCAGACACAGAAATTACCCACAGTGGTATATCTTTTTTTAAGAAATAAAAAAGAAAATAAAAGAAGAATATAGCTAGGGAAGAAAGACTGGAAACATTTATTGCTGCCGTTCCCATCCAGTGTCTTGATACGACTCTGAACAGTCAGTTACTGGGGATCAACAGCTATTTCTTCTTTTTTGGTTCTCCAGCAACTAGAATCTATTTTGATTTCTTGGTGTCCTTTCTAGTTGTGCTGCATTACTCATAACTGCAGCGCAGTGGTAGCTGCCAATACAAATTTAGTCTTTTCTGTTTATTCTGTTCTGTTCTGTCAAAGCAGATAAGTCTGTTTTGCATTAGAGCTCAAAAATTTAATTGTGGGAAAATGATGAGTCACTCCAGAGAAGGTAAACCAATGTCTGTGTCAAGGGACATTCTTTTGATGTACAAAGCAATGAAATGACATTAGGGCCATAAGCCAAAATCAGTAACTCTCATACAGAGGTGTCATTTACATTTCCCTGGGACAATGAGGATTTTTGAACCAGAGAGAAGATTGAGTTGGGGTCAAGCTGCAAAAAAAAAAAAAGAAAGAAAAAAGAGGAAAAAAACCCCAAACAAACAGGAAAAGGGAATCTTCCAGGCTTTGTCAGCAATTCAAGCCACCTACTTGTGAACATCTAATGAAATTCCATCAAGAGACTTCTCAGGCTAGTTATTTCCTTTCTTACCCCTCTGAGATTGGCAATGAAATGATGGGAGTGACCATGCTTAGGAACTAGAAATGTAACCAAGTTGACAGGAGCAATCAGTCCACAGTTTTTTATTTCTCTTTTTGAGCATGAAGCTGTGGCAACCTATGGCTAAAGTTACATATTTTCTGGCATTTGTCCTTCCCTGACTGCTAGAACTATGGCTGTGAAGATTTTGGTTTGAGGACCTGTATCTCATACATATATCTGAGCTGTGTTCACCTTCCTCTGTATTCCAGCCTGTTGCAGGAGACCTTCTCAAAGACAAATGTAGCAACTCACACAAAGACCAAAGCAAGTGTCTGCAGGATGTCCTTGGGAGATGATCCATTTTCAGCAGAAAAAAATAGCAGAAATTGAGTAGAAATGTATAAGAAAATCCCATGAAGGATTTCTAGAAATTAATTCAAAACCTTTTTTTCAGCATGATTTGGACAAGACATAACAGAGTCCACAGTTTACAAGTGAGAAGCAATAAGTGAGAAGTATATAACTAATAAAACAGCTCTCAATTAATTTACACTTTCTGCTATATCTTTATGGTGAAACTCGGCTGTGTGTTAATGGTCCTCAGAAGAATCTAGACAACACTGATGCTCCACTTACACTTCTTATTAAGGGTAAAATTCACCCTATTGAAGAGGACAAGCTTAAGATCTATGCACCCACTTAGTACCACTTATCCCAATTTTCACTTAACAAGGGCATAAGTAGTGTATACGTCTGGATTGTCCTTCTGCACTAAAGTGAATTTTCTCCCTAGTAAATTAGATTGGTCTGATGTGTGCTTAAAAGGAAGAAAATCTTTGCTTTCATTAGGGATTGTTCTGGGAAATTGCTGCTTGACCTATAACTTAAACAAAAATGTTCAGTCTTTCAAACCTGCTTTAACACTCATACCTGGTATATTTACATGATTTACCATTTGATCAAACAGCAAAGTTGCAGCAATGGAGCCCATTAATCATGAAGGGGAATAACGTTTCTGAGGGAGCTTCTTGTTTCTTTTCTGTTCAGATCCTTCCTGTGGATGGATTTTTTAATATGCATTTATTTTGATGTTTGAGTAAAATTGGTATAGAGTGGGTTGAGTAGCATCACGAGACCATAAGCATATCCCTCAGCAGCAAACACAGAATGGTGGAATGTAGTTTTATATTTAACTTACATATAAGTGAGATAAACATAAACAGGATAATTTTGCAAGCCAAGAAGTCATGAGAAATGGAAGGTCTTGTGTGCATATGGAATGATGCATATTTTCCTGTGCTCAGTTTGTTACTGATGATGGGATAGACCCAGCTGCCTGTGCATCTGTCTTGCTGCCTGCACAACTCCTGGGTTGTACATACCTACTCACCCACTCCCAGATGCAACTGTACAGAGCCCTCTAGCTTTTGACTACAACACAGGCAGGTACTTGCAGGCACAAGCACCAGGGCAGGCAGAACACCTTCCTGCGGCCCCTAATGCATGTTTGTATTTGCAGGAACACAGGCTCTGCGAGACATTCCAGTCACAGTTAATGAAGTCCTTAATGAACTGATGGGCCTGTTTCTTATCTCACTTATGCCAGATTTAAACCTATGTAACTCCATTAACTTGTTGAGTTGATCCTAATTTTACATAAGTGTAAAAAAGATGAGAACCAGACCTTTTATGTACTCATTATCTAAGAGAATACAAAGTAAGATCTTAAAAACCTTTTTTCTGTTTTCTATCAGTTACAGAGACTGAAGCACTCCTCCACCTTTGACCCTCCCCACTTTCCCTATGTACCAATTTCTGCAGGTACTTTACTCTGTTTTCCAAGTTAGGCTGATCATGCATGTTTTGATCTTATTGTGGTTTTCTAACACTTGAAATGAGTTTTGTAAACTTTATTCCTAGTGAGCACATTCCTTCTCACATGAATCAAAACTATGCATTCCTCCTCCCTTCCCACAGAGCCCTCTTCTAATGCTTCAGCCTTCTCCATAACATTCCTAGCTTTTCTCTGATGTAAAGAACTTAGCAGTATGGAAACGAGTCATAAAAAATGAGTGTAAAATTCTGGAACTGAAGGCAAAATCTTTTTCCTACTTAGAGCTTAACTGCGGGAATGTTTAATACAGCCTGCTGTTTTCAGCTGATTATGTTGAACTTTCTCTTTCTCCAGTAGTTTACCTTCCATGTGAACTGTGAATTGAAAGATCATTTTTACTCCAAGGAGACATACTCTGTGTACACTAAGAAAATAATTTCAGATATTTTGTTTAACTTTTATTGTGTTTTGGTATTGCCCCGATATGATTTATGATATAGTAATGTACTCTACACTTCTGTCTCCATAGCCAAGTTCAAATGCCAGTGTGAACCTGATCTTCAGGAATTCAAGGTGATGATTCTTGTGAGAAGCTGAGGTATCAGGTACTTTTGCCTGCTCACTCTAACCACAAACACGGTGGAATGACAGAAGTGGTCAGCAATGCACCAGGAGTCCTAGCGAGGTATCTGGAATCCTGAAAGCAGGGATCTGAGCTGACCTCCACCATGTTAGCACTGGAGTGGTGCCTCTGACTTTGATGGAGTCACTCATAATTTACAGCTATGTAAGATCAAACACATAGCCCAGAGTACAGAAATGTTAACATGGGTAGTCTCAGCCAGAGAAGGGATGCTTATTCTAATGGTACCTCCTGTCAGTCAAGTCACAGACTAGATGTCACTTATGAGGACCACAGGTCACCCTTTTTCCTTTATTCTGAATATGATTAAAAATATAAAAATGAGAGTTAGAATGGAAAAATTAACTATTAGGAAAATAAATAAGAGGACTGAAAAGAGAAATCAGAAAGGAGATTGAAAGGCAAGTGCCCCAAGCAGCCCCAAACCAATTAGCTCAGGCTTAGCAGAGGGTGAGGTGGTTGTCTGAGCGGCTTGAAATGAACCGCATTACTCAGCTGTGTTACAGCAGTCATTTCCTATTTCATTCTCCCAAGGCTTATGCAAGACTCCTCCAGAAAGTGCCAAGTTTCTGCCAAGGGAGGCAGTGAGAGCTCCAGGATCCCTCTGCCGCCAAAGCCAGCCTGCCATGAGGGCAATCCCCCTCCAGCAGTCACGTGTGCTGACATCAAACCAAGTAAGTGAGAACAGAGCAGTGGCCATCTAGGAAAGTCATGTCAGATGTGACTAAATAAATGCAGGGTTCAGACCATGACTGAGTTGAAAGAAAAATTAATAAAATTCAGGGGGTGAAATGCCGAATAGGTGATTATTTCCCTTCTGTGTAGTCCCGCAATATGCCTGACCCTTTACATTTCTTATAGCAGTGACCAAAGGTTAAAATCAAAGCTAACATCCCTTTTGTGCTAGCTCATGCAGAAAAACAAATGACCCTTTTTTTTTTTGTCTGGAAAAGAGGACCCAGGTCCACCGTTCATAAGGTAGAAGGCTTTTCTGTACCTAGTTGCAGGGCTAGATTTAGATGTGCTGAAAGCTCACATTGGTTTAAAGATACATGAATTCTGCTCTCTGTCATAACCTTACAATGCCAAAGAGACCTGCATCTTCAAGTGACTGCTAACTGATGGGTTTCAACTCTGAATGCCAAAACGAGATGCCTCTGCTATTCACAGATGCACTTGGAGCCCTGCAATTCCTCCTGAAATCAATGGGCACTTACTGTAAGCACTGCTAAAATACAGTCCTGGGTCTCTCATACTGGAATTTTTAAAATTGAAGATACCTGAATGTTACAGGACACTTCAGAAAAGGTAAGATGGAGATGATGGTGCTTTTTCAAGCACAGCAATACCTAAGTATGACAAATACTGTAGAAGTGCTAATGCTGTTTGGCAATTTTCTGTAAGGTCTGTGGAGTGGAAATTCAGTTCATTAACCGATGCCAATACCTCCAGAAGTCATTTCAAATTGTTTTCATGAAACAAGACTTGAACCCAGAAGGTAGAGGTGAACCTGCATCACTAGCCTCCAACAAGAGATGTAGGTTCAGAAACAATATTTATATTCTCAAATCTCAATCTCTCTCTCTTTACTTAAGCTTATTAAAATTAAAAGCATGACCTGCCACATCACATTACATCAAAACATGATGTAACTTCTTAATTTTAAAAGAAGTTTTAATTTATGATGTTGTATTGTGCCACAAAAAGCTTTTGTTTTCCCGAGAGAAACTATAAATTTTTTACAGTGACTGTTTATCCAGTATCTCTGGCAGACTGAAACACTGAGCATTGGCAAAAAGCAGATATTTAACAGCTACTGAGGAACAGCTTATGAATCACCAGGCTTGAATCCTGGCACACATCTCCCTGTAGGTACCTCTCCAAAATCGCCCATCTTCCCTTCACCACCTTCTAACTGCAGTAACATTGAGTAACTGACTGATCCTGAACCACTAAACTTGATCTACTTTATCCTTTCAAGCTGTTATATTTTTGGAGGAAAGCACTCTTGTTGTAAAAGCGCCACTGCAACACCATTCTAGCAGGGTCCAATATGGATTTCCCACTGATTCTGAATAGCTCAGGAAAATAGTCTTCATTACAGCAACACTTGGCATTAACGTGTTTTTAATTTACAGTTATAAAAGGGCTTAGCCAAGTAGTTTTACCTATAAAGTTATTTAGGTGGGGAAACTGAGGCATGAGCAATAGAAGATGTCACCAGTAGAGTCAAGAATAAGCCAGTCTGCTCTGCAGGTTCATGTATCTTCCAGATCATTAATTCATAATGTTTGGCTTATTATTTTACACACTTCTTGGGGCAAGTTGGGCTGTCCTAGGACATGAAAGGCTCTGTGTTTGTTGGCCTGGGTCTCTTGCAGTCTGCTTACTTGTCTGGTGCTTTTTTTTGGGACTGCTCTGGCAGAAGCAAAGGAAGTTCAGTGGAACTTGAGAACAAGGACTATTTGTCTGAACAATGGTTTTCAAGCCCTTCGTTTCTAAACAATGGCTTTATAGGGTAGACTGAGTACCATAAATCAGTAGCATAGGAGTATGGTCATACTGGCTGAACTGTCTTACTAAGACTGGACTTATTTGTCACCCAACTGATAAAAGTCATAATGCTGTCACTCCCTGCTATACTAGCTGTACTCAATTTTTACTGCTTCCTAGTCCCATGTTCCACAGTGCACATATGGGGTATAAAGCTTTGCTAAAACCATAGCCCCTTAACTAAAAGCTTTTTCTGGGAGACACTGTGCTTTGAATTATACTGAGGACCCCAAACAGCAATTTCTCTTGGGCTGCTGTCTTTGAAATAGATCTATCTGAGGTGGATATTCCTCCTTTGAAGGGATACTTCTAACCCTATTTATGAGCCTCATCGCTTGTACCGAATAACCTAACAGGGGAGTGAAAGTTCCCCGAGCACTTTTGATGTAAACACACAATGATGATCCTCATCACATAAAAAGTGTTGGGTGAAGAGGAGACAGATTTTTTTCACCACTTTGTAGCTGTTGCTTTGGGTGCCTTAGTGAGAAAAACCACAAGACTATAACCCATTTTTCATTAACATCTTAGAAGAGTGTCTATTCTGTTGACTAGGGGAAAGTTCTGACTTCAAAACTTGTCCGTGGGTCAGGAAAGCATTCCTGATGTTTCTAGCATCAAACACCTTTTCCATTAGTGCTTTTTCTCCTATTGAGAGATTGAGAAATTAACCCTGATTGGTTTTTATGTGAGATCAAATTTTCAGTATGGTTCCATAAGTGGTGTGCAAACAGCTGCAGCAGCAATCCTGTTAGAGCACTAAGCCTGAAGTGAGCTAGGGGCTGCTTAAAAGACAGTTATCAACTCACACCTAAAGTGTCCTTGCCACACTACAGCCTGAGAGAGGACACTTGGCCAGTGAGAGGAAAGGGAAGAGGTTTCAAGAGAAAATGCTGGATGAAGCTGAGCTAAAAACCACCAAACTCTCTTGCAAATATGGAAGGAATTATCTTGAATGAATCTCTTGTCTTGACATAGGAGGTTTCAAGTTTTATGGCATCTTACATTACTGTTTAAATTTGTTTCAGGCAAGAAACATACTTTTTAAGGTCAGGAATACAGATTTGTTAGATGCTAAGACACCTGAAAAGCAAGAATACAGATTGTAGGATGAATATTTTACAGAGTAATTATTTAAATATATTCAAGTATGAACATCTTTAGATCCTAAATTTAGTATTCCTTAAAAACATAATCTTACAATAAAATCTAGCCCACTCTCACATTGTTCATAACATTCCAGTTTTCTGTTAGAACTCCTTGTTTTGAAAACTTGTGTCTTGATTTTTTGTTTAAAGTGCCCACTGATATTTTGGCCCCAGACTTTAATTTTTGGCATAACACTTGCCCATATGTTGATGATGATACACGTCTGATGTTCTCAAAACATGATAGCACGGTACGGCTGGTGTGTGAACCACTCTGGTGTGATGTGCAGAGGAACTGCTGCTTATACCAAGCCCTTGCCCAAGATGTGGGTGAAGTGCCTGCCCAGGCCACAGCAATCCAGTGACTGCAGGATTCTTCAGCAGCTCCACTCCAGAGCAGTCTGCACACTGAGCCTTCAGGGACCAGGAGCAACATGGTCCCTAGACAGATCTGACTTCGAAATATGACAATGGGTTAAGTAGTTGGGTAAGTAGTTAAGATGTAAGTAGCTGAGAGGTCTGGAGATGCTGCTGGAAGGAGAGGGTTTGTATTAAAATATAGTAAAGGTGAGAAAGGAGGGGATGGAGACGTCTTCATCCCTACATGTGCCTTGGAAATTTATAAAAAATCAGCAAGCAGTAGCAATCACTGTTTCAAAGTCCTGAGCAAACTGAGTTTGGGGAACTTCCTTGCTGTAAAAGAGACAAGAAATCCATTGGCACCCCTGAATTACTGGATTGTAAATCACGTTTTTGGTTCTCCAAATCCACACACCGAGGTGAACTCAGATTTTAGGGTTCAACTATTTTGTTTAGGCACCACACCCAAATGGATTTCAGAGTTTTATGTCTGATTATACCTCTTGTCCCTCTGAGCTTTTTGTCTCATTATACAGACAAAACAGGCACCTGCAGAAATGTGAGCTTGCCTGCATCTGGCTGAAAACAACATGGCTCAAATGTAACCACACCTGCCCTATTGAAAATCAGAGGTAAATGGATATTGCATGGAAATAGAGATAGCCACTATTATGTTATGTAAAGATATCATAGAATGCCACAAAGATCTTTTGTTCTTCATGGTATCACCAAGTCTAATAAACAGCTTCAATTTCAGATTTAAGTAGGGGCATCTTGTTATCAAGTATTGGCCATGATATAATTGCTGATGACCTTCTCTGGCCACCTGTCTTCCTGCATGGTCTTTGGTGTGTCCTGACTGAACCTTAGGTTGCTTCCCAAGAGTCTCACTCTGATCTTCTGCCTTGCTAACCCAGCAGGATTCAGTGCAATGAAGGCAAGCACTGAACTTTATCTATATGCATCATACACACTTCTTACTTTATGTTGTGGCCAGTTGGACACAAGCAGATGCAGTCTGCTTTTGTCTGTCTCATGACTGTTGTATTAGAATAACTTTATAAAACACTTACAGAGCCTTCCCAGGTGTAAAACACAAAATCATGAATTCATAGGAATAGAGACAACCTCTTGCCTTTCTGGCTGGATGGTTATACCTACAGACAGTACAGCTAGAAGAACCCAACCCATAAAACCTCATAGATTCTGCTTTGTTTCTGGAGGCTTCAAAACAAGATGTACCAACAAGACAAGGAGAAAAGGGCTATGAACTCTTAGAAACAGCACTTGTTTGGAACTCATTACACACTGTATTCCTAAGTGATATATGAGATTTATAAGGTGTTAAAGGGAATTTAATCTCCTTAGGTGCCCTTGCTGCTTCACTTTCAAGTAGAGTATACAATGATGGGAATGGTGCAAGAGAGTTCCAAAACTTTCCACAGTCTTTCCTCATGTCTTTCTTACCAGTAAACCTACCTAATTTGTTAAAATCCAGCAGGCACTATATCCTTCACAGCAGAAATGATACATGCATCCTTACACTGGCCATTGTAATACATGATGTTGGAGCCAGAGAGTGATCCCATACACTGTGTTCGGACCTAGGTCTAGCTTTGGTATCCCAAATTTTCTGGAAGTACTAGCTAGGAGTCACAGATACAATTCTAGTCTCAGCCGTGTTTTCATTTGGACCCTTATTTTTCCAATTTGTTTCCCTGTTATCACACCCTCCACTAATCTGAAATTAATCTTTCCTAACAAAAAGGCCCTTTCTCATCAAGATCAAAAGCAGAATACTTTTAAGTAATTTAGAATATAAATGTGCAATGAAATATCAGCCTGGGTGATGTTATGAGAAGGAAGAGAGTGCAGTATGCTTTATGTGCTTTTAGCTGTTCTACCCTACACTGCAACATGTGCACCCACTCTTGTAACCTTTACTGCTGTGCAAAGATGATCTGTCATTTCTACAAAATATATACATATATATATTTATACTGCAGCAGCTTTGAATCCTTACTGCCCTCTAGAGAAATTCTGCTAGAAAAGCTCAAACTGACAGAGTCAGCAAAAAATAATTGCAGTCCTAATCTTAACTACACCAGCTGCATGCAGTGTTGGTGACAAGATCTGTAGAAACAGAAATGCACTTAAAGGACCCTTTTTCTCAAGCCTCTTGCTATCACTGGGAGTTGTGGCCAGACTCAAACACACTTATCCCATTCACTGCATAGGAAAGCTCAGCAAAAGCAGAGTTTCCATTATCCATGAGTTCAAGTGAAAAGGAAATTAAAACATTTTCTTTTATAGAAATTGCAAGTGCAAAAGCTGCCTTGTATTCACATCACCAGCATGTGATGCTTAAATTATTTAAGCTGCACATCTGTAACTAGATGCTTTGTCATTCTCACACTTCTATCTCATACTAAACATGATCATGGGTTAAACTAGCTGTGATTGAGTGCAAAGGCCTGGACTCGAGCTTCAAGGCTGCACAGGACTTGAGCTGGTGCTCTGGAAGAGGCTCAACTCCTGTATTCACAGATGAGCTCTTAGAGGTATAGCTGGCCACTGGCATGATCAATTGCTGCAGCTCCTCAGGTATTTATTTTTTTTACAAGATTGTAAAATCAAAGCATCAGAATACATGGTAAAAAGTATGTGTTTTACAATGTCATAGGAGTATTATTTCATGTGGTTGGGCCAACACAGAGGAAACAGCAATTGCAATGTTAGTTATGGATGCTAACACAGTGCAGCTACGAATACATTCAGAAACTGAGATCCTATTTTTATACTGACCAAAAAAAAAAAAAAAAAAGTAAAATGTGTGTGTATATATTTTTTTTCCAAAACAGCTGAATCCCACTATTCTGTAGAATCTTACTCATTTAACAGACTGTCAGTGCAAGTTCCTTTACATAACTCTGCCTTTTCATGCCTAATGGGGTTTGCCCTGAACCAGACAAAGCTTATTAAACATGGCAGAGGAACAGATGACAGAAGAGGCTCCTGGAAGCAGTGGTGACTGCCCTCTAACGGCATGTGTGCCATGAGCACACACCTGAGCTCCCCGGGGACTCCTGCGAGGATGCCAGGAGGCGTGTTGTCCCAGGGTGCCTTGTATTCCCTGCAAGAGAAATGTTCCCACCCTGAGCAAAAATGAAAATTTGGTATCAAATATTCAGTTTTCCAGACAGCGACGGCTGCGTGGAGGCAGCGAGCACGGTCCATAAGCACCATCAGCAGAGAGGGGAAGATGTTCAGTTGATGAAGCCACCTAACTGGAGGGAACACAACTGTGTTCAGTGTGTGAGTACCAAGTGTTGTGCCTTGCAGCTGTCAGCCAAAAACTATACGTCCTGAACAGCGTCAGCACTTCAGTTCCTTTGATTCTAGGTTTGTGGGTTCAGATTGAGTTAAAATTCCTAACTCCAAATGTGTGCTGAGTCAGAATTTTATACCTGTTTATCTGATAAAGTGTGTGCAAATACCAGAGCACGCAGGAATAAGCTGGGCACTTAGTCTGCAGGTCTACTGAAAAACTGAAAAAACGTATGTGTCAAAGAAAGAAACCTTCTCAGCCTGAGAGTGCGGTTAGAATTGCTACACAGAGACAAAAAATAGCAATTATTGTTATTTAGTTACAATAGTAGTTGATTCAGTGCACTCTGCGGCCAGTTTCTCTTATATTCTAAATAAACAAGGGTTGAAAAGGAAATTAAAGTTTTAGTAATTAATTATTCTGCCTAGTCTCTAAGCAGCTCAGGAATAGTGCTTCAAACTGAACCCAGATCTTTTGAATCTCAGAATCTTCCCTCAGTCCCTGAACCTTTGATGTCCTTTCATGTTCTCTGTTACTTAAAATACTTTGCTCCCTACATTGTTTAAAATCTCCACTTGAATCAGGGAGTCAAGAAACAGCAGAAATTGTATTCACTTCTAGAAAAAAATAGTCAAATTTTTCTGAAACTTGAAAAAGGTTCTGCTCAGTTGGAGGCAAAGTTGCAACCAGGGCTTTACTTTAGCTGAACCACATCTTACTCCATAACTTTATTTATTGTAATTTCTGTTGATTCTTTCTCCTTTTCTTCATTGAGTAATCTAGAGGTCTGCAAAGGATGAATTGAAGTTGGGACTAACAGACAATTTTAGTTATTTAGACATCTTAATTTCTTTTTCCAACATGTTTACTCTGAAGTAAAGATTTATTTGTTCCCCAAGTAGTGACCATCCTGATTTTGTCATTGCTGATTAAAAATGCTTTCTGAAGATCCCAGATGCTTCCTCAGTGCCTTGATAATCTACAGGTAAGTATTGATACAGTGATCAAATTAATGCTAATTCAGAAAGCAAAAGTGTCATTCCAAAAGGGTGTCCTTCTTGTACCAATTCAGTAAGCTCAGATTTAGGAAGAAATTCTCCAGGGCAGCACTCACCTGCACCTGCCTGAGTTTCAGTGGTGCCCACAGGAATGGACCAGCACTATCTGGTTCCACTTAACTTCATGCCTGGGGGAAGAAGAGGAGACCACAGTGCCTCTGTGTATTCATCACTGCAAATGGCAGAAATGTGTTCCCAAACATTGATTTTTTTTTTTTTTTCAAATTATTCACAATTAGAGGAGCTGTAGCAGTTGGTGGTTGCTGTTGAAATAAAGGTGATGAGGGAGCATCGCCTGCCTCCCACCCCTCTGACCAGCTCGTGCTCATGGACAGAGGGTTATTTGCAACTTACTTAGCACTGTTGGTCTCCTGGATCCATTAGCACACCTCTTAGCTGGCTGAGAGGGGAATAACAGCACCAGATTTCTGCTTGACCTGGCAACAAAATCAGAAACAAATCTTTTTGTTTTCTGAACTTGAGAAAGTGGCTGTTTGACAGTGTGTCCGTTCTTCTCACCAGATCCAGAGAGGGCAGTGAGCATCAGGAGAGCTGAAATGAGTGAATGGGCAGTGGTTGCCTCACAGCAGTGAAACCAGAACAGGACAGGGAATGCAAAGGTCTGATACTTTCTGTGCTGGAAGAGATACTCCAAATATTCTCATTTATGGTTATTTTCTCTCTCTCTTTATTTGCTGTGTGGAAAGAGATCCTATGATGGATTAATTTTAACAATTAACCAACGTCATGGAGGCATTTGAACTTGCATCTCTGTTGCTGGTGAGTGTCTTATCTACCATTGGTTCTGAGGTTTATTTTGCTTTTGACCAGAAAACTGCCTCAAAACTGAAGAAATTTTCCTGACAAAGCTTTTTCAAAACTGACTGGTTAAAATAATCAGCAATTTCCAGTGATAACCTGTTCAGAAAAAAAAAAAAAAAAAAAAAAAAAAAAAAGTCCAGATAGCTCTATTAATTGACCTAATTCTGCACTGGTAGTGATAGGTAAGCACATGTTAGATAAAGCCAGCTCAGCTCATTAAAAGGACAAACTATCCACAGAGGAGCTTTTGTTTGTGACCATTATCTGTCCTAGCAATCCATCCTCTGCTACACCATCCCATCAACAGTCAACTGTTTGGCTTCTCTGTTTATTTTTAAGTACTTTCTCAGCTTTTCATTATTCAATTTTTGTCTTCTTTGAAAACCTTTCTAACCTGGTTAACAGGGGCAACAGCAATCTGGTAACTTGTTGGCAAATCAGGTAACTTTTCTGTGGCAATTCTCACTGATCTTCAAGTAGCCGAGTACTCTTCCACTGGTTTATCAGCATAACTTAATTTCTGATTAATCTCATCCCTGGCCTGTTTCAAACAAATGTTTGCTTTTATGTCATATATGAACTAAATTGGATACTTTGGGGTAGAGTCCAACACTGGCAAATTTTCTCCATTACAGTTGTCAGTTGCATTATTCAAAACAGCTTAATACCATGTGATTTCTTGCACAAAAATGTAACATGCTAATAATACCCATTCCCTTTCTTCTGTATCTTTGTCTTTCTCCATCATTATAATTCTGTGCTCTAGCTTCTTCCTCTGCTGAGCTTTCAGAGACCTTCCTAATCAACATTAGACACAGTGGGGAAATGGGTGGCACCAGCGTGGGTAAAAGGCTATACTGTGATTGGAGGGGCTCTACAATCATCTTCAGAGTGACAGCACAACCCAAGCAGCAAATACAGCTCACTCACTCTGGGGAAAAACTATTTGATTTTAGATAGAAATGTATTTATATTTATGTGCATATGTTTGTATGTGTCAAATATTAATTTCTTTTATTCTAATTTTCTGTCATTTGCATCTATTCTGTGCCTCATCATTCTGGGGCTGGGGTGGCTTTGCACAAGCAGTGCCTTTGAGGTGACACAGAGCAGCAGCATCCCAGGGAAGCAACTGGGTCTCCAAAAGGCCCAGTTCTTACTCTGTTCCTCCATGTCACGGGACAAGGGCTGGGCTGGTGTGACTCCACTACCTCACATTCCAGCACTATAAAGTACTCAGAGATGTTTCCAGGTGCAGAGCAGTCAGTCAGCCTCCAATACGGATGGTGCCTTGTGCCCTTGAGCCTGCCAGGCCTGATTGTCACCCAAGGGGTGGTGAAACCCATGCAGGGACACACAAGGTGTCTTGCAAGAACATCAGACAGATGAGAGCAAACCTGAGAGTACACCCTGATCCAGGCAAAGATCCAAGGCCACGATCTCACAGAGGTGCTGTCCAAGCTCAGACATTTGATGTGACACAAACCACCTCAGATTACTATTCCCCGTAATCTGTCACTCTTGTAACAAATCTCCCCATTCTTTCGAGCTGTATATGAGGACCTTTATGTCCTTAACAGGGGGAAAAATCACCTTGCTTCCCTCAATGCTATACTGGAGGCCACTAGGTTAATCCATGCTATATGCATGGATAAAAAGGAGGATAAAAAGAGTAGGTCACGCAGTGGCAAAGGTTGAGAAGCTCTGCCTTAAACACTTTATGGGAAATTGTAAAACTTCTAAACAATTTAATAGATTAACTTCCCCTTTCAGTGGCATCAGTAAAACTGAATTATCATCCTCACTTTTAACTGATGCCCAGACCCAATACTCATCCATCAGGGATCATTTAGTGATAAAGCAATCAATCCTGCCATGGTGCAGAGGGGACAAACTATGCAAGATACCATCACCAAATATCCTTTCCACCCCAAAGCATTCTGTGAGTCTTTGTCAATGAAAGTGCATTTGTCTAGTCTTATCTGCTGCAGTGTATGTGGAATACGAAGGAAGAAAGTAAAATATGCACTTGATGTACATGTGCAGATGCCAGCCATATCATCAACCCACGGAGAGCTGCCTTTTTCCAGGAGCTGAGCACAGCACCTGATAACCAACCACTGCACCCCTACCTCAGGTACCAAATTAATAGAAATTAAATCAAATGTGAAGTTGTCTTAAACGAATGCTGTGACATGTGAGGCATTTGAGAGATGATGCTGAAAAACGTGTTTCTGCCTTATCCTTGTTTTAGCAAGTCTTCCATGACTTAAGCCAGAATCTCTAAACTACTGGTCATCTTTTCATAATGTGAGCATGCAAAATGTACTTCCCTTTTTTGAATCCTCACCAGTTACAGTTTTGTTTTTGGTGTTTGCCTCTCTAATATATTAAAGATTTACATATGTATTGAAAAGATTACAGTTCAAACATAATTGGGAAAAGTTTAAAAACTTTTTATAATTATTTTAAGCAGCAGTTGGATTTTATTAATGTATGTATAATGTGTGCAACAATCCTTGAAGTAATAACTTTCATTTTTCTTTTTACTCAAAATACCCCCTCTTTAGTAAGAAATTGTCCATCTCCATTAAGAAACAGGTACATTTTTAGTAATAGGAAATAATGTCTGAATGAAACACATAACTTATTTGCTAAAACAGAGAGAAATGTTTGATTATCCTTTTAATTTTAATAACATTTCTATATTATTTGGCTGTAAAGTGAAAAAAAAAATAGAATAAGTTTATTTTACAGTCAGATATGATCTTTATTGAGACCATATTTCTTGGACATACTCTGAATTAATCTGTGGGTACTGCAGTAAAAGGAACTGTTTCCCTGCTGCTGTCCAGGAGTTGGGATTTTCATCAACAAACAGGTTCAGACTAAATTAAGAAATTCAGTATAGCAGAGTCCTTCAAAGGCTTTGCTGTTGTTCAACTCCAATTAAAAGTCAATTGAATTGGACACTTAATTCCCATTTGTGTCTATGAAAATCTCTCTTCTCTAATGTACTCTGTTACAATGCTAGGCTGAAAAAGCAAGTGCACCGAAATGTATAAAAATGCAATTTTATTTTGAGGAGTAAGGAAAATAACAGCTATTCTATCAAATGCTTAGCATTTACAATATTTAACAGAGTATCTCCCTGGAAGTACACAAATAACCAGAAAATAGCAAATTAAGATGTTAATATCTGTATTTATGTATGTGAGCTATCACCCAAAGAAGTCATATGATTTTTATGTCCAGAAAATATCTTTTATATCATGTGCCAAAGGAAGCTATAAGCAGCTCATGGAGGATAGCCAGTATGATACAGACCTGCTCGTGACACAGAACTGAAGATCTTTTTAAGGGAATTAACAGGGGCAGCAACTGCAGTGGGGCTCAGAAGTGATGACAACAGAAAATTCTTCAGGGAAGATAGTCTGACTCTGCAAAAAGTTACTGACATATGTAGGACAGCAGAAACAGCCCAAGAGCAAATACAAATCCTATCTGAAGATCATGTGGTGAAATGCATCAGAAGGAATTACAGATGAAAATGCAAAGGTAAAATGTAAGGCAGAATTGTCTGCTGCCTGCTGCAGAGAACACCAACATACCCCAAACATCAGGTCTGCAAGAAGCCAACAGTGTCAGAATAAGAGGAGACAGGGGAAAGGTCAAAACCTGACACTCGGTCTCAAATTCTTTTGAATTTATATGTGAGTCAGGTTTGAGTGACCAAAATCCACCCTGGAAGACTGTGGTTTTGAGAGAGATTCACAAGTGGAATGACTCTATTTCTTGCTTTTCATTTGGATGTGAGTGAAAGCTCCCAGCAGCAGCCACTCCCTGCAAGCTCCTGCCATTCAGGGCTGAAATCCTGTCAGAATTGTTCTCAAACTTTTAACTTCCCTGACTAGCGGTGAGCAGATCAAGCTGCCACTTTGTGTACCTCCAGCAGACTACAGCAATGCTAATACCAACTGCAGCCTTGCCAATCAGCCGGAGAAGCTGGTGACCACTGTACTTCTCTCACCATCCTTCTCTGCTGAGTAGATTTGGTGTTAAATGCCATGTCCATCAAAGAGCTGCTAATAAGAAGTGACCCACCAGGAGAGCTGTAGTTCCCCCCATCCTGCCTGTGGTCATGCAATGTTTCTGAAGGTTACTTCTTCAGTGGTTTTGAGTGGTCTTATTGAACCTGCAGATAAACTGTCTTTAAAGAGACTTGTCCAAGCTTTGCAAACAGAACAGTAATTATGAGGCAAATTAATTACATCCTTGAGGTGTGACCCTGTGGAGCATCATTTGGTCAGCAGCATGAACAAGAAGTTAGCCCCACTGGCTGAAAAATTATTCCTGCAAGCTTGAAGTCTAGTTTTACCCAGGCAGTGTTAAGCAATAAAAGGTGCCTGCTATCAACACACTGATCACTCATTTTATAGAGGACACTAAGCAGCATTTCTCTGTAGAGCAAATACAAGAAGCATTTCTTAATTCTGCTAACCAGTTGCTGGCTGATAGGGATTTCTGCCAAGAATTTGTAAACAATGTAAAGCAAGCTGAAAAAACAGAAACTTGCCCAGTACCATAAAATATGGCATAATATGCACATGTTCTCATGCACAGAACAATACAAAAGTAAGTGAAAACAATAAACACAAACATGGCAAAGGGAAGCATGCTCAAGGAATCAGGCAAGAACTGAAAGGTGCACCGTTTCCCTCAGTCATACATGTTCATTACATGGGTGCTCACCCAAGGAAACCAAACATAGTTTTGGAGCCTGGGGAGCTCAGGATCTACCCTCATTGTGCAGGAGATTGCACTTTACCCAAACAGAGTGAGGCAGTGGGAACATGAAGACACAAAGCCCACAAGGACCATGCAGGAGCCTCCCACAGCTCCTGGGCTTGTCCCAGCTCTGCTCTGCCAAAAGCAGACCTGTGTGCCCAACACCCAGTTTATATCCAGCCTGCTTGAACTGCTATGATCACCAAAGTATGAGTGGTACCTATATGCATAGGCTGTCATAAAATCTTATTCCAATACTTCTTTCTCCAGGCATCTTGCTTCCTAAATAGTCCCCCTGGCCCCATAGAAACCTACTTTTCAATATTTTCAATATTTTTAACAGTATTACAAGTGAGTTCTTGCCTCCGTGCATACAAATGTTGTAACTATCCCTGTTTATCACTGTGACAGATGTGTGTGCTAATTAGATATTCTTTTATTCATCCAACAAAATCCCCACTCTTTTGAAAATCAGAGCCTCTACTAAGCTCCTCAAAATGGCTTCTTCCTCTTGGAGAAAGCTTTCAACACACCCTGTATCCTACCATGAGAAAATGGTCATGCAAAGACCATGCAAAGGGTTCAAAGAAAAGAATGCTGATCAAGAAAGCCATAATGAAACAGGCATTTGAAACTTGTTATAAGCTAGATACAAAGTGAGACTGCAGATTGCATTTTTACAACTAAGTAAATAAAATAGCAAGCAGAAAACAAGGCACTGATGTCTTCCTCTCTAACCATATTTGTGCTGTGTTACACACAAACAAGAGAGCTCAAAAGGCTGGGGACTGCCCGTGCAGCTCGATGCCCAGGACTTGCACTGACTTTTTGGGACCAGGCACAGGAGCTCAAGGATGAAGCACACAGCAGCTAGTGCATCACTGGCAGGGAGCGTGAGCTCACTCGCCTGTGCCTGTGGGGAAGCTGCAGCCTGGATTCCCCACACGATCTGGCAGAAGCCAAGAACAATGAAAATTATAATGACCTTCCAGGAGAAATCCTAGGCTGGTCTTTCTCTCTGCTATGCCAATTTGTGCAGTTGGGACTTGATGAGCTTCACAAGAAGGCACTGGAGTGTTCCTCACCAGGTTCTCCAGACCCTCAGAGGGTTCAAAGTCCCATCATAAAAATCTGCAAGGCACTCTCACTCTTCAGGTAGCCCTGGGAACTGATCAGGATCAACAGATGATTTACAGATCTAAGACTTAGATGCAAATTTGCAAAGCACCTTAGGGCCAGTTTCTATATATTTATTACTCACAACAAACTTGAGATTTCCATAAGCACTTTGTAATTAAATAAGTAAGAGCCAGCTTTTTCATAGATCCCGCCCCCCTGTGATACCATTGCTGAGCTCTTCTGGGAATATGGCTGCAAGGGCGTGTGTTGAGTCTTGGAAAATCTAGCTCATTCAGATCTGGCAGCCTGATTTTGAAAGAGTATCTGGAAATCCACTTGCAACATTTGTAATAACTATCCATTTGCATATACAAAAGCTGACTTTTGGCATGAATAAAATTTTCATACACTTTCCCTTTGAAAATCTGATCCAGACTGTCTAGACAAGTCAAAAGTCTCATTTGTGCTTAATATTTTATAATTTATTATTTTGCTTTCCTTTCTGATTAATTTGGACATGTCCCTTAGAAAAGATGTGGTAATAGAAGGATATAGTTTTACAGGCTACTCATGTAATCCCACGGCTCTGGTCATACATACCCTTGAAGTTTGCTCTAAAGCTTACACACATAAGCCCAACCTCATGAATCTGATTCTACCTACTGGCATGCACTTTCAGACATCCACACTTCATCCAAACACACACTTTTTATTTCTTCCCATACCTTTTTTTTTTCAATAGTAGCATTGTAAATGTTTAAGCAGGTGAACATTGTAAAGCTAAAAGAAATATAAATGTGCCATGTATTTGCTAAGAAAAGATACCATGGCAAGATACCACTGAGACACCTTTAAAAGGGTCTGCCTCTCTCTTTCTCTTTCTTACTCAAAATACAGCTTTTACAAATATGACATCTTAAAATTAAAATGTTTGTTCTGAAAGTAATAGCCAAGATCATAGAATATTTATGTGATCATTAATATTTGAATTTTGAATAATGCATACTTCTATATTTCCAGAAAAGAATGCAATGTGTTTTTTATACCAAAGTCATATTATTTTCCCTGTAACAAGTACAGAAGCAGCTTTATTTGCATTACTCACTTGCAGGTATGTAATACCAGATTATACCGTTAATTCTCTTTGTTTCCTGGAAATATCTATGTCAGGCTTTTTTACTTTGCATACATAGGAGGTCCATATTCATAACAGTCTATTTTAAATGCAGGGAAGTTCTGTGCACTTGGCTGTTCATTTTGAAACAGCTTCTCTTGTAATTCATTCTGTTTCATAGGTAAACTCATTGTACTTGCTTCTTTCCAAAAGTTTTGTCCCTAGGAGATGTGAGCCACATCCTCCCCTCCATCAGCTCTGTGTGAGTGTGTGTGTGTTGTGTGTGTGTGAGTGTTGTGTGTATGTACGTGTGTGTGAGTGTGTGTGTGTGTGTGCAGAGACACCCAGCTGCACAGCACAGGGCACTGCCACACGCTGCCATTCACCAGCACGCTTCAGGATGCTGATGAACGTGCTGACAGACAAAGGCTAATTGGCAGACTGCACCCAGGCAGTTTTTGATGACACAGGAGAAATAATAGGAGACAGAGAAGGTAACAAAGAAAGTTTAGAGGGAATAATAACAAAGCTATAGGCAGAGAGCATTTCACACCAGGAGAGCACGCTGGCTGAAATGCAGTGGGAGGGAACTGGAGAACCCAAAAAAAAGACACAAAAGGCTGAAAGAGGGAAAAGGTACAGGGGAGCTAACCCTGGGAGCTAACTCTTTACTTGCTGCTGTTACAGCATGGGCAGAAACTGTCTCTGACAGGAAACGATGCTTGGGATGGCACCTGCAAAACAGTGATCTGGTTCACTGAAATGTTTGCTTAAGGTTCATGAACGTACTAAGCAAATGTCAACTCATTTTAATAGGACTCTGGACTTGATACGTATTTTGTATTTCAAATTGTGTGTACAATAAGCAGCAATTTCTTCTGATTTTCACCTTGAGATTTGGGTGCAGACACAGTCATTACAAATGCAAACATTCATTAAAATGTTTTGCTGGACATTCATTGGCAAGCATAATTAGAGTTTGTGATTTCTGACAACAAATGTTTTCATGTTTTGGTTTGTTATTTCTTGTTGCTTTTTTGAGATTACTTGTAAATTCTGAGTTAATTTTAACAGAGCCCAGATTTTACAGTTATTCATGCTGTCTCTTACTATGGATTCCCATAGCACCTACTTGTAGGAGAGCTGGTCAGGTCTTTGAGCACAACTGTAAAACTTAAAACCTGAGGCAGGGATTTTATGTGAAAACCACCTGAGAAAGATGATGAGAAGTAAAACAAATCCACTAAACTGTCCACAGACATTTCTTCTTTAATTGCAACTGATTGGTTAACTCTGTAATTAAAATAAGATTGGCAACCTCTAGTGCATTCTTCCATTAGAAGTCTTGCATGTATTTCCAAAGCTGAATTTTGAGCCTTAGAAAATGCCTTTGAAATATTAGCTAGCATAAATCACCTTTTATCCACTATTCTCAGTAAAACTGTGCAAGTTGAGGATATAACCCCTTTTCTAAATTATCTGTGTAAGAGTTTATTAGCAGAAATGTGAGGAGGGTTCACATTCTAGGCCTAAGAATGGATATAACTGGCTGAAAGTGTGCAGTTACATCAGCTGAGCCTATAGCTGAAATCTTTTGCTTCAGTTTTTAAAAGGAGCCAGAGTGTTTGGCATCTTCTTCCCCAGCACAATCCCATTGAGCCAAAGAGACTGTGGCCAGACAAAGCGTCTGCACTGCTGACTCTGAGCTTCCATCAAGGATTTAGACATCTCCCTGATCTAAACTCCAGTTATAAATAATTACAGGTGAAATATGCACCCATAATCATTGTTTTCCTCACAAAAAAAAAATGTTGGCATTTGATCCCTTCCTTTCTCTTGTTTTTATTATAAAGCACAAGCATGGAAATTCACCCTCACACTCTGCACTGTGCTCAGAGACATTTTACCCTTTAAGCCTCCAAAGAAATATCAGGCCCAGGCAAATGACCTAATTACTGTGTCTCCATTCAGTGTGTCCCAGGTCAGTGTGCAGATATATGCATAAAGGCAATAGCAGCTTTGGGAAATAATCTTGATTATAAAACAGCCATATACATGTTCTCCTGTGTGTAAATATGTGCCACTCACCAAAATATAACCACACAGTGTTGCTGATCAGATGTCAAAATGGATGGGGAATATATGTATATTTAAGGAGGATTTTTAAAGCTATTTCTCTCCTAAATCAAACACAACATAAGTCAGTGGGAGTTAGTCTTTTAAAATCTGAGCTTTGCATCACACATAATGTCTTTAAGTTAGGTATTTTTCTCAGTAAGTTACTCCAGAGGTAGCTGAGTAACATTCTTTGATGCAGCTAACAAATAGAATCCACGCTTTTCTTTTATTTTTCCAGTGCCTGTACTTCTGGGGGTTGTTGTTGAAAAATGTGCATGTACCACTGCACTGAGGTAATGAAGAAACTGTCTCTTTTCCTCTTCTCTCGGCATACGAATCGGATTTCTAAAAATTCACTGTAGTAATCACAAAATGCTGCTGCAAAGAATTACTTGATAAAACCTTTTGAGATTTCAGCCTACCTTGTCCCTTTGTTTCATAACTAGAAGGAGTATAATGAATGCAAAAACTCAGTGAATAGAGCTCAGCAGGGCCTACTTTTTTCTCATGACTCCTGTGATTATAATAATTTGATTTTATAGGTGTCTATCCTAAGACCTCAGCTAGGGAGCAATCTTTACTGAGTCATGAACTTTCACATCATTAAATCCCTCTACATTTATTTTAAACATATCAAAAGTGTCAAATAACTTTAGATCTACTAAATTTTATTTGCATTGGGTAAAATGAAGTTTAGCCACTTGGGAAAATAAATGAAATAGTTTCCTTAGCACCAGGAAGGCAGCGGGGCTCGGGACTCTGTGATTCCAGCCATGCAGCAGCACAGCACATCTCCTCTACAGGCCAGGACACATGTTTACAAGGACAGGAATCTGAGTAATTTCCTACCAGTCTGAAGGGAATATTAAACTCTTCTGTCAGTTGGATGTATATTATTTATGTTCCTTTTTTTATTGTTGTTGTTGTTGTTGATTTCAAAAAATATTTCTTTGTTGGTTCAACGCTGACTCCCGATAGAAAGTGATGAAATGCCCAATATGTTAAAAAACCTTATCACTAAATCAGAAGCAGAACTATAAATTTTGGCTTTTGAAACTGAACTGACTGTTGAGGATCATTTTGCTCCTGAAATATTACAGCAGTGATCAATTTGCTGTAAAATTAAGCAGTTTAGCTCTGCAATCTATAGATGGAAAACATGTTGTTCTTGAGCAAAGTTTATGCCCTGCCCAAGGGATAAATTAAATTTTATGGGTAAGACATGCATTATTATATGCTTATCTGTTTAACATATCATTCTTTCCCACATCAGTATTATAAATATTTTTAATCATACATTTGATCTCTTGTGCATATAGTGATATGGTAATTCCCCCTGCCCCCCCTCAAAAAATACGACCAAACACAGTTAATTCATCACAGAACAGGGGAGAATATTCTAATCTTTCTAAGAAATATGCTGAAGATTGAAGCAGAGGCACTTAAAATTGGGGCTACTTTGCAATCATTCAGTGGAATAAAATTTTCCTGAAGGAAGGGGTGGAGCTATGTTACCCATTTTTATTATGGTTGTTATTATTCAATATTTATATTACAAGTTTCTAATCAAAACCGGGGCTGCAGACCTAAGACAAATCAGTTATAAAAGTTAGGGAAAGCAGGAATGTATACATTTAATAAACTTGTTACTGGTTTTATAAGTTTCTGCTGATTTTCCTTGTATTCTATAAACTAGATTCAAAGCTCTCAAACTGGCTGTTGCCCTGGCTTTCAAACACTGGGCAACTTCTCTTAGAAGTTTCAACAGAAATTGAACTTCTTAAGGAAGGAGAAAGAAGAGCAAGAAGCTGTGAATCCTCTGCCTTCATATCTGAGAGACAGCATGGAGATGACCCTGAAGGTTTGTAGGAAGAGGAAACCAAGAAGTCCTGATGCAGTGACAAATAAAATCATAGGTATAATGATCTGTTCAACATCTACAACATGTGACACAGTAGTGTCCAAATTAGAAGCAGATGAACTCCACTTACCCATGTTTACTATCAGCCACACCACTGAATACATTTTTTAAATGGCAGTGTTGTAAGAACAGAGTTGAAGTGAAGGTGGGCAAGCTGGCAGAGTCATCTCCAGTATCTTTTTTTTTTTTTCTTTTTTCTTTTTTTTTTTTTGTTCTTCTGTTAAGGCAGATGAAAGGGGGTAAACTCAAAACCTCAGTTATTAGTTAGTTCATCTGGTCAGTTTGAACAGGAAAAGTAAACAGCAAAGACATCTTAATTTGGATATTTGCTCACCAGTTGCCTTCAGCATCTGTCATCTCTATTTGAGTGTCCATAGTGAATACTCCACATCATCCTTTGTTTTATGTGAAATCTCTCCCCATGCAATATTGAACTGAGATACATGCAAATTCTACTCATTTCATTTGGAACTGAGAGACTTACTTCTTTACTCAGCTTTGATAAACTAAAGCGTGGGTCCTTGTAACATTATCTTCATGGCTGACAGCCCTTTTCTGCTTTCACCGCCCACTTGCTTCCTTTCAGTCACACAGATCATCAGTCTCCTAGTATTGAGTGACATGGGTGGCACTGACATTAATACTAGTCATCCTAATCTGCACTTGTTTCTTACTTTTTACTTTCTGTAGCATATGCTTCCATAATTTTTTCTTATCAGACATAAATACTTTAAATGGGCACATTTTAGGGCATATTTTAGGCTGCCTATAATATGTTTCTATGTGAACAACCTCTTCCCGGTTTTATGGCGTGAGATGTTTAAGGTGAATATCCTAATTAAAATTAAAAAAATTAAAAACACTTTTCTTCAAGGTGAGAACCGCTCCACTGTGGGGAAAGTGCTGGATGATACAGGGGGCAATCTTGTCTTGCCAAGAAGATGTACACCGTAGAGGTAACTTGCTTTCCTCACTGGGGTGCTGTGAGGATTAATCAGTGAATGGTTTATAGTCCTTGCAAGTTGTAAAGAGCTACAGAAGTGCTAAATATTATGATTTTCTTATTATGCTGTCACATTTTATATTCAAAGGTGAGCAGTTTTGAGGAGACAATGCAGATGTGTCCCTTGCTATCCACGCTCTCCATCACTGTGAGGAAGCTCTGCAACGGATGGACATCTGAGAACTATGCTGCCAAAATGTAATTGCTGCAGGTGTATAGATGGGCTGCCTTCTCAGGCCTTTTGGTAAACTTTAATTCTGTTTTTATAAAATCCCTTCTAAAATATTGCTCTCTGGGGCAGGCTCTGTCTGTATGATATGTGTTTGTACAGCTCAGTGAGATCTTGATCTGTGGCTCCGTGTCCTGCATTCTAGCACACAAAATAAAACAAAAATATATTAAAAAAATCTTATTCACTGGGTAGCAGTTGTATCAGGCAAAAGATTCAGGTCCTAGACATAATACAGTAAATACCAAGAAATTCTAACTAGTCTTTGTGAGGGATGTAGTGCTGATATGAAACTATGTTATCAGAACTGATTTGTAACCAATTTATGAGCACAGATTTTTACCTGTGCACTAAAGGGAGGTTGCTGTACATCTGCATTTCAAGACCCCGTAGTCCAATCACAATGATCATATGTAAATGTAAGCTTTGTGAAAAATGAGCAGACAATAAAATAAAATAGTGTTCTCCAGAGAAGCACTCTGGTGGCAAATGCCTGGGGCAAATACAAGCAAGTAACATTCTTCTAAGATGACGTGATACAACTATTTTGTACATTGAAGGTCTAGAGAAGAGAACACTGAGATGTTAGAAAGGCTTCTGAGCAGAAGGAGGGGGTGGACAGTCCTGGTGCTCTGGCATGGAAGGAGGCTCTTCAAGCCATCTGTGAAAAGCACCTCAGTTTGGAAGGTGATTACATATCAGGTAAGATAAACAGATATATACACATACAAAGACCGTTTTTAAGAGGTAAATTCTCTAAAATAATTTTTAATTGAATGAACATGACAGCGTTGAATTTCTGGTTACTAATATTATAGCATTTAAAAGGTTAAATATGCCAGACCGACTCAGATCTGTTAAATCCCTCCTAAAGCAACTTAAGTTCTAGTCTGAAGATGGGAGTATAGTGTGAGCCATCCTAAATGACATGACAGCTGGAGGCCATAGCTGTGAGAAATCTGCACCCAGAGGCACCCAGTAGACCCCAGACATGCTAGATAATGTGAGATGGGGTTTATGACCTAACTTATGAAATATCCATTATAACTTTATGACTCACCATGTATAGAACTTCACATTTTTAAAAGCCATCCTACATAAACTACACCATCTTCTAACACCTGAGGAACCTGTGTTGGGCACTGCGGGCAAGCATGAATTACTGTAGCAGGACATTGGCAAAGACTTTAGTCCCATGCATTGAATGCAATGACAATTTGCCACTATCTTCACCGAAAACTGGAATGAGCCCCTACATGGCACAAGAAAATATGTCCATACTCCTCCTCGTCTCCTGGAGAAGAACAAGGTAAAGGAGGTGGATCTAGGACTCCAGTATCTAACACAACTCAACTACACTTGATTATTATTTGCTTCTCACAACCTGAAAAGAAACCTACTACCAGATTTGTCTGTCTCAACCCTGCTGAAGCTGAATACTTTCATACATATGTATGGATAGCTTAAGTTTTTATGAGCATAATTTGGGCTTTTCAAAATAGTGACACAATAACAAAGCAAAATTGAGACATGCATGTAATTTGAATACTGATTTGGTTTTATCTCTTCCTGGTGCTGGCACTTTTGATGCTCCTCTTTTCTATTCCATCTTCTTTCTGTTCTTATTTTCCAATGAATGGAATTAGTTGTGAGTGCATTTGCTGCTTCTACCAACCAAAAATGAAACCTGCAGAAATATATATCTATGACCTTCCTAAGAGTTTTGGACAGTTACTCATTTGCTGCTACCTCTGAGTTTTCTAATGACTACTTTAAAATGTGTTTCTGATCCTCTTCTCAAATAGGAAAATGAGCACTGTCAGGTGGCTATTGCCATGTTAAGTGGCATTTTTGATACCATAAGCCCTGATTTTTATTTGCAGCAATGCAGCATTTCAAGGAGGTTATTGCAAAGGATGCCTTCTGATTGTATTTCAGGTCAAATACCCTCAAGTGAGCTGTTTGCTTGTGTGCATCGATTTGCAGACTCGGGGCAGGATTCCCAGTGCTCCCTCCAGAGAACAGCAGACACTCCATCGGGTCACAACAGTCAAGTTTGTTTCTGCCTCTGCTGCTGGATCATCTTGCACATTTAGTCATTAGAGGGTCCTCCGTGCTAGAGAACTAGGTATGATAAAGTTCTGCCATGTCTCCTCAGCCTTTCTTGAGGTCTATGAGTAAGAGGTGACACCCCAGAGCTCACACCTATACAAGAGCACAGAGGCCCCTCAGATGCAGCTGCAGGCAGGACTGAACAGTTTCATCTTGCGGAGAATCTGGTCCTAAAAATTATTCATGAAAAGTACCCAGTTAATCATTTCAAAGAGAAAACTGAAAAATGCTCAGGGGCAACCTATGAACAGAAAAAGGGTCTTAAATTAATCTAATAAATTATTTGCAGATTGAATTATTCATAGAAAATATAGGACGTATTTAGGAGGGTTTGATTCGTTGGGCTTCCTCTGGAAGCTACCTTGGAAACTTTACGTTTTCTGAAGTATCATTTCTGTATGTTACCAGGGCAGAATTCCCATCTGGAACTAGACACACAGGTCATGTTTCTTGTACCCGACACCAACCAGTACCTGATGTTAAAGGGAAAGTCATCACCATCACTATCTAATATGAGGCTTCTTGCATTGGGCGGAAACTGGAATAAGGTTTTCTTTCTAGCTGTATTCCCAACCTGGCAGGTATTTCCACACATTTGAACATTCATAATGTGAGCACAGATTTTCTCACTTCTTTGAAGTTACGCAGGTGTATAGATCAAGTGCAAGAGTACACACCTGTATCATTACTGATTGCCTTACCATCTGAAGAATTGTTATGTCATGGTCAGCCAGTCTTAAAATTACTCCTGTATAAATGTACGTTATCATCTAAGACCCATTTGAAAGCTGTTAAACTCTTGGCTTCAACTTGCAGCAAAGAGTTAAATTCAGCACAAGCAGAGTTTATTTTAACTTTGAATAAAATTTTCAAGATGTATATGAAAGTAGGCTGAAGTATGTTCAAATGCAATTGAAAGCCTGTTTTATAAGTAAAGTATGTAACAAAAGAAGCACATGAGACCTCACAAACAGAGATTTTAAAACAAATTTAATAATAGACTTTTGAAAGTACCAAATCACTGTCAGAGCACATATATGTTAAAAGACCTATAAATATATTTTAAAACAATCTATTTTCCTTTCACTTAGCTGCCAAGATCTCCATTAGGAGGTTTGTGTTTCCTTCCAACATTAAAGAATACCTCTAACATCTGTGGGGATGAGCGGAGAGGAGTGTCAGTTCTGCTCCTGAAACAAGCGAAGCCGCCATTTGAAGGAGGAAAAATGTGAAATAATGAATGTGTCTTCGAAGAGCAGCCTGTTGTGTAACAGAAGATGTGCAAAGCCTCTTGCTAGGTTTGATCTTTTGAGTTTCTTCTATACACCTAGGAGTGCAGTTAACTATGCAAAATTTGGTCAACAAGATAAGTATTGTGCAGGAATGCTTCTGAACCAAATACCAACTGCTACAGAGCATAATGCAAGGGCTTTGTTCCATGTTTCCTTCCTTCCTGGTATCAGGAAGAAGAGAAAGGTACTACATTAAAACATGAGCTAATTTCAGTTTCACTGGAGCAGCCATGACTTGGAAAATTGTGTGGGGTTTTTTATTTTCTCTATGGAGGCTCCTAGAAAGGAGAGGAATGCTGTGTTTGCTGGGGATTCAGGAGATGCACGGTCACTCTTCTTTTCCACAGCCCCTTCCTGTGTGACCTGGGCTCTTCTGTGCTTCATTTCCCTATCAGCCAAGGAAACCAACAGTAATTGTGATGTTTCAATAACCATCAATAAACAGGTGTGTGTACTAGTGGCTGCACAATGCTCAGTCATTATAAGAAAAGGCAGATATGTACAACCATTGCGGGGTAATAAAAGCAATGTCTGCAGGAGCTTTACTGGAACCAGAGTACAGAGTGCCACAGATCCTCTTCTAATAGGATGGGCCACATTTTATAGTTGCAAGTGTCTTTTAAAAAAAAAAAAAAAATCCCCATGTCTAATCTATAACTGAGAAATGTAATCAGACCTGCAGAACTTCCAAAGCCAGGAGAATCCACAAACAATATTTTCAAGCAAAGGGATTTGGCTCTTCATTTCAAGACAATGCAAACTAATCCAAGCTAGGTGTTTAAACTGTGTAAACCATGTCTAGCACTGAGACAAGGCTGATAAAGACTCACTTCTGAAACTGCACAAAGTTTTTAGCAGGAAGCTCTTCACAATATTTCAGATTTTCCCCAATTTCCTGCAATTATGCATATAAATATATTTTACTTAATCTAGATAGGGTGCCCTGTCCTTTTGCAAAAAAGAACACAGACTTGAGTGACACTCAATCTTAAAAACAACAACCAGAAGAAAACATTTTTTTTACAATTTTCAAACAAATCTAGCTGTACTTATAAATAATTTCCATTAACACATGAATTGGATAGTTTTATACCCAAATGCATATATTCAATGATAATGTGTGTGTAATTTATAAAGACATAGGGGTATTCAGAGGACTATATTTGCAGATCTGAACTATTTTTAAAACCTGATTCCTAATACTCATGTGTCAAAGACAGAGGTTGAAAACCACAGTGGTTAAAAAGACAGATAATAAACTGCTTGCTACACAACCTGAACTACAATGAAGGGGGGAAAATCAGTGTTAATCTTGATACTCAAGCCTTAATCAATTTTATATTTTGCTTACCTTTTCCTTTTTCAGTATGTATCTAATTTTATATATAAGATATGCATGGTTTTATATTTATTCTCTGTATATATGCTCACCCTGAATTGCTCATTCATCCTTTTTTTTTTTTGTTAAAGTTACACACTTAATGTTATTTTAACATAAAGCTTTTTTTGTAACATAATGATATTTAATTTGCATTAGCACAAGTGACATACAATAGATCATGCTATTATCATGATTGATATCAGATGAACTGGCATAAATTCAACGTTATAAATTGAGCCTACAAATGAAACTATTATTTTACAGGAATTACTGTAGTAGAAAGGCTAAGGACCCTCAAGTCAACCTTAGTCAAACCCACTCTTTAGAGTTTTATATTTTATGCCTGCAATAAATGCTTTTGTGAAAGCCCATAACCAGCAAAAAAAAAGTCACTGGAAGTCTATTAATTATACTAATACTACCCAAAAAGCTGTGAGGGCTTATTTTTGTGATATCATTCTTTGATACTGCCTTAAATTATCCCTTTGTTGGCTGGGTGAGGGTAACAGTCATACTTTTGTCATTAAATATAAGGAGTTTTAAAGTCTGATCCACCTTAGCTCTAATTGATATTGCTTTCATTTGGCAGATAGTGACCTGATTTATAATTTAAATATGCATCATTATATGCACCTCTTCTGTATAATGAAAAAGCAAAGTTACTCTCATCTTTTCCCGCAATGTTAACATCAAGGAAAAGTATCTTTCTTTTTTCCCTTTTATACTCAGAGCCTAATTGAAAACTGTTCATTGAATTTCAACATGATAGAAAAGTCTTTTTATCTCTCAATTTGTCCATTAGCTATTATAATTGAAGTATCTGCTGCACAGCTGAATTTATATTGTTCTTGTTTAAATTCTGGATTTCTCTAAATCTTCTATGAGGCATCAACTAAAAAAATATGGGTTAGGAGACATTAGCTAGCAATGTTGCCTAAGTGGGACATTAGACTAGCACTCCACATGTGTAAAGCTACAGAAAGTAGGAAGTCATCTAATTTTACTGGGGAACGTGTTGCATAATAATCTTAACAGCATGACCATAAGGTTTGCTAATTGCCACATCTGTTTAACAGCTGTCAGATGTTTGCCATATGCTGCCATCAATAATACACAGAGTATATTACAGGGAGTTTTATTGTGTTCGACTGTTATTTATTTGCCACAGACATCACTACAGCCAGTGACGTCTCTTTATGTTAGATCACTAATTATATTTTAAAAGCTGCATGCAAAATCCAGGTTTTTCATCTTCCTTAGACCCCATTTCTGATGATGTAACTAATAACTTTTTTCCTGCAGATCTCTGAACTTATTTTCAAATTTCTATCACTTCTTATGGTAAATAAGTCTTCTAAAAAATAACTTATTTATGCTGTTTTTGAAGGATGTTTCTAAACCCAAGTTAAGTTTTAATGGTGATGTTTGTAAGAACTCAAAAAACTTTTTCAAAGAACTCACTTCATCCCATGTTTTTTCACCAGGACACGGGTTAGGGATGGAATATGTCAGCTTTACAGCTCAGAAGTTGGATACCTCAATTCTAGTCCCAAACCTGCCACTGACTCACTCTGTGACCTTGGTTCATTGTATGACCTTAATTCTAATCTGCCAATCTGTAAGCTAAATACCTGCTGTACAGATGGAGCATCAGAACTCATTAACTGTAAAAAGTAAAAGGTGATACAGCACTATCACCACTAAAGGGTGCAAATATGGCTGATTTTTGCTGTTCTTTTAAATGTTCTTTCAGGATTTTTTTTAATCTTTCAGCTGGTCTGTGCATTACTTTTTAGTTAAATGTAGCTCCTACAGCAATGAAATAGGAAGCAGAGATTGACAAAGTGCAGATGAGGCAAAATATGCATGATGTGATTTAATGTGAGTTGATAGGTGTCACTGATCTCTATTATAAATAGACTGTGTGAATTCCATATGATGTATTATTTATCTGTTGTAGATGCCTTTTTGTTTCATTAATAAACCTGGAAATCAGACGTATACATTTCCAATGATGAGGTTTTGGCAATACAAGGCATTGTGGCATTTGTCTGCAATTGCTCAATTATTTTGATGATTTCCTTCTATCTTTCTATATAAATGATTAATGCTTGAAATGTTTGTTCAAGATTCTTCTGATTTTACCTCGTTTTTCCAGCCAAATTCTTTTTTTCTTCTCTAATGAGAGAAAAATTCTGCAGTGTAAGGGCTTGCACTTTGACCTGAATTCTAGCTCCTTTGAGATGTCGCTCTGGAGCACACAACGTAGGTCCTGTGACTTAGGTTTGTGTGTGACTGTGAGGTCTGAGAACTCTAGCAAATCTCACATTCACAATTGTGTTTTCAGTTTAAATCTGCCTCAAAGCAGAAACTCTTATGCTGTTGTTCTACCCACAGATAAAAATGTTTCCCTGGTATTTCTGTTCTGGAGCAAGTCAAGAAAATAAACTGCTGCTTGTTTAGATAGCAAAGGACTTGAATTTTTCAAATTTCTGAGAGAACAGTAAGCAGCAGCTAGCACCTTCTGCTTACTCTTTCTGAAGATGCTCAAGCAAAGATATCCTTGAAGATATTAAAGGGCCAAGAGTTTAAAGTAAAAGGCAAAGCTGGGGGTTGTGTCAGGAGCCACATTATAAAGCCTTGAGTCCCCCACGATGGGTGAGGATGACAGGGGGTCACTGAAGGAGGGCAATGGGGCTGTGGGCTCAGGCTCCATGTGTCCTGAGGAGAAGGACGTGCTGAGCTCCCATGAGAAATCAATCTGCCTAACAAGAATGCTGCCATCAGTAATCTAAAATTTGTCTGCCTTCTGAATTTGATCTCCTTATTTTCTTCTTATATGCCTTTTTAATGCTGTTTCTAGCCATTTCAATTACGGGATTTCCTTATCTGTATACCATTGAGAATACTGTACAAGACTTTATAAACAGCTACTAAGTTTATCTGCCTGTCATTTGGTTTTCATTATGCAAGATAACAATCTTTCTCATATCTCATAAGAAGATATAATGTGATTGTTTCTAAATGGGGAGGGGAGAAAAAGTCTAGTCTGCATTATCCTTAGCCTCCGAGTATTTGTAACGTCAGTAGTGTCAGCACAATCTCCAACATTTCTCCTTGCTGTGGTCCAGAAAGAATTATCTCTCTAGTTTTTTGTTTGCTGCTATCTTCTCTTTTTCTCCATTTTAGACACTGTGAGTGTCTTATCTGAAGAAACACGGTTATGTGGCCACAGATTTGCCTATATTCAGTCTGATCATTCCTAACTGTTTCGTGGGACTCATGCACTGAAGGGAAGGATGAGAGGCAATTGTCAACAGTTCACTGTATTAAATATGGATAGATATTATTCATGTAATTTGACAGTTCTTGACTTTCAGCTGTATAATGACAGTGAAACGGTAGGAATTTCAGCAGCAAACTTCTGTCTTACTTCAAGATAAGCTTATCAACTGTAGCCTGAATCCATTCAACTCATAAGCAGATCAAAACTCGTGTCATGCTGAACTGCTGTGCCGACTCCTGCTTCCTACTATTGCTTTACATGTCCATATGGTGGTAGTTGTTTGCCTTCTTACAGTTATTTTGCAAGGTTTTTTAGGAGACAGACTGTCTCTTGTATTTGTTCAGCACCTTGTATAGTGAAGCCACGGATCCTGCTTGATGCCACCAAATGCTCATGTAACAAAAACATCTAATGAAGTGATAATAGGCGATGGTCAGCCCTCATAGGTGTTTTTTTTTCTCTCTTCAGCAGTTATACACTTGATCTTACAAAGAGCAGTTGCTTTGTTTGGCTTCCCATTTAACATCAAAAAATGCCCTATGGTTTTTCTTGTGCTATTTATCCCAGAGATTCAGAGGGATCTCTGAACAATATCCAGGGATCACGTACCTCATCCAGGCGCTCCCACCGCCGCAGCATGGTGTGGCAGCTGCAGACTAAACAATGTCTTTAGGCTGAGGATTGATCAAGTGTCTGTGGAAATTCCATGCTTCCTTACGTGCCTTCCAGATTACACCACTGTTTCCAGACTGATGGGATTTGATGTAAGGGGGAGAATAGTGGATTTGAAGACCTTTTGGCAGTTGAATGATTTAAAAAAAAAAAAAAAATTAAAAAAAAAAATTGTGAAAGCAAATGTGAAATCTTTCTGTAGTCATCTCATTCATTTTCTTCTCTGCTTACAGGGGCTGTAAGCTCCTCCAGGCTAGGATTGTCGTTCTGTTTCTGCCTGTACAATGAAGAGCATAAGAACATGAAAAATGTACAAATCTTGCTACTGGCTCAGGCCACAGGCTGGTGAGTTGCTGTTGTGCCCAGTATTCCCCCCATCTTCTTGGCAAATATGGGACATTAAAGAAAGTCAATCATTACAGACTTTCCAGAATAATTTCAAATCATTTCTGCTTATCAAATCATTGTTGATGTCTTCTCAGAATTTGGTCCCTTTCTGAGGACACTTTTGAGGAGCAGTCAGCAAAAAATATTGTTATTAGAATAACAGAAGAGAGAGAAGTTTTGCAGTTTCTTAACAGTCTAAACTCCTTTGCTATTTGACTTTTCACTATAATATGTTGGTAGAAATATGACTTCAGGTTTCAGAATGAAATGCATGCCTCAGTGGTTTAGTTTATGCATTTGTAATTATATTTACAATTAGAAATAACACAATCAGGAATTTTTTTATTTTTTTTTTTAATTGGCTGAGTGCACAAAGTGAGTTACGGAGAAAATGTAGTTTTAAGTCATGCCTTCTTCCCCACAATTCAGGATCATTTAAGCTTCATCTCTGACATATATTAGGAAATTATAGGCTAATGAAGTCCATATGGGGCAGTACTACAGCTAAAGATTGCTGGGTCCATCACCAGATTCCCATTTGCCCAGCAAAGCCTCAAATGATGCGGACGCAGCAACAGGATATAAAATCACTAGGGTGACTCTGAGCAGTTCCACCATGCAATGGTTTCCTGTAAATATTTTAATTCCTTTATAACAGAAAAGTGAAGCTTTAAATGGAAGAGCGGATGGGGAGAGGGCACACGGCATCATGTAATTGAGAATTCATGTGCCCTGCCAGGCAGGGTTAATGGGCATTGCCCTGCAGTAAACGGGCTCCTGTGAATCCTTGAAATGTCAAAGTGGTACAAAACAAGATTGTGAACCGGGTCCTTCTGGTGTTAAATGGAGGCTGCAGGGCAGCTCTGAACCCAAATGCATAATTTGTAGACACAGGATGTCATTTACGATTGCTTACCTCTCATTAAAACTAATCAGAATGGTTTTCTGTGAAAAATTGATTTTTAATTGGAAAAGTGAAATCTGTGAACCTGCTTTATTTTCCCTTGAAAAGCTGGAAACATTTTGCTGGCAACTGATAGAGAACGTCCTTGTTTGTTGATAGTTCCAAAAGCTCTGAATGACCTCTTTTGCCTTCAGTCTTTGGCCAAAATTAGAAATGAAACATATTTGCTTGCATGCTTTGCACAGTGATTTTTAGTCAGAAAAGTCTTTCTCCATTTAAAAAAAAAAAATTTAAAAAAATCAAGGGATGTTTTCACTTGCCAGATTGAGAAGCACAATAATGCTTGGATGCAAACAGGAGGGCAGACTTGTACACTGGGCTTCCACACTTCTCATGATACTTTTCAACAGGACTGTCACCAGCAGCACAAGGTGCAGCAATGTCAGTTTTAATTAAAACCTTTCATTTTACCTACTGCACAGAACAGCTGCAGCATAAACTGAGAAGCAAAGGCACGACAACATGTACAAGTTCAGGTTTTGTTGAACATAAATAGGAGCCATTACTAATGTGAACCCCACACAAAGCTGATTTGTCCCATAAATTCTAGAAAATGTTGATCACTTCTCCCCAAAACGTTCCACACAAAGTTTTGCTGCTTTTCAGGCAACGTCAGCAAGAAAAACTTGTGTGGGTTTTGGTGGTTTTTTTCATCAAAAAGCAACTATTTTATGCTCAGATGTATGTGTAAGTGGCTTATGAATCACAGATAGGTATCATTACTTAAGCAGCCTACAGAAGTTGCTGAATCTAATCCAGTAACAATCAAATTATAAATTTAAGCTTGCTTCCCAGGCTTTCCAAAGAAAACAACACTTTTTATAGGGTGGATAGTAGCTGTTGAGTTTTACTAACTGCAGTCAAACTCCATAGATATTTAAGATTAAGGGGCTCCAGGTAACACTGTTGTAGGTATCAAGTTCTTTTTTAATAATAGTGTGACTGAACAATTGAGCAATACAGAATCTTAAACCTCCATAGATAGATGGTGACTCTCCCTCTGCCTCTCTGCCCCAGGACTGATCCATGCTCCACTGCCCATCCCTGCCTGCCCATTTCACCTGCTTCTCTGACTCAGCTTCCACCTCTCCTTAGGATGTTCAACCTGGTATTTGGAAGTAGTTACTCTAGTTCTCCAACTCCCTTTGCAGTAGGCTTAAAAGAACAACTTGGGAGGACAGTGATGCCAGGGCAGAGAGGCTGACACAAGTACATGTGCTTTATGCTCACCCATCACACAGGACAGGCTTTGCCTGGAGCTGAGCACCCGTTTGAGCATGTAGAGAATGAGCTGGGTGAGCAGGTGTGAGCCTGGAGAAGGTAAGTGATCTCCTTCCCCCCATTTTCATTGCTGGGGAAGGACATCACAAACCTGGGGTGGAAACTGATCTCCTTGAGGACCCACTATTAAGCCATTACTGCAAGATACCATAAGCTGGTGTGTCTGATAGTCCTTGCTTCATAAATCTGAGCTGCAGCTGTGAGGGTGTAAGCAAAACCACACTTTGAAACAGCTGACACGGAGCAGCCTGCCTAGCCTTGCCACAGCCCCTGAGACCCACAGGAGAGCAGGCTGGATACTCCCCAACCCCTTCCACCCAAAATTAACCAAGTGAGCAAAGATGGTCCACACAAATGTTTCCTGACAGACAGCAAGGAGCATTTACATCAACTGCCCTCTTGTGCAGTGGTGGAGGTGGCAATGCCCTGCCTGGGGAGCTGGTGGCAAGGATCTGAAAATGGCAACGTCTTCTCTGGGCAGCTGGATTTGAAAGACACTTGCCTCCGGCCTCGCTCCCTCTGCCAAGCCCCCTGTGCCTCCGTTTCCTCTTACGTGCAAAACTCAGGTAAACATTTCATTCTCCAAGCAGGGACAAATTGTTAATTAGATAATGATAGTCAAGTTATTTTTAATGGAAAAAAGTCTGGTGTGCAATGTGTTTTTATTTCTTTGCTTCTTTTTTTTTTTTTTTTTTTTTTTTATATTTTTTTTTTCTTTGTGAGCATTCCCAGAAATATCCTGGCAAGATGTGCATCTCATTTCGATCAGAATTTTATGAAAACCCCAGGGAACAGCAACTATATTACCCGGTGTTACCTTGATATCATAAGATACAGGTAGCAACTAGTCAAAAGACACAAAGGACCTTTAGAATTTAAACTAGTTAGGTGTTCTGCTTAATACAGCTGAGCAAGAATTTATGCTGGCATTGAAGTTTTCAGAGCTAGGCTATGCTATTTAAAATGGAATTTCACACTAATGAGTCTAAAATAAAATAATGTGTGGAATGAGATTTCAAAGTATACTCAATTGTATCAGTAGTTCCGTACAAACACGAAAAAAAATTACAAATCCAACCAAACAGCACCCTCTTCTGGACACTGACACCTGTACAAAACATTTTCTCAAAAAAACGGATTTTGCAGCAAGACGTTAAGAGCAATGCTGCTCCTAAAGGAGAAAGGGAAAGAAGGTAAGACGCTGTAGATAATGTTTCACATTCCATTTAGCAAAAAAAGCATAGAAAGTATTAGTCTACTTTTATTTTTCTGTGTGTTTTATATTAAAGAATGAAAAATTAACAAAAACAGAGAGCAAATTTGCTTCAGAAGTAGGTCCTAGTTATTAAACTTTCATTTTCATCACAGTTTTATAATTACAGTAAGACGTTCCTGTTGGGTCATTCAACAGTTAATTTTTTGTATCCGCTTCATTTTTGGTCAATTTCTGAGCTTTTCAGAAAAAGATCTTTTTTGCCACTATATGCATTCAGAAAATAGTTTGAAGAGCTATGTTTTATTCCGTAGTTCTTTATGAGCAAATATGTTTTATGTATTTAATGTTCTGCCTTCTCCAGGAAGATGCTCTTACTTTTCTGATTCTTAACTGAAATAAATTTCTTCCTCAAGCTCACGTTTCCAATGCAGATTTAAAATTTGCTTTCAAGGAATATACTGCCACACTATCCGAAACTCATGAAGACTGATACTAGATGAATTAATTTGTTACAGGATTTCTGGAAAGCAAACATTTATGACCATGGGGAATATTATAACGATGAAGATTTAATTGTAAAATGAAAATGAGTAGCAGTTCAGATAGTTCAGACAGTATTTCCCAAACTGTGATTTGTGCAGGCAGATGTTATTCTACAGAAGCTTAAGATGTTGCCCCCTCATGTTTGTTATCTTTTTCATGATCTTTTCAGTGCCTGAAAAAATTAAGTACCAAAATCTTGTGACATGAACTTCATGCCACGTGTCACAACCTTTCTTTCAGAAGGGTTATAGAGCTTTTTTTCCAAAGTTCAATAATAGCAGCATTAAGTTGTGGTGCAAAACCAAAATACTTTTAATTATTATTTGACATTGGGACTGAACAAGCTAAATACCTTGATAATCAGAGATCAGTAGATAGAATTTTTTATTCAGAATACCCTCCAATGCTTTGTAAAACAGAAATATGTTTATACATTTCAAATGCAAAGTTCTTTCCACACTATTTCTGACAAGATCTGGAGCCATTCTTCTCTGTGTTATGGCCAATTTAATTAAACTTGCACACAAAGAAAGTGCCTCATATACTTTATCTTTCTAACTACCAAATGTAATCTACAGTACCCTACGAAGAAACACAACTCTTGCTCACTTGAATAATCCCACTAAAGTCAGAATAGGACTTTTTTGTAATGAAAACTTGCAGTTGCCAGGAGCTGTAGCTCCAATGCCCAGGACATGGTACTTAATAAATTACATGTAATTACGAAATAAGAAAAGGAATTTCCTCTTTATTTTTATTGATCATCAGCTAATCTATCTGAAGATATCTTTTAATTTAAAAGTTGGAGAGGTCTGATCTGTAATAGCTAAGATATACACAGAAGTCCTCCTTGCTGTCATCTGACAGTAAAACATTCCTCTTCTATGGACCTTTGTACAAGCCATTGTTGTGTGAAGAGGAAGCCCGATAAAGGCGTTTTTGTGGCAAACTGATAAGCATTGTTTGTGCTGAAATCCTGCAGCCTCTTCTGCACGCACAGACCTCGTGAAAGATGGTAAGATTTATAGAGAAAAACTGCAGGAAGAAGATTATTTTTTGTAAGCTGTGAAGTATATGAATTAATAAATTCTAGTTGTCCTGGCTCTTAGGAACTCCATTCTGTCTAAATTTCAGTTTTGTTTTCTACTTTCCCTCCCTGGTAGAGTTGAACCTGGGAATAGCATCACTCAATGGCTCGTTAGTTTGATGAAGTGGCAAAAGTGACTATAGCTACAATGGGTACTTCTAGCTGAGAAGCATTTATAGATCTCAAGGGAATTCTGAAAAACACCAGAAAGTCTTTAGGTATTGAATCACAGGCAAGTATTTTGAATCTTTAAATTTTTTTTATATATTCTTCTCTATAAGGATGTCAGAACTAAAATATGGAATATGCTTTTCCCACTTGCTTTCTATTACTTGTAAAGCATTCAAAAGCTTCGAGGATAAAATTACCTCTATGCCCTGCTAGGGAGCAAGCAAAACTCCACTGAGTACCAAGGGAGTCTCTCTGCTGGTGTTGCTTTCCATTTTTAACCCAAATATAATCATAAAAATGACTGAATATTAGACTGGAGCTGTACAATCTCAGATCCAGCATTTATTTGTTATCATGTTTATCCCAGTGGAGTTTTACTGTACTTCTATATTTATACAAAATGGGCTGAAATATATTCCACAAATTAACTAGTTTATTTTCAGGTGTGACACATTCATCATCATCATAATGTAAGTTTGTTTTCAAGTTTGTTCAGATTATGAGAGCAGCCAACTTGCATTTAGGAAAAAAAAAAAAGAAAAAAAGAAAAATAATTGAAACAGGAATGCAAAGAGGTAAGAGGTGCAGGAAGGATGGAAAGGTACAGTAGAGAAATGGTTTGCAAAGAAAATAGTGAATTACAGATAACAGATTAAAAAAAAAATTTGCAAAGCTTAAAAAAATCCCAGCAATTTTAGAATAGTTTAGGGATGCTCCCAATTGTGCAAAAATCAGAAGCCCACTCTCAGGGGGGAAAAAAAAGAGGCATAAAACCTTTTCTTAAGGATAATCAGAGCCTGATATCAGAACAGCTTTTCCATGCAGAAAGCCCCAAGCCCCTGCAGCCTGCCTGTGCACCCCACTCTGCAGGAACAGAACTCAGGTGCACCCCCTGGTGCCACTGGTCGCTTCCTCCCCAGCACCACTGCACCTCCATCCCGTGCCTGAGCTGTGCTGAGCCAGGCAGTGGGGAGGGACAATTCGTGCTAAGAAGCAACTGCAGATCATCAGAAAATCCCTGAGAAACTGAATTCAATCCTGAAACAAGACAGCTAACTTTTCTAATCATAACCGTGTATTTTCCATTGTGTGAAAGACATTGCAGCATAGTTGCATAGTTAACCCCACAAAATCCTGAAAATTTCCCCTGTGAGGCTTTAGGTCTGCTTTCTGACAATGAATAATTAGATATCTCCACATAAAAATACATTTCTGTTTTGTTACAGTATTCATTTGAGGTTTAATCACAGTTGTCAATGTGCTATTTCAGTGAATAATATTTTCATGTTGAGTTATTTTACAGTTCATACAGCAGTAAGAAATATCTTAAGGTACTAACTGATTATTTAGACTTTATTTATTGTAGAGGAAAGCAACTACATTGAAAATATTGTATAAATAGCAAATACATTAAACAGCAAAATCCCTACCTTGCATTATGAACAGAAATGACATTACTTTAAAACATTTGAAAAACATCATCATAATTATATGTTATCAACACAGAGACAGATTACCTATTATTTTAACATAATTAATTTGAGCTCAGTACATTTATGTTGCTGTATATGTCATTATCCATCAATATAATTATGAAATGCTAAAAATTGGCGTTTGAATATTTGAGTTACTTTAATTGACTGGGTGTTTTTTTTCTCTGAATCCATCACTCATTTGTCTCCATCTTCAACGTCTGAAATTTTTAATTACAATTTGCATTTCTTTTTTTGGCTGTCCCCTAGGCCACATCCCAGTCTCGCTTGTGATGTTTTCGCACCAGGGCCTTCAAGAGAGAAAAGTTTTTCCTCTTCAGTGACCACAAGCTTATAACCAAGTTTATATTCTTTTGCTGCAATACTTGGGTTTTTTTCATCTCTTATGGGTATGTTCTCTTTCATTGACACTTTCATACCTATGGTTTCTATCATTTTTTTTCTCAGTTAAACCTATCATACTCCATATCTGGTGTGAAAGGCAAAGAAAACCATAAACAGTATAAAATGTTAAAGGGCTTTCTCTATGTCAGGATTTGTTCTCTGTCTAGCTCAGTGGAGAACTCCCTTCCCAGTCCTTCAATAGGTCTGCGTTTGTTTGTTTTTTTCCTCTGAGCTTGCAAGGTAGAATATGTTGCCCATGTGCGATCTCAGATGACAGGGGGAGTGGATGGAAGCTCTGTATGAAGGTAAAAGTCTACACGTTTCTTGTTGTACATGTCTGTCTGTCTCCAGGAAAGCACTGAGGCCACAGCTGTCCAGTGCAGCACCCGGGAATGCCTGTCTCCGAGGCTCTGATGTGGCCTGACTTTTTTATGCCTCTGTCTGTTTTTTTCTTTCTCTCTCATGATTGACATTTGTCTTTTCTGGGCCTTGTTTGCTTGCACTGCACTTGTAGGGAGCCTGAAGCACTGCAGTATTTTCATTTCAGTCAGGTTAAGGGTGACAAAGATTACACATGCATACTGATTTATGCCTTAAAGGCTGGAAATAGTGTCAAGTGTGATCTCAGCAGAGCTCTGCTCGATGACTCAAGTGCTCAGTACAGTGTTATACTCTAAGACATCAATCCTCATCCAGTAAAATGAAAACTCTTTGTCCAGAACATCGTTCGATAAAGTCCTGATCTGTAAGTGTTATTAGTTATTAATAAGATAATAATGATGTTTTCAATGTTCAGGCCAAAGCCAGAATCAAGCCTTTATCAGGCTAAGTACTGCTGAAATGCAAAGCAGCCAGCAGTGCCAGCCTCAAAGAGCTTTCACAGTAAATATGCACTTGATAACTGGTATCTCTGCAAGCCACACTATCCACCTACTTGTGTGCTTCAAAGATCATTTCACTACAAAGGTCTCATACATATAACTCAAATGTTTTTAAAGACAGGTGCTTACATTATTATATTTGGAAGTGCCAGATGTCAGGAGTTCTTGTAAACAGGCGTGGATCTGAAGGTGGCTGTTACCCCAGAGACAAGAGGCATTTCTTAAAATATTTCAAGCTCTTCATTTTGTTCAAGTCAGTGCCTATCGACTGGTTATTTTTTTCTTCTCTTCTAACCATATATGTAAAACAAAACCCAGAGTGATTTGACAGTTAATATTCCCTTAAGCTATTAAAGGGCAAGGACTTGAACCACAGGCACCTGCATTGCAAGCTTCTAGTTCATCTTGTGCAGGGTTTTGCTCTCTGGTTTTAAACCACATGTAGCTGCCTGAACCTGAAAAACTCCTCCCAGCACAGACATTACCAAAATGCCTATTTCACTATGAGAAGTATTCATTTGGCCCCACCTCCTCTTCCCCTAGTGAAAAAAGCCTGAACATTCCCAGCCAAGTCGTATTTGCAGCATGTTGGGAAATACCAGAGGTGGGAAGAACGCAAGAGCAGTCCAAGACTGAGTTGAGAATGGCCTCCAGCCCTTGCCAGCACATGGAACTACACAGTTCAGTTTGCTACTAACCAAACTTTTTGCAAGACAGCTGGAAGGAATGATAGAAGGTGTGGAGGGAAGTCCTCTTTCAGATGCCAGTTGCAGTACGGTTAGCTCTGAATCTCTTCCCGTAAGTTAATTCAACACATCTCATTAAAAGTGCCCAATTGAATCATGTATCAAGTGTTTCTAAAAGAGCTGGTAACACACCAGGCACAAAACCATTCATAACTGACTCAGTAGTGCAACCTCAGACCATCCCCGTATCAATCAAATATTGTTACCCTGACACCGAGTCTGAAGGAGCGGGCACATCAGTGAGTCCAGACGCAACACTCCTTCCCTGCTCTGTTTGTCCTGGCAGTCAAAACAGGGGCACAAAGCCTGCCTAACTGTCATTACAGGTCCTTGGATGAGTAAAAATTCACTTCTAAACAAAACACGACGCCTGTTCTTTTCTAATCAAGTCAAGCAGGCTTCTATTCTAATGAAAAGGCATTAGGGAAAAATAGATTAAAACAAGTTATCCTATACTGCAAAGTACACCTGTGACTGCAACTATAATTGGTGGATAGACAGACAGGCAGACACACTGTCAGCTTAGGAAATGGGCCATGCTGTTCTGGAAAAACAGCAAAATAAGTTAGAAGTCAGCTTTTTGTTCTACAGCTCTATCTATACTATGGAAAAATAGATTTTGGTGGATCACTTTTTAATTTCTTCTGGATATACTCCCAAAGCTGTCTCATCAGCATTAACCATATTTGTATTTCTCTGCTGTGCTTTATGTGCACTGGCTGTGTAACCATGCTAACATAAAACCATCTATATTTCCAGAATTAATGTGAATTCCTTATTTTTTATTATTTTGGCAATGAGGGAAGATTCTGAATAAATTTCAAAACTCCTACTAATGATCCACAGTCAATACATGTTGTGTGGAGTTTGATTTCCTTGTTAGTACTTTAATGTGTTAATCAAATTTTAAATCTAAAATTGGATTTAAATATACTTAAGTTCTTGAAGTGAGATAAATTTGATCCTTGCAACCAGCACTGCAACGTGCTATTGAACAGTTAGGAAGTTTCAAAGGCTGGAACTAGGATTATCACCTTTTGTGTCTTATCTTGGCCCCCTAACAATCCCATGTGCTTGCTATATTGTTTTGGCAAAATGGGTCAATAGAAATGTCAAGTGGATACCGCTTTCCCAGGAAAAGGAAACTTCAACTGTAATATGAAGTGGCATTTGAAATTCTGGATATGTTTAGTGCATAAATAAACTATTATGCATCTATTAATCAATACATCTACACAGCTATAAAACCATTTAGCAACAAAATCAAACTCACAGGGAGAAAGCAGAATGAATACTCCGTTATTACATTTGTGTTTGTCCACATTATTACCTTAATTCACTCACATTAGTCCATTCTGCTCCCTCACAGCCACTCTACCCCTCTGCTGCCAGGTACACGTTCTCCTCCCCACTCCTGTGTGCTCCCCAAGCACAGAAGAAGTATCAGTGGGTAACACAAGTCTGGAGGTAGCAGGAGCCTGAACTGGCCGATGAAATGTGTCTTTGAGAAACTTCAGCTGCCAAACACCGAGTCTTTACTGATCACATGCAAATGATGCTTTTTGTTGTCTCACAGCTCGGTGAAATGCAAGTAGCAAAAGGCATCTAGCAGAATTAAAGGCTATCTGATTTTCAAATTTCCATTTTCGAATCAGAGTATTTATCATGTTGTGGGTCTTTCCTGAATAGCTGCATTTTTAATAGAGGACAAAGCAACGTAACTTGAAGTGAGCTGGCAGTCCAAAACGGCAGTTTGTTGTGGCAAAGCACTGCATACCCTTGGCACAAAACACAGCAATGCCCACCTAACACGGGGTGTAATCTTACAGGAAAGTTCTCTGCAACCCCGGGGGAACACTGCCTGGAACGCCCACTGAGGCCTGCATCCAGAAACCCAAACAATGGAGAGACTTTCTGGTAACTTCAGTAGGTATCATCAGATTATCTGGCGCTATAAAGGAACTTCTCTTCAAGATCTGGGGTAAGCATGACTAAGAAAAAGGCCAAGGGCTTCTGGAGGACAAAGAGCCTGTAACAAGAGGTCTTGAAAAGGAAGATTGAAAAAAAATCTATGAACTCAGCGATTTTCTGATTCTGGCTAGTTCTCACTGCTTCTCCTACCCCAAGATTTAATCCCGCTGAGTTGTTGCCAAACACCCTCAAGAACCGCCAGGCGAATCGAAGCCCAGACTTCAGACAAAGGCCTGGGCGGCACGGAGGGCTGAAGCACCCGAGGCCGCGGCCCCGCTCCCAGCCACGGCCTCACCAGGCGCGCGTGGCACAGGTGGCCCTCATGGAGCGCACAGGACCCGGGTGAGCGACCACAGCGCTGAACACCGGCGGGCTGGCGTAGCCGGGACGCTCCGTACCGGAGCCCGGGCCGTGCCGAGCTGAGGGGGCGGCAGCGCCGAGAGCCCTCAGCCCGGCGGTGGGTGAGGGCAGCCGCAGCCTCGCCGCTGCCACTGAGCATGCTCGGCTCCTCCACATCCGCCCCCGCTCGGCGGCCGATAGGCGCGGGGGGGAGAGGTTTCCCACCGGTAATAACCCCGTCGCAGGTGGCGGAGGCGGCGTGCGGAGCCCGCGGCCGCCATGAACCCCGGCGGCGGGGCGGGGGCGGCGCCCGCTTTCCCCGGCCCCGTGCAGTGTAAGTGTCGCTGCGCGCCAGCGGGGTATGCGCGCTCCGGGGCCCGCGCGGCGGAAACCGAGTTGAGCCGGGGCCTGGGCAGGCCCCGAAACCTGAGTAGCGCAAGAAACAGGCGGGAGCGGAGCCCGGGAACCTGGCTGGGGGGGAACCCAGGAATCTGGGTGAGGCGGCGCGGCCCGCACGGGGATGAGGGGCCGCGGGCCCGGGGGGCTGCGGGCGAGGGGCCCCCCGCGCTCTCTGTGCAGCGGGGCCGCTGGGCGACTGCCCTTCGGGGGGTGCTGAGGCGGGGACCCCCCCGCGGGACCCTGAGGCCTTCGGGGAAACGTGTCGGGGCACCCCGTTCCTGGCCCCAGGGTCCCTCCGGCCCGTCGTTGATCCCCGCAGCTGTTGGCGGGGCCCGGCCACGCGGTTCGGTTTGCCGCCTGTCTGTGTCAATTCCGGGCAGTTTCAACCAGTGCCCTTTTCCTCAGGGCGAGCTCGTGACCCTGTCCCTGTTTCCGCAGTTCCCGGCGGCACCACCGTGCTGGTGGAGCTCACCCCCGACATCCACATTTGTGGCATCTGCAAGCAGCAGTTCAATAACCTCGATGCCTTCGTTGGACACAAGCAAAGCGGCTGCCAGCTCGCTAGCGCAGCAGCTGGGGCCACCAGTACGGTCCAGTTTGTGTCAGAAGAAACGGTACCATCCACACAGGCACAAACCGCAGCCAGGACCATCGCTTCAGAGACCCAAACCATCACAGGTATTTTGGTGTGACATACCAGAGTTTGAAAGCACCTAACTCCTGCCAGGTGGTAACGTTACATACCCCTCTGCTCGGGTGTCCCCATCACACCAAGTTAAAACAGCAGTTTTCACATCAGCCATCACGTACCTGCAAGCAAAAGAAGGAAAAAACAGAAGTGGTTTGCTTGTCTTCTTGGTTTTGGTATGACAGCAATTGCGTAACTTGCATCTCAATTAGCAAATTCACTTAGAGAATTGCTTAAGTCTAATGTGTTGTATAACCAACTTGTGCAAACTAATTAAAATTGTCAATACTTATGAAAAATAATCAAATTACTATGCATTCTCTTTTTTAAGCGTGTTCTTGATGAGAAACAGACACAGAATTGCTTTCGGGCGCCAATCCAGGCCTTTTTATGTGAGAACACTGCATTCCCGACCATTGCTCCCACAACTAATTGGCAGGAAAAATATTACTCAAAATTTCTCCTATGTGAAGGCTAAACTGAAGTTCCTGAGCCTGCAGACATTTAAGTAAAACTAGAATTTTGTTCCATGTCTGAAGGTTTGCCCTTCTATATATAGTTTTCCTTTATTTTAGTTTTGGACCTTACTAAAATCTAAATTCTTTTACTTTAATTGGGATAGACAGATTAGGGCAGAGAATCTGGAACAGCAGTGAAACAAACTGAATCCAGGGCTCACTTCCAGGAATTTTTGTATTACAATCCCTCAACTTGGTGTGAGTTTTGGATGAGTCATTTTTCTGCTTCGTATTTGCTCATCTGTAAAATCAGGGCAATTCTGTCCTTCTGCCCTTTTGGGGTATAGCGTCGTTTAATTGATTTAAAAGCTGCTGCTTTGGCCAAGATAGTTTTACCTGTTATTCTTGTGAGTAACAGCTAAAAACAGTATAGTTGAAAGAGGCTGAGTTTTTTTAACAGTTAAGAAGATAATTGTTTACATGATGCATTTTTTATGACATTTGCCATATAAATAATCTGAGTTTTTTCTCTCTTGGGCTGTAGTACAGCCAGTGTTGAGAAACAAAAATACTTTATTAATGCAAGACCTGTACAGGCATCAGAAGAAGCTGAACTTCTGAAGAAACTGGGTGGTGCTGTCAGATAGGATTCAGAGGAAGATAAGTGGGCCTGCATGGGTTTGTTCTGGACTTGGCGTGGCTCATCAGATGTTGACAGAATTGTCACTGACAGCAGGATAGCAAAGGACAGGAAAGCCTTTTTTCTTTCCCTCTCCCCTGGGTGAACAGGAAATGAGCAGGAAATGAACAGGAATTTTGCAGGGGAAAAAAAACAAACAGAGAATTCATTAATGAAACTAGAAAATAACTATATTTTTCTGATTGGAGAAGTTAATGTTTTCAAATTGAGCTCTTTTATGTGTTTAGTTTCTGCACCAGAGTTTGTTTTTGAGCATGGCTATCAAACCTACCTGCCCAGTGAAAGCACTGAGGCTCCAGCTGCTGCTGTCGTCTCTACACCACCCAAAGCACGTTCAAGAAAATGTACTTCCTCACTTACACAGAAGAAACTAAACTGCTGCTATCCAGGTATGATGTGGCCTGTACTTTTTTCCTTTTCGTTATAAAATTGATAGGTTTCACATGCACAAGAGCTCTGTCTTAAGCATTTAAGACATGCAGAACCTGAAAGGCAACCTACTTACTAAAGGTGTGATGTTCTACCTTTGCTACCAGTAGTAGCTTGGGTATTGATTTCATATATCCTTAGATGTTGGTCCTGTATTGTGGTGTGCCCTGGCAATGCTGCAGTGGGTTTGTATATCGACATTGGCCTGTGCCCACACTCGTAGTAATGTGAGAGCAGAGTCATGTTACCTTTTTGCTGACTGGCGTGGTTGTACATGAGAAATACTATACATGCATCTTGCATAAAATGTTTTGTCTTCGTTCAATTACCATTTTTATAAGGATGGATGGTACCAAAGTGTTTTGAGACATGAATGACTAAAAACTCTGCAATATGCAGAAAATATGTGCAGAGGCAGCCATTTAGATGAGCCATATGAATGGGAACAGAAGTTACAGTCTCTTTTTACAAGCTTGCCTTTGTTTGAAAAGCACATTTCAAATGCTTAGCATTCATTTCTGTGGTCTAAAACTGTAGCACTTTCCACTTGGACAGAAGTCCTGAATGGCAGCTGTTACCTGAGTTCCCAGTTGCACGAGCTTGAAGTCATATATGGAATTAATTAGTTCCCCCACCATCCCCTGTGTCCTGTGAAGAGCATCTCAAATCCTGGGCAGAGGTTGTAGAGAGTTTGTTTCAAAGCTTAGAGAAAACAGTAATGTAGAGAGTGAATAGCCTCCTAGGGGAAGCATTAGAAAGCTGAAGTTCATAGGTAAGTCAGTCACTATTTTCAGTAGATGTGTGTAAACAAGATGGGGGATTAGTTTTCTGTTGATACTGAATTTTAAATGTTCTTGAAAAGAAACATAGTGCCCAGAATATGGCAGTATATTTTTATTATTTCATTAAATTTTTCCACTGATTTAATTACCTTATTCTTACCATTTGCAGGTTGCCAGTTCAAGACTTCCTATGGTATGAAGGACATGGAACGTCATCTACGAACACACACAGGTTTATATAGTTGCTATTTTTTTTTTGTTGGTTTCCTCCTTTTGGCTTTTTGCAAAGATGTGTTTTCCTACAAAGTAACATATCTATATATAAATTAGATAGAATGTCAACATTTTTCTGTACATTTGAATCTTGTAGTTCTCCATGCCTGAGGAACTGCCCATTTTGTGTTAGCCATGTCCAGCTATGGGCAGTACCACTCACAGCTATGAAACACAAACACTGGACATCAATTTAAGGCAAAATTGAATTTCTGAGGTGCAGACCATGTGTTTATTGGGGTACAGTGTGGCTGCAGTGTGGTGGTGGTGCATAAACCTCATTTGTTCTTTAAATCCTGAAACAGCGATTCCAACATTTCATCTTCCTTCCCCTTAAACTGCTGTTTCAGAGTTATAAAGGGAGAAAGTTCCAAAAGGTCTTCTGAATGTGTTGCGACTGAGTGTGCAGCCTTGAGGAGCACAGAAGAGTTCTTAGCTGACCTGGCTGCTGAAATGCAATGTCCAACTTCGGAAAACTAGTTCCATCCCTATTAAGCGATTAGTTTGTCCTTTTTTTTTTTTTTAATTTCATTTTATTGCAACAACATCCTCACAGTTCAAAAATTCCTGATGCATTGATGCTCTCCTGTTTGTTTCAGGAGACAGGCCCCATAAGTGTGAAGTTTGCAACAAATGCTTTAGCCGTAAGGACAAGCTGAAGATGCACATGCGCTCCCACAGCGGGGTGAAGCCCTACAAGTGCAGGCACTGTGACTACGCTGCCGCTGACAGCAGCAGCCTCAACAAGCACCAGCGCATCCACTCCAACGAGAGACCCTTTAAATGCCAGATCTGTCCCTACGCAAGCCGCAACTCCAGCCAGCTGACTGTGCATCTCAGATCCCACACAGGTATAGGGGAATGGCCTGAAGGTCACAGGGGAGATTTTAAAAGGCCTGTAGGTGTCGAGGGGTCGGCAAGGGCACATTTGAATTCTGAGCAGCACTTGGGCATCCAGCTTCTGTGAATTTCTTGAAAGTGCCTGTTAGACATTCTTAAACCAGCAGAACTGAAGGATCTGATGGATTGATTAAGAGCATGTAGTTTCCTATCTGTGTCTCTCAAATCTGGCCCACTGTATTAGAAGCACTGACATTATTTTACAGTTGAGCTAATTATATCAGTGCAAATCTCAGCTTTTAATTTTTCATTCTTAAGAAAAATAATTTTGTTTTCCTTGCATCAGTAAATCAGAAAGTAATTCCCAATTTAAGTTACACCTTGTTTTGACCTTTCTTTGTGGTATCTTCCATGTGCACACTGATGGACCTTAACAGTGTAGTATGAAGAAAATTCTTCACCGTGAGAACAGTTAGACATTGCAGTAATCTCCCAAGGGAAGTGGTATATTTCCCTACATTGGACAGTTTTAAGACAGCTTGACAGGGTGCTGGGTCATCTCATTTAAATTATAGCATTACCTGTAAAGGTTGGACCAGATTATCCTTGAGGCCCCTTCCAACCTGGCATTCCATGATTCTATGAGCAGCCAAAATTGTTATTCTGCCCATATGATTGCTGCTCTGTGGATAGAAATCTTTAGCCTCCAGGCTTATAAACATTGCATCACTTTGTATTTCCATTATTTGCTTAACTTTCCTTTTAATCGGATTTCTCTTACAGATGGTTCCTAGAAGAGATTAGCTGTAAAGATACTGCTGTACAGTTGTCTTTGTATGTTGTTTTTCACCTAATCCAGGGTACTAGATTAGTTTCTGTGTTGTCTTTTATACATTTGATTAGTTCTGTGAATTTTAGCTGCAAGGTGGTTCTGGTTCAGTGGTTACTAGATTAGTTTTGAACCTGTCCTACATTGATACTGAATTCAAGTACTAAACAACATTAGTTCAGATGTGTGAAAGATGGGATTTTTTCTGAGTAGATAAAAGAAATAAATACCTTGTGTATTGTGAAGGAGAGGAGAGTTAAACCAATCTGTCTCTAGCAGAGAAGAATCTTTTATACTTCACAAATCTGCTGTGATGGAACAGGCAGGACTATCAGGCAGGGGTTTTACAGGTTTCCCTCTTTCCGTTACTAAACAAAAAGATGCGATGGTCAGTCAAAATAGTACAGGCTGTTAGGAGCAGTTATCTGTTATTAAACACACTAAATGACAGTGCATTTTCCCCATGTCAGGCATAGTTGTGCATTTACACACATGGGCAGGTATGCTCTGAATTTGGCTGTGGGAGAGCCCCATGAGTGACCATGGTTCTCCTTCCAGTGGCTTTAAATACTGCAATACGGAAAGTGATTTTGGCTACCTTCTTTCTTTCTGGCAGATCAGTTTGTTGTATCTTAAGCAACTGAATGCTGCTAAAATGCAAGTCTTCATTCTTGTTGTCTCTTCCATTTCTCCAAATTAAATACTCTTTTGTAAAAGGACTTTTGTTTTTGATTTGCTGAAAAGAGGCATGAGAATTTGGAAAGTAATAATTTCTTACTTGTTAAGTTACAGAGCTGTTATGCACACAGACAGTTCTAGGGGAAAAGTAAGACTGCTGTGTGGAATACATTGCTTACTGGAATTAAATTAGTCATTCTCTAGAAAGTGAGTGTAATTTACATTGCACAGAGTGAGGTCATGTACATAGCATTACTTGTTGAACCAGTCATCTAAAGATCACTTCCTGTTAATTTGAGTAAAACTACAGTTAATAATTCCAGGATGAGACACTTGTTTGGTTGGAGTTTTTTAAGCCGTAGTCTGTAGGTATCAATCATATGTGGACAGAAATGTAAATATAAGTAATAGACCACTCTTTAAATAAACAGAACCAACATAGTTTGCTGTATTTGGTAAAATTACTAATTCATTTTCACATATTGTGCTACCCTGTAGGTGAAAATTAAATCATTGAAATATGTACTGTGCCTTCATCAGCAAAGTAGATAAAAATTTAGCAGCTGAGTGTGCAGTTGAGACTGTAAAATAAGCTAGATGAACAAACAGTGCATCTTTATTAATAAAATCTGTTTAATACAGATAATACACCATGTATCTCAATTATTAAGCAGATACATGGATTAGCACAGTAGGCCACAACTTGATTTGAAAAATACGCAGCTAAACCTAAGACATATGTAGCTGGATAAGAAAATTATGCAAAATTATACAGCTATCAAAAACTCTATAAAATATTAACTTATAAAATAAATCCGCCATTTGCAGTTTGATTATGAAATAAGATAAATGCTTACTGAGCTAAGTGTACTTTATTTTTCCTTCCCCCACCAAGGCTATGAAAGAACCTAATAGAATTCTTCCACTTTTTCAAAATAATGCCTACCTAAATACTTTATGCTTAGGTGTTTAGAGAACTACATATTTAGAGTAAATAAAAAAGTTAACAGTTATTTCGTTGGGTTGGTAGGTTTACTTTGGATCTTTTTGAGTGACTTCAGATTTGGTCACTCATGCTGTGCCACAAGCCTGTAAATAAAGAAAATGCAAATTAGTGGGTTAGATCTGGGAAATTCAAACGGTTATTTGTGTAGGTAGTCTGACATAAACAGGCTTACAGAGATCTTGCCAGATGAATGTGTTTATTTTTCATACTTTATCAGTTAAGAATTTGACTTTCAGCTTCACTGTTAGGTTTCTGGATCAGCACTACTCAAAAAAAAGAAAAAAAAGCATGGATTAATATTTTATGTACCCATTTGCATGGATGCAAACTGATACTGCATGAATACAAACTGATACTAGATTTTGTTGAAGTGCTGTGTGGAACATTATGAGGTGTGTTACATGGGGCAAATAATCTTTCTCGGTTGCTGTAGTGCCAGAAAAACAAAAGCTTAATGTTACTTCTCTGTGTAAGCACATTTCCCCAGAGTCACAGACTTGCATGCATGTTTCATTAGTCTCACATTTGTCTTTTCCAGTTGCATTTATGTAGCTGTGATCCATCTTTTTTTTTCTTCTTTAGCTGTAATAATGCTATAGTTGTGCAGTCAACTGACACTGACCTAGGTATGACTTCTGTCCCTACATCTCCCTGTACTCTAGACAAAGAGTTTACACTGCCATCCTGTGCCAGCAATAGTATTTGTGCTGCACCACATGAACCACGCCAGAAGAAGTAATGAGCTTTTCTTGTAAGTTAATCTCACCGTGTGAGCAGATGTTGGTACAAGAAAGGCAGTAAGGAATCTATGGTGGAGCAGCCAGGCTGGTGCCTTTTAGGCATCTGTCTCTGCAGTAGCCTACCACTTACCTAGGCTTACAGTTACCCTGCAAACCTCCCTGTAAATCTTGGAGTGTAAACTCAAGGCATACATGTATTTATGTTGTTTTCTTAGACTTCACAAATATAACTGTTAAAGTTACATTGTTTATTTTTATGAATTTAAGTACTAGATGAAATACACTGTTGCTAAAGAGGGACAAATGAGACACTTCAGTCACTTCTCTGGAGCACATTGAACACAAAATGAACTAAAAATGGAGAATCTTTAAGATGCAAACATGAAAAAGCAACCAGTGTGGGCAGGCATGCTCATGGACAGTTTGCACACAAAATGCTATACCAGGTGATAAATGCCGTGCTGGTAAAGTTCTCTGAATCTTGTAAATATGTTGGGAGTTTACGAGTATTTAGAACAAGTCGGTTGTACGCAATTCATTACAGTACTGGTCTTTCCATTGGATCTTGGTGTCCCATCTGTAATTTAAACTGTATTTTTTGTTGACAGGAGATGCTCCTTTTCAATGTCAGATGTGTCCTGCTAAATTTAAAATCAACTCAGACCTGAAGAGGCACATGCGTGTTCATTCTGGTGAGAAACCTTACAAATGTGAGTTCTGTGAGGTCCGATGTGCCATGAAAGGAAATCTGAAATCACACATTCGTATAAAGCACAGCATGGAAAATACTCTCAAGTGTCCAGAGTGTGACTTCCAGTGTGGAAACAAAACAAGCCTTCGGCACCACATAAGAACTCATCAGCCTGAGCAGCCCGTGAAGTGCTCAGAGTGCAACTACTCTTGCTCCAACAAGGCAGCTCTGAAAGTGCATGAGCGGATTCACTGCAAAGATCGTCCTTTCAAGTGTGAATTCTGCAGCTTTGATACCAAGCAGCGGAGCAACCTGACAACCCATGTGAGGAAAGCACATGGTGACAAAGTCAAGACCAAGAAGCAAACAGTGGAGAAGAAGGAAGGAGATAGGCCAAAGCAAGGTGGCTCCAGGCAAGTTGCCAAACTGGATGCCAAGAAGGCATTTAAGTGTGACCTGTGTGATGCTTCCTTTGTCCGAGAAGATTCTCTTAGGAGCCATAAGAAACAACACAGTATGTATAATGGATCTAAAAGTACTGAACTGGCTGTTCTACAGCTCCATATGGATCCCAGTCGGCAGACCAGTGCCCCAATTACTGTCAGTCACCTCCAGGTCCCACTTCAGGCTGCTCAGGTTTCTCCATACAATGAGGGAAGGGTTAAGATCATTGTGGGTCATCAGGTCCCTCAGACTAACAGTATCGTTCAAGCTGCATCAGTGAACGTCGTGCCTCCTACATTAGTTAGCCAGAATCAGGAGGACCTCGCAGCCAACAGCCGCTTGCAGCTTCTGGGCCAAGTCAGTTTGTTGGCACCACCTCCACCTCCCATATCTCAGAGCGAAGCAGGGCCTGTGGCACAACCAGCAGTTCTTCTCACAACTCATGACCAGAGCGATGGAAGCGCTTTACATCAAGCCCTGATCCCAGCTGCTCCTGTCAGCAGTCATGACGCTTCAGCAAACCAAGCTTTCATCACCAGCTCTGGAATCAGCTGCTCTGACTTGGAAGGCCTTAATGCTTTGATACAAGAAGGAGCAACAGAAGTGACTGTGGTTAGTGATGGAGGTCAGAGCATAACAGTGTCCACTTCAGCTCCCCCTCCTCCTATCTTTTCTTCATCCTCTCACACAGAAGCCCCTAAGCAGACCTATTCTATCATTCAAAGTGGAGCCCATACAGCTTTGCTGTGTCCAGCTGACTCCATACCAGATTAGTCACACAGGACTGTTAATAAACAAATTTCAGTCTCAGAGGCAGTGCTGGATTCAGCAGAAATGCCCAGGACATAAGTGAATGCAGGATTTGTCCTGTAAAGCCAAATACCTTCCACTCACACATTTTACTTGTCTGTACATGGAAACATACGTCTTGCATGTGAAAAACAGGATGTGTATATTTATGTGCCTCTGTTGAAAGAGGAGGCTGTGTTCTTCATAAAATCTGAGCACCGAAGCAACTCTTGACAGTCTCACCAAGCAGTAAGCTTCCCAAAATATGATTCTTGTGTCATGCTGGCTAAAATAAGAAAGCCTCACCTTGTGATGAATAACCATCAGAGCAGATTCATTCCTTATGCACACATGAAAGGTAATAGTCCAAGCTATTCTGAAGTATATTTTTAAGTGAAATCTATTTCAGTTACATGTTCAGTATTCATTAACTGCACCTGGATGATTGTTGATCTGTAAGAAATGTCTGCTACTGGATCTAATGCAGCCCTAGTAAAGCTTAAGGGGGCTGTTCCCTATTATCTGTAGCAGTTGCTAGCACCTGGCACCTGATCTAGAAATGCTTTTGAAGGAGACCAGGTGATCATTTTTAGAAAACAAAATAATTTTGTCCATCCATTAGTAATAACTAACTTTACTAGCAAGAACAGTATTGCAAATTTATATATATGGCACAGTCATCTCTGTCAGAGGCACCTGTGTTTTAAAGAGCAAAATCAACTGGAAATATATTTTTTACAAACACTACTTAGATTTTGTTTTTATTTTTATGCTGCCTGTTTGTAGTTACACAGGTAGTAAAAGTGCATTACGTTTTTTGCTCTGTTCTTTTTAAGTTAAAGGAAAAAAAGTAAAAGATGGAATTTGTTCCATTTAAAATAATAATAAAAAAATAATAGATTCTAATCCAAGGTCTGAAACTCTAGCATAAATTCAGATTGGATCACAATGAGGTGGTAATTTACCATATTAATTATGCATGTTTCTATAGTGAATTAATTCTAAGCTGTATTTGAAATAACCCCTATCTGGTGAGCATTCTTGTAGCAGTAGCTAATAGTATATTCACTACCAAGCTATCTAGTTAAAGAAACTGCCTCTCAACTTGGGAAAATAGATAGCTCTGTAGGTGCCTGCATCTGCAGAAGTCAGAGATGATTTCAAAGCCAGACAGCATTCCAAGGATGATTGTTAACATGCATGAAAACCGAAAGAGATTGTTCTTAAAACTAGCTGAGTTTCCCTCTTGGGGAATCCAAGTCAAGTTGAATTTCACAGTATTCGCTAGTGGGAGACATTGAATGATTGCTTTATGTGCTACAAACATGCCTGGAAAAATTATAAAGGCTGTCTAATTAGGGCCACTTTCTGAATAGGCCTCAGGTTTTAAAGTTTTTAGCTTGTACAGCCTTTGTGTATGCGGGAGTCCTCCCCTTCCCTCTCTGTACTCTACATACAGTGTAAGGCTTCCAGCTTTACAATGATGAGTAGGAAAATGCAGTCACAGCTCACAAGTAGTCATACAAACTGTTCTTGAAAATGTGACCATTGCTTTTTGTTAAAGTAAGGGTTGTTTAAACTTGAGTGCTCCAGTATTGCTGTCTTCATTATTCATGGGAAATACTATTTTTGAAGATCCGTATCTCTTCTGCCTTCCTGATCCTTAATTCTAAGTCAATGGTTTTTTTTAAGCAAAAAACAATTCCAAATAATCTTGGTTTTAAAATCTAGGTTTTGCTTTGAACTGTCTGGCAGTGTGCCTGACACTTGTTGTCAGAAAATACCACACTCACTAGAGGGAGAAGCTTCATAAATGCTTGATGAAAAAGGTGTTAATACAGACTTGTTTCCTAGCCCTGTGCTGTATGGAAATGTCAAAAGTTCCAAGTTTACTTGACAGTTGTGTTTCAGGGTTTATTATTCCATACACTTTCCTACTACATTCTCCAACTTTCCTGGTGATTCAGGTTTGTCACCTGTTAGTTACCTCTTCCCTTCAGGTGGGTGATATGAGGAGCTGACGAGGCCCAGTTCCAAGTCACTGAGCACACCTGGTTTTATATAAATTTTAAGTAGGCTGGAGGTTTTAGGCTGGGAGGTTTTTACTATGTTAGATCACTGCAAAACATGAATTGAGAACAACCAGTTGAAAGCCTAGATACTTTGAATTTTAACACAGGCATTGCTGTTTTGTGACTGTCCGGTCATGTTTCATTGTTGTGCCTGTAGCACAGACCTAATTGTTACATTTCAACTGTGTTGAGACTACTCATGAAGCAGTTGGAAGAGAAAAAGCATCAGAGGTGAGTACATGATGATGTATGCTTTCCCAGAAGACCAGTGCCTGGCAGGGCTGAGCTGCCCAGACTGTGCCATGTGCTGGGGAGGCAACTGAGCTGCAGGAGAGCAAGCTTGGGGACGCTCAGTGCAGTTGAAGTTCGAGTCTGTTTCACCTGGAGAGGGAGGTGGGCTCTTTCAGGTCATCCCAGTGGTCCAATTTACAGCATAGCTGTTGCACCAGCATAGCAAAGTAGTTGATAAACTAGCAGCAAGATCAGACCAGAGCTGGAGCAGCTAAGAGTGCCAATTACATATTTTTCCTTTATTTTAAGACAAAGTAACTTAAATTGATCTGCCCTCATTTACTTGGTTTTGTCACCAATAAGTCTGCCTCTATCTTCTTGGTCACACACCATCTTCCCAATATTTCTGCTGGTTGATTTTATGGAGGCTGGTGATCTCGAAGATAATTATGTTTTTATTTCTGCAAGTCATGTAGGTACAGAGTTTAAGTAGCCCAACTAAGGAGCTTGCATGTTAGGAGTCCCCAGTGATGAAGTTTTCTTTTCTGAAGAAGCTTCTGCCTGGGCTGTCAGACAGGAGCTGCTGGAAATGTGCCGCTCTGGGTTTAGAGCTGGTGACTGTATGTTAATACAGAAGGAGTGATATTCATTTTTAAGATGAAGGTTTGGAGTTAGACTAGCTGCTGATAGGCAAGCTTGCAGCTATAGAAAATTGTACCCGATCTGAAAACTTGAAGGTGCAGCTGTACTACAATTTGGCAACTGAAAAGTGGCATTAATTTTCCTACACTCGTAGGTATAGAGGGACTCTGCATGCAGGGTTTTATGAGCATGAAGTAATTTTGGATCGTCTATAGGTGGTGCTACAGATCCAGATAAACTTCACTGTGGGTGGCATGTTCTACTTGATGATATGTTTCCTGTTAAACAGTTCCCCACTTTTAACTTTTTCCCGGGTAAAAACATTTCCAAATCCACATTTATAAGACGTTATAAAAAACTTAGCTGTAAAAATCTTGCTTTCGTTCAGGTCAAAAGCAACAAATAAAATCCAACGTTTCTGCTGCTAAGATCCCATGAAGCAGATTTATGGTCAGAACTTAATCTTACCATTTATGTGAAACTGATTATTTTTGACTCATCAGTTAATTTTGATCTGTACATAGTTTAGCTGCAGAGTTGTCATGCACTGCAAAAATGATATAAAATGAGAGATTTTGACAAAGCTGATAGTTTGAATTGCAATTTATCTGTGTTTGCACTTGACCAACAGACCTGCACCCAGGGGATGCACCACCACATCCAGGAATCTCATGTTCTATCTCATGTGACACTTAACACAGCTCTGTTATCTGCATTTCAGTTTCAGAAAAAGGCTTGTTTACCTTCAAAAATAGGAAAGAAGTAGATTTGTCATATTGTAAAGACTTACCTTCATCCTGGTCCTGTGTGTGCCTCTAAGATAAACAGGAAAGATAACTAAATGGTGTGAATGAATAGACAAAGCTTAGGGCTGCTTCTTCAACATTGTTAAGCTGATTGCATTACGTTTAAGTGAACAATCTAGAGACTTCTTTTCCTCCATTTCCTTCACTCTTAAAAAAAAAACAAAAACAAAAAAAAACCCACAACAACAAAAAAAGCAACCCTGATAACCAAGAGTAACACAGGGCATTTTTTATTTATTTTTTTTCTCAGTTCCCCTTCCAATCTTCTGGCTTTATTTCTGTATATAACAGTAATGGCCTTTGTGTTTTGGAGCTGGCAGAAGCAGATTGTTTTAATCTCTGATATTCAGTTAATACATTCTTCATGTTATCAACAGAACTGTCCCTAGAGAGAGCATGGTAATTCGGAACAAGTGTCTGTTGTAGAGCTTGCTTGCTCTCAAGCACATGGTAAATAAATTGTATGCCTTCCTAGAGTTCTGCCTTAGCCTCAGAGCTCTGTAGAAAGTTGTCTCTTTCCAGGAATAAATATTTGGATGAATTTTGTTCTTGCCTGGGAATCTCCAAGCCCAGGTGGTAAGTGCTGAGCCCCACAGTGGGGCTTGTGGCACAGAGTGAGCAAAGCCGCTGCCCGGGCTGCTGCTGGCAGCACTGCTCACTTCTCACTTCTTACCAAATAAATGATGGTGACACTGCATTGCACTCCACTGGCTCTAGAGGGAAATTCAGAACTGTATATTCCACAGTTGGTTTCCCTCAAGACATTCAGTGTGGGTTTTGCTCTCTGCACAGTCTTGTGCGTTCTACACAGTTTGTTTGTGGAGTCCTGATGGCGAGCTACGGGTGTTACAGTCCTCCCTCTTCTGTGAATATGAATCTCTATGCCTGCTTAAAGAAATGAGGCTAAGCAGAGCAAGAATGTTAGTCAGAATGCTAAGCGAGCAGTGGTGCATAGTGTTTATGCATTTCAAAATAAAAAATAATAATTAAAAAAATAAAAAAGAACCCTGCTCCTGTGTCCTCCCCAACCTTTTTTGGATTTTGTTGTTAACTCCACAACACTGCTTTTTAAAACCAGACCCAAGTATCACATTAGCAGAGGCTTATTCTCAGCAATACCTACTAGAATGTGCTTTTCTTTCTGTTTGTGTGAGATAGAAACATGCAGCAGGAAGAAGTTCAAAGAAAAAATTGTCTTCAACACTTTAATTGTGTTTTGGTGTGGCAGTTTTGGTGTGAGCAGAGCTCATCTGTGTGAGCTCCTGCACAATGTCCCCAGAAAGATGCAGTATTGTGTTTGAACAATAAACCAGCAGCTCTCTGGATTAAGGCCTCTATCAGTGTTGCTAGCATCTTTTATGCGGTTTTGATAAACACTTTAACTGTCGTTTGCATCAAAATGGCAGATTCCTGCTCAAAACCAGCATTCATTTGTCCCTGTGAAGGGGAGGTTACTGGATATGCAGATGCACCAGGAAGCACTCCCAGATCAGTGAATGTGGTCAAGTCCTCACATGAGATGAGGCCTAAAAGCAAGCAGAACTTGGCCCAAAACTAGCTCCCTTGGGATCTGGGGGAAACCCAAACTTACATTAAATACACGTGGGTTTTCCAATTAAAAAAATTATAATCAGAATATTTCCCAATCATTTTGGCAGAGCTGTTTATTGCTATTAAGATCTGACTTCATTGGAACATACCTTCTGTTGGGGACTTTAAATTACTCTTTAAAAATGTTAGAACCATGCCAAGAAATTTCTCTAGAACAATTGGGAAAATAATTTGTGGGTTTTTTACATACATCTATTTTATTCTGCATTTCTGATTATTCATTTATTTATTTGTGTTTAGAGTGAAAATGTAGGCAGTGATCCTTCTTGCAAAGTGTTGCTCTTAAGTCTGTAAAAATATTTGCTGTGTCCTCAATGGAAAGGTTTCTATCCTATAATTTCAGGAATATTGACTGGATACTCTTAATGGCCTTTTACATGTCCAGTTGGAAAATCTTTAGCCTTTTTATTTAAATTTTAAGAAGAGAAACCAATATTGTTAAGAGAAACTAATGTCTCCTGTCACTTATCCTGATGACCTTTCATAAGGTGATAAAGGTTTCTATAGTGACCTGAGGAAATGTCTCAGGTATCATTGTGAATTAAAAGTCTGTCACAGGAAAAGCTTTCTTTTCTCTCTCAGGTATCCAGTTCTGCCTTTGTCTTTATTCCAGTTGCTAGACATGGAGAAGGACTCATAAAACATACAGTATTTGGTTACATGGATGTCTTTCATCTTGTAGAGACTTCACAATGTTGTAGAGAAGGAAAAAAGTCTGTGACAAAGTAAAGCTGGATTTTTTTTATATATACCATTAGAGTAACAAACAACACTCAGGGTCTGCTGCTGTAATGCCACTGAATTCTGTGGCCTGTGATACCAGATATTTTATTCCATAAAGTTCAGGAGTTGGGTTTGCCTCTATAAGAAACAGGAATTACGTGTTGTTATAGATTCAGCTTTGGCAGAGGTGCTGTTGGGATTGCTCCGAGTTCCTTGCTTCAGACCTCATGTAAACTTGCTTTTAATGTCTGAAAGCGAAAGCTCTCTTGGTTGGTGATAAGAGTGGGTGAATTTTGAGGGTTAAAGTTGAACATTGTGTGGGAAATAATTATCTGAGGACCTCTAGAGGTTTTTGGCTTAGTTTTGTTTTTCTTGTTTTTTTCAATGATTTGTTGTTTTGTTTGGGGGTTTTTAAGGAGACAAGGATGCATTTATGCATTCTTGTGCTCCTGGATGAAACAATGTATCATGCCATGAACATCCTTCAGTTTATCAAACCTGATGTGACAGACACCTAAAACAAAACTTGCAGAAACCTCCCACATGTTCAGCTTTAGTTTCCCATTGGTATCTTTCAGACTAAAGGAAAGCTGTTAAAAACTTTGTGCTCTCCTTACAGGCAGCATTTGTCAATAAAGGCTGGCCCTACATAGCAGACCTACAGCTGCATATCTCTTTTGTTCAGGGCTGTTCAGACAGGTTTCTATAATTTTTCTTTTGATCACAGAATAGAAGCTTTTTCAAGACTGAGAACCCCTGGGCCAGGGGAGGCAGAGCAAGGCCAGCGACACAGGTGGGCTGCGTTCCTCATGGGGCACCCAGCCTGAGCCATCACCCGCTCTGCCTGCTGGTTGTGTTTGCACCCTTTAAATGGTGGTCTATGAAAGAAGCTCTCCATCCCCTGCCTTTTCTTAACACAGATCACAACTTCATACTTCTGAAGTGTGTCTCCACTTACTGGCCTTATTTAATTATTGGATTAGTAATACGTATTGTCGCTGGAGTAGTGCTGCTGAATTCCCTGCCTGGAGAAGGTGACCTGCACCTCAGAAGTGTATTGTGAGGATAAGAATAACTTGGATACCTCAGTGATGGGCGAGATGCAAATACCTAGATAGATACTGGAGATAGTCACATCTCATGATGGCCTAAAGGAAAATTTGAAAGAACAGGAATGCATAAAGCTCAGTTGCATAATGCATAGCTATCATAATTAATAGATTAAACTTCTTTGTGAAACAACCTTTTTTATTCTGTCAAAGGCAAGGGACTATAAATGATGGCATAGTTGTAGAAAATCAACAATGTACAATGTGGAGTTAAATTTTAAAAGCTAAAGAGGTGATAAAAATGTACCTTGTTTTGAATTTTTACAGGACTGATGTAAGGCTTATTAACTTTAATAGTAGCACTTCCCCTCATCTCCAAGCATATTGGATCATTCTGTTTCTCTAAGTACATATACTTGCTGGAGAATTATGAAAAAATTGACAATCTTTGCTTCTTAGTCCCTCCTAAAAAGTGCAGAATTTATCATGTGAATCAATTTGCCTAAACAATGTTAAACTTTGCTTTTGTTGTAAAGTCATGTAGATCAGCCATTGACAGAACTTTAATTGGATAGGGATGTTCATGATCTTTTTCTCTTTTTTTTTTTTTGGGGGGGGGGGGGGGTGAAAGCCTACCAGCAAAATTGCTTTTTGGTGATGACTGTGCTTGAAAAGTGCTCTGCAGGGGCCCATTCCCAATTGATTATCTTTCACAGCTAATAGCTTCAAAGGCTATTTGGTGGACAGTCCAGTTTTACATTTAAATGTAAATCTTGATAGCCTTGACAGACTGATGATCAGAAAAAAGGGTGGTAAAAACAGTAAAATAAATGTACAGCTGGTATAACTTTCACCAGCTCCTCCAGGGGCAATTGTAGTAAAATTAAAATGGTTACAGTTTGACAAAGCTCTTTAGAGTGGATGGTGAGTGAAAACTTTCCTCAAAAGATTTAGCATTAATAAGTTGCTAAATAGCGTGTCAGCCTTAAAAGTTCAGTACAGTGTCAATGGTCCCCATTTGTGCTTCATTTGGATTCAGGAGTAAAGTTCAAAGCACTGAAGCCACTGGGGTAAAGTGAGTCTTTTGATGAAGCTACAGTAGAGCAGTTCTCTGGAAAACCAAGTTCACATTTGCAGCTAAAACCTGGTCACAGCCCAGGTGGCATTGGTGTGAGAAGACACATTGGTTGGCCACCGAGTTCCTGTGGCATTGGGGAGGTGCCATAGCTCTCACTGGGACTAGGGTGGTTATGCCTTTCAGGGACTGAAACAGGAGCTTCACTGGCCCTGGGACTTTTTGCTTGGATGAGTGAAAGTGGAATCTGGATTTTGACCTTACAAGAATCACCAAAGTGCCATGAAGTCAAAGCTAAAAAAGATGGCAGAAATCAGATTCCCCAGCAATGTGCCAACAGCCCCATCCTTTTTATGAGCAACAAAAGGTTGCCCAAAAGTAACTCGGGTTTCTTCATTACCGTTTTGTTTAATTTCTGATGAGCTCCAGGACTCCTTACCTAGCTGTTTGGTTGTGTGAGTCAGAGACATGTTCTTAACCACGGGAACTGCTTGCAGGGCTACAGATGCAATTGCTACTCTGCCCCCACTAGCTAACCTGACCATGCTTCCACAAAGTGCTCTGAAACTGTGGTCAGTGAGTAGTGCTGCCTCCCTGTCTCATGCTAAAATATGTTGCAGAGGAGCTGTAGTCTCAGACTGAGTTACTGACTGCTGCGGAGCACCTCTGCAAGTGCAGCTAGTCCCTGTGCTGTGCTTTCGGACAAGAGGTGGGCAAGGAATTCCTCATCTCTAAAAACATCTCAACAACTAGGAGTAGGTGCCTTTTTCTCATTTTTTAATCTTGGTTGCCATAGAAACTGTGCCACAGACACTCACTGCTCATTTTCTCCTGCATATTTCTCAAGTGTCCGAACACTCAAGAATACCAGTTAGCTACTGTCCAGCACTTCCCAGATTTTAAAGGAAGGGAAAAAAATGGGAGAATGCTCAGTGTAGAAGCCACTGAGAAACATGACATCAACAAAGGAAAGTCTTTCTATCTCAAAGGAAAATAGGAAGGTAAAGAATTGGGATACTTAGTGACGTAGAAATAGTAGAAAAGGTTTATCCTGAGCAAGGGCTACCACAGGGGTTGGCATACTCTGCAAAAACCACCCCTTGTCCTCTACTTGCTTTTTTATATCAGTTTCTGAAATTGTCTACATAAAGTTTATGGCCTTGGGATGGTTTGTACTACTGCAGCCACAATAATGCCTGGCACAGCTCATCCATGTGTAGCAATAAAAACTAATGGAGCTGGTTGGCCGTTCTCAGTGCCAGCATGAAGGAGTAAGCAGCAGCCCTCAGGCACTGGGCATTGAGCTAAAGCCAAAATGTTGCAGATAGGGAAGGTGAGAGGGGTGGACCTTGCACTTCTCTCTCAATTGCAAGTTTTGTGCAGGTGTAGAATGCTTTTGTTTAAATTAGATTTAAATTCCACTCCAATATTCCATTGTAATAGACTAAAGGTCATCTAAGCCTATCCTTTTTTTTCTTTCCTCTTTTTTTTTTCTTTAAAAAAAAAACTTCTACAGCTCTGTAAGTCCCTGGAATAAATCTCAATCTCCCTTAGGAGTGATGACTCCCACATTGAGCATAGTAAAATAGTACCAAACGTGGACAAAAGCCCACCTGCCTTTTATACATCCTTGAGTCCTACAGGCAGCACCATCAATTAATGATGCCCCCACCCACCCACCAGTGAAATCATATCCTCCTTCCAATATAAAATTAAGTGCATAAAGCATGTTCGATGAAAATTGACACATTCCACCCCCCCTCCAATCCCTGCTGAATTAACTCCCCTGCTTTTTATTTGCTCAGGATGCACAAAGCCAAGCAGCCAGCAGATCCAGAAACCTCACCTAACCGGCTGCAGCACTGAAATGGCCCAAAATGGAAAGGCTTGTGCCACAAGAGAAGTCAAGGATTTTTTTGAGCCTAACCCCCTTCAGACACTGAAGTAGTAAATGCCCCTGATGTCATGGGACCAGGCAGCAGATAGGCAGGAGCTGGCAGCAGGGAGAAGGGGATGTTCCTGGCACAGAGGCTGAGGGTCTTGTTTGGTTTTTTTATGGAAACCCCTCCATGCGGAGATGGTGTTCTGGGGATGAAAACCCAGCTGGCTCTTTGCACTGAACACCAGCTAGGACAGGGTAGTTGCAGCAATGTATTTAAATTTGAATGAATCCTCTTTTCCTCCCCATGTAGATAAATCTTTAATAATAAATCCAACTATCAATCCAATTTATATGAAAAGGTGCGATCTGTAAAATCCATGTGCAGAAAGAGAGTTCTGTCTATATTAAACTCTGAATATATTATACATGTGACCACTGAACCAGGCTTTATGTTAGATCCTTAGTTTGGAAAACTTATCAGTAATACAAAAGAAAACAGGAAAATAAATGTGCTTTACTTGTTTTTTTACCTCTTTGACATGCCAGTTCCCTGCTCTGGCTTAGGTTTTGAAATATTTGTTTCACAAACTGCTGCCACATGCATACATAATCGGTCTATTTGCATGTGCAAATATCTGTTATTTGTTGTGCATCTGCACATTCCTTTGTGTGCATGCAATTTTTGCATTTGTTAAATAGAAATACTTTGTGTTTGGAGAAAAACTAGACCCCACTCACAATTATTTTATTTACTATGATACAAAACAAGTATTAAAAGCCAAGCAAAAATAAAAAGAACTCAGTTGCCATTAAAACAGTATTAATTCATACAGAAAATCCAGTTCATCCAAAGTTTTTCCATTTTGTAACTACCCATGTTATAAAGATGTTAATTTCTTTAAATCACAAAGACTATAATCATTTTCGTTCATATTTAGACATAGAGACTTCACCATGAACTTAAGAATTTTTCTCTTTTTCATTCTGCACTGTTATTAGTGGAAAACAATTACAAAGCACAGTTTTTTGGAAGGGGATTTGCCAAAAACTTAATCCTTATTCCTTTTAATTTTAAAGATGCTCCATTTAAACATTGTATATTATTTTCTATATTCATGCTTGGGAAAAAATGTGGATATTCACTAATTTTATGTGCCCCCTGTCCTGCTTCTCTGAGCTAGCTTGTCTGATGGAAGGAGGTATTGCTGTGGTTAATGAGAGCAGTTTGGCAGTGAGGGGTTACTTTGCATCGCTGATGAGTTATGCCATCAATACCAAACTGATTTAAAAGATAAATGCAACCCTGAGGCATAACAAAGCACAAGTTATGGCCAACTGTCTGCATATGTGATCATTTTGTAGTGATAATGCAGCTTAGAGTTGCTTTTATCACTAGCCTGGTGATGCATTTATTGTGGTTTTTGGAGAGAAGAGGATTAAATTAAGAAGCCAATACAGTGTTATCAGCTGAATTCTCTAGTTCAGTTCATAATCATTGAACTAGTTGCTCAGTTGATGTTGAATGAGTCTAAGAAAAATTGAAGCATACATGATTTGTTAGAAAAGCAAATAATTTGGGTTACAGTTACAGAAAGAGAACGTGAGGCCCCTCAGTGACCACATCATCTTCTATGTACAAACAGTTGATAATCTTATCAATGCAAAGTTGCCTCCGTGCTGCATTTAAAAGCAAGTTGCCTTTATTCCAGCTTCCATTCCATTGAAATCTGCTATAAATACCTACTTTATAACAGTGACCAATATATAAATTGCTTAGTTCAAAAGAAAAGCTTTTTTAGAGGAAGGAGGGAATGGAGTAAACGCAGTGTGTTGTAAAAGCTAAGTGGTTTTATTGGCACTTTAAAATACCCTTTTATGCTGAACTCTATCAGCTCTGATTATATATAACAACAGTAGTTATGTATTAAAAATGTGTGTCAATAGTTCTGCTAACACTGTGATTTGTCATTTATGTGCCAGAGGTCCCAACAGGGTTGATTGACAAAACCTAGCCATGGCTTAAAGGGATCAGAGGCTGGTAATGCTGTTAGTATGGTAAATTGATAAGAGCAGCCACCTCAGTTATTCAAATCAGAAATTTCATATATCAACCACAAAAATGCTAATGCAGTCTGCACTCGCACACCGCTTGGGGATGCCCGTTCATGATGCCAGCGGAGAAGCCTAAACTGTTGTACCAAGTCACCAGGCTGCCTAGTGCAGGAGCTTCTTGTAGGAGTTTATTAATCAAATAATGAATAAAACCTCTAGTAAAGATTAAGGAACAAGTCTACTCATGTTTACATAGGAAGGCTAGTGTTCTCCTGTACCCAAGTGATTTGATACCTGCCCTCATAACTGTGTGGCTAGATGTCAGTGATGATAGAGCTTATGAACTTTTTCTCCCAAAACAACACCTATACCACAGGAGGTAAAGATGTGTCTCACTGAGAGACATTATGACTTCTATTTTCCATCGATGAGCTACACAAATGCATCATACTTTTTCTTTGTAGGAGACTGCAGCCGGGATGTAGCCACTTAGCCTGCCTCACATAAACTTCTTAAATAAGCAGCATATAAAGAAAGCAATAATGTGTCAAGCTTAAAAAAGGATGGTTTAAAGACAATACTGTACATAAAACTGTGAATAAAGCTTCATTGCACTTGACGCAAGTGGAGCTGCACTCAGACAGCAGGTGTTGAGCCTGCTTTGTTCAGAGAGGGGAACCTCTTTCTTTAACCAGCTTGTTCTGCCTGTGTGTGAATTCACAGGCTGTGAAATGAAACATCCCCCAGGACAGCTCACTCTTTGAATTCTCTCAGCTGTATCGCACATAAATTATGGTACTCTGAGACTGGAGGAAGTAATTTAATGCTGGAATTCTCCAAAGGGTCTGACTGCTTGTTTTGCTGGAGTGTACCTACATTATGCATTAAAAATAAACAGTGACTTTTGAAGATCCCCCTCGTCTTTCTAGTCATAACTTCCTACAGGAATGAGACCAGTGACTTTGATAATTGGAGAGCACTCAGTGCTTTCTTTTCTTTTCATACCACCCTCAGCTGAAGGCCAAGCTGAGTAATGCTGCAGGAACAGCCAGCTGCTCCTCGCCCTCAGTATGCAGGCTTTGGCCAATGGGCCACAGCTGAAGAACCTTCCTTCCATACATATATACCAGCTCCCACCACCCTTGCAAACATGTCTGTGGGTGTATCCTCTAGTCCCAGTTCTTCCTCACTGTACTCAGCAGTCACTGAGCAAGTGTCCCTGTAAGATGCTGATCCCTGCTGTACAGTTGGTGTTTCCTCTCAAGGTGGAGGTTACTGTGCTGGGAGCTGCACTGAGTTGTATGGAGCAGTTAGCTGCCCAGCTGCTGCTCTGATTCATCTTCTTAAAGAAAATAACATTGTTCTGGGTCATTAAAGCTATTCTGCTGTGCTGCAAACCAGGATGATGGTCTTCTGCTCTGGAAACAGCAAGTATCCATGAGAGAGCAAGAGACAGCACTTTTTGGAACTACCTTAGTGAGCCTTTCAGCTTGGTGTCTGAGCACCGGGTCAGGGTGTGTCCAGGAGTGAATGTCCTGCCAAATATTAGTCATGGCTGGTATCAGTGAGTCCTTGTGCAGATGGGAAGTTTGCAGAATTGTCACTTTAGGGTGACAAAAGTGTCCTTCTGTTTGTAAAGCACCTACTACTCTTAGTGGCTTACAAATATAAGATAAAAGAAGTAATAATTTCAAAATATTTTTGTTTCAAAACTCCATTCATAACTTTGCAATCTAGACTGATGGATATGGTCACAAAGACTGGCCATCACCTAATGAGGCTAATCACATTGTGCCTGCTCTGTATCAGCAGAGGGAAACAGCTTTCTCCAGGGCTAAGTCAAAACAGTGTCAGCTTTGACTCATCCTTTGGAAAAAGCTTCTCTTTCTGCATTGATACGCAGTGAAATTAAAGCCATGAGGCTGAAGTTGGGCTTTGCAAATATTCCCTGTAAAGACAAGAGATGTCAGAGAGACTTCCTTCATCCATGCTTGCTCAATGTAGAGACACTTATTTTCAATTTTAAAAGAAGGAAGATTCTTAAATGTAGATATATTTTTTGTACTTTTTTTTTTTTAAGTCGAACTTTGTAAGGTGCATAATTCAACACCAGTCTCTGGGTAACCAGCATGTTAACCAAGCAGTGCCCAGGTGTTTCTGCTTGTAGCTACTCTCTTAAGGAACAACAATATAGTAGTTCTTAAGTTGTATAATACGAAATGCATCCAATAAACTACCCAGCCAGTTCTGTTTGTAGCCTTAAGATGTCACTAACTGACTTGGCCTTGGCTTTTTCCGCTGGTTTGCAGCAGAGCTGGGGCTGGAGAAGCGGAAATAGGCTGTTATTTTTAACACATCTTCCCCCTCCTAGAGTGAGTGATAGACAAGGTGCTGATGTCAATTGGCTAGTGTTACAGGCATTAATTAAGTCAACTAAAAGTGCTTTTAGTTTCCATTTCCTTCTGCAGGGACAGCTAACCTACATAAATGGGAAGTGCAAGAAGAGCAGGCGAGAGCCAGAGTGACCCCTGGCTCTCAGCAGCCGCGTGTCTGCTCATAGCACACAAGCTGCATCAAGCAGTGCTCCTGTGAGGGCCCCAGCTGAAAGCCTGCTTTATTGTGAGGGTTATGTTAAGCATCTCAGTGTTCTTCACTCCCTTTTTTTTCAACACCCCCTTTCTTTAAGTTCCACCGCCACATGATCTCCCCGTGCCTTGTACTGAGTTGCTGGAGCCCTGTCAGTGGTTTTAGCCTCCTCTTTGCTTGCTTCAAGACTCTGCTTTTTCTCTCCCCCTTTGCATGAACTGAATTCTGGTTCTAATATGTTTATTTTGGAAACAAGGCTGTGATGGTTTTTAATGTCTGTACTGAGATATTTGCATTGAATGTGCATGGATAAATGCAATTGGAGGCTGGTGGGAAACTGTTTTGCAGGAGGGTTAGTTTATATCTGCTCCAGAGTGGGTACTTGCAGCTCCTGGTACCTTTGGGATGCTGCAGGAAGGTTCCTGGGTGCCTGGGTAAGCCTTGAGGAATCAGTCAATCACCAGTATAACCTTTTTGCTTATCCACCAAGCTGCTGTGACTGACTGCAAGGCTGGGCAGTGGCAGATCAGTGGTAAAATTGACAAGAGTAAACCCCTGTAAACAGTGTGAAGTAATGTTTCATTTTACATTTGCAGTGGGATGAGACTATACTTAGCCAGCTGAGGTATGATAACAAGTTCCAGGTCTTGGGCTGCCAATTCGTAGGCTCTCAGTTATTTCACATCTTGTTGGTGCCATCCTGAACTTTGCCCAAGTAAGAGAGACCACTGACAACTTCCAGTGATCTTTACATTAGATCTGTAGTGTCCATCAAACTGACATCCGTGTAGCTGGGATTGGTGCCAGAATTGTTTCTTCTGTTAAGGAAGTATTTGGGCACTGCAGGACCTAGAATTTAATACAGAATTTGTACTCCAGTACATTAAGACATGCTGAGCATCTGGCAATAAATTAAGGTTAATCTGAGAAAGATACTCTTTCAGCTCCTTTGTCCATATTTACAGTTGTTACATAGATACTGTATTTATATAAAAACAATCATTATGATTTTTCTTAATATTTTGTCAGATGCTGAAGTTTAAGCTATCATTGTACTAACCTACTGCTTCTTGTCCAGCCAGTATAACATAGTATGAACAACCCGTTATCTATCTTATATACGTAAGTAAAATACATGTATAACTTCCCAAGTTTAAAGCATACCTTACTGAAGTACAAATCTGTGACAAAATCTATCAAATGTGTTGTTTTTGGCATTTATCTCTGTCATAGATACTTTTTTTCCTTATAATTCTGCAGATGCTTAATTATTTGAGATCTAGTCTGCATGTTACTTCCTTACCAGTAAAATTACTTTAAATGGTTATAGGAGTCAACTAGTGGCTTTTGTAAGAAACATCTGTTAGTCCTGTACAGTATATTGCCAGCAGCAAACAGGACAGCCGTAAGTCACAGACTAGGAGCTAAGATGACAAAAGTCACCTTGGCAAAGCCGTCATCTTACAGCTCAGGTTTTGTCTCTGCTCACCTGATGAGGGTTCATAGCACATTTATCTTGGCACAGATTTGTCAGGGCAGGAAAGCTGCTGTCTGTCATGTTCCTAAGAGTTATCTTCACAGAGGAAGAGAAATATTATAGCCAATGGGGGAGAACTGGGCACCTCTTTAATAGTCCTCATTAATTAGAAAACTGAGTATAAAAAGAATTGCTTTCATATTGTGGAGTGAAACTTTAAAGCACTAGTGTTAATATTTATATCTTCAAGAAAATTATGTTTTCACATCTTATAAATTGTAATGCTTTAAAGAAAAAAAAAAAAAGTAATGAAGGGTAAACACCAGGCAATCATGGAAAAGAACAGTAAGAGAGGGCATGCTGGCTCTGGGTTATAGTAGATGTCTCTGATTCAAGGTTTACTACTCTACCATGGTTTCATGAACCTTTTTGTGACCCTAAACAAGTTACTCCCATCTCACTATTCTTCCATTTCCTCTTTCTGTAAAATGATATTAATAGCAGTTCAGCTGCAGAGCAGGTTTATTGTACAAGGCTTAATGAATGTTTGTCTCCCTCTGATTGAGATTCTTTCCTGCTGGAGGCAAGATTTTTAAGTAGGTTGATTGAATAGAAAAGGTCTCTAACTCTGAAGCTATTATTTATAGCAAAAGGAATTTAGAATTTGGAATTTTTTTATTTGATGTCCATTAGAATTGTCTAAAACCTAGCAGCTTTAGTTCTTCTGTTATTTAGCAACTTTAGTTTTGTTTCTCCTAGAAATTATGTTAGGAGGATGCTCTGACTTTTGAAATTATGCAATGCAATTAATGTCTAGACAAACACAGCTAAACTCTTACTGCCCTGAGGAAGAACAAATCACAGCAGTTACAAAGTCACAAAACTTGTCACTGTATCAGCAATATACATGGAGTTCTGGAATTGCAGGAAAAAATTAATTTTGGATGTTTGGCCAGATTCAATTCTCTTCCCTACGGCTGTGATGTTAGTAGTAGTATAATCCTCTGGTATGAGATTTTAAGCATGGAGATGTGCAAGATTCTTGCTGTTTGCAAGGAGAAAACTCAGCAGCCTGAAACAGGGTGGATGAAAAAGACTGCACTGAGTGTGGAGCACTCAATCAAACCAACAGGAAAAGCTGAAGACAACTTTAGGCACCCCAAATGCCTTGTGGAGGCCAGCAGTGGGGTATCTGTGTTCACCTGTTTCTGGAAGCCCAGAAACATCAGAAATATCTTGCTCAAAACTGGCTTTTTGCACAGCCTGTGGTGCAGCTCAACAGCTGATTTATTTATCAGATCTGGAACTTTTCTTCTGAAAGAGAAGCTCAGCTTCCCAGCCCTCATTCCCATCTGCAGGGTATCTCCAAAGCTGACTGGTGAATTCCCAAACATTAGAAGTATTAATTGTGCCAGGTTTTTATCTGGAATTGCTCCATTTTCTTTCCCCACCTCTTGCTGCCACATAGTTCAGATAACTTCTGCCACCAAGAACATCTGAAAAGTGACAGGTCCTGCTGAAGGAAAATCATCAGGCATTAAGCTCAGTGATAGTATTTTAATCTTCATAAGATTAAACAGTGTATGGCTCAACAGAAGAATATGAAGCAGGCACAGCCTGAACTTCATTTGATGTACACTAGTCTGGTGTGTGATTTGCAGCTCCAGGTGAGTAGGGGCTCCAAGGGTCACACACCATGGCAATGGTGTATGGCCATTTCAGCCACCCTCTGCTCAACCCAGCAGCATGCGCAAAAATCAGTTGTGTCAACATAAAGTTACCTGCATACCCAAGGAACTTGTGACAGGATGTGAACACCCAGCTCTAACACTTCTGAAAATTGCCACAGAATCACACTTGATGGGTATTGTATACTTCTTACACACACATCTATAAAAAAAACCCACATTCTTTATCCCAGTAATAAAAGTGTAACTTCAGTATTCTGTCTTTTGTGTTATGATGGAAGGAATTTCTAAACCCTCCCAAAACATTCAGAAAAGCTTCAAGCAGTTCCCCAAAACCTAAGCATTTCAATTGTGATTAAGCTATCTGAGCTATCAAATATGTCTCTACACTGGCTGTTTTCATAGTTGTATATAGTGCTTTTCCTAGTGAATGAGTGGCAGCAAACCTGTGAAGGCTGTTGTAGGGAAGCCTTGCAGCTAGATCTCCTTCACCACCGTTTGTACAAGCACTGAGCAGTAGGTGACTGCACCTCTGACTTTAACTCATGGAGGCAGATTTAAGTGTCTTTTCTGCACTCAGATATTTATTACAAAATAGACCTACATGCTTGACTAGGTAGTTTTTCCAAGCTGTTGCATGAACTGAAATTAGCAGCGATACAAATTTAATCTCTCTGATGAAAAGCTTGGCAAGAATTTAGACAGTAGCCAAGGAAAGTGTTACAGAGCACTATTGTAGTTCAGGGATTATATAGCTACTGCTGGTGGCCAGAGACAAAAGATGTGGTGTTTTAAGAGTTAGGCCCAAATAGAAACCACAGTGTTTCCATTATTATACAAACAGGGCTTAAAGTCCATGTCTTTCTTTCTGAGATGTTAAAAAGCAGTTGCACTGGTTAATAAAATTCAGGGATAAGTTTTGCTTTTCTCAGAAAATGGAGTGGTTGAAGCCTCTTCAGAAAGCTGTATGACTTAATATTGCCAATATTTGAAAATCAGAGCTAAGAAAACTAATTTATGCTTCCCATGTTACAACCAGAATGGCCAACAGAGACTATAAAACTGGCAAAGGGAGGAAAACACAGTGGAACGTATCAAGGAAGAGTTTGCAATAGCTTTAATATACAACACACATGGCCAGAAAATCTTCCTGTTTTCCCCCACTCTACTTTGATTCAGTGACCTGACGTTTACTCCTAAACCTAATCTGCTTCTCTTGTTCATGATATCAACTACAGAATAAATAGGTCAATGTCGGGAGTCAGCGTGATGACATGGGAGCAGTGCTTAAGGTGCTGGGATTTATAGCTGGTCAACGGAGGCAGCTACACCACACACAAGTGAGGATGTCAGTGGCTTTGATCCTGGTGGGCTGGAACACCATGACTAGGGGGCACCTATGCACCCATGATAATGTGTAAGGAAGAACTGTTCTGTTCTCCCTCCTCTGGTGCCCTGAGACACAAAAAAAGGCCAAAATTGCTGGAATCCCCCCCTGTTCTCAAACATCTGAAGTGAACAGTCTTGTGTAATAATGCCTGTATGCATCTGGAAGGAGGCTGGTTTGGAGCTGTGCAAAATGATTGCCAGGAAATCTACCCAGTGCCAGTTTTGTTGGGGTTTGGGTTCCAAATAACAGATTAGGTTCAGTTCAGTGAAAAGACTGCTGAGGTTTTAAAAGAATTTATCGTTTGCTTATGTTTCTGTGTTAAGAGTAAATTGTTTTTTCTGTTTGGCAAAGAAGCTTGTAGTCAAACTGTTTAGTGTCAGCCTAATCTTTCTGATGTTTGAGAGTCACTCATTTATTAAATCCTCAGGTTATTCATATCCTACTCATGCAGAAGTTACTACAAAATGAGCATGAAATCTCCCAACAGAAATTGGAGGTTTCATGGAGCTTTTGCTATGAAAGAATAATAACAGTGATTATTTCTTTAAACCTGTTCAGAATGTCATATTTGAATGTGTTAAAAAATCGAGTAGACCTTACCTGTCATTCAATTCCCTTGAAATATAGTGTGAGATTTCTTCTAGTAGCTTAATTCAGTTTGGTTTTTTTTTACCTCCAGTACATTTTGGCATACTCAGGCAATAAAACCAGTAATCTTCCTCATGTAAAAATGTGTTTAATAAGCTACAAATCTGCATTCTGTTTCCTCTTCCCTGTTCTGGGGAGCTTTCAGCATCAAAGCAGACTTACACATAGAGAAATGTAGGCAAACAGAGGCAGCAGTGAAAATCAGATTTACGATCTTCTTTCACAAAGAATAGTGTTTTTTCAGGCTGCCTACAGAGTTGTCAGAATCCATTAAACACACAGGTCCTCTTTACCGTCCTTCGTCTTTAATTTTTTCAAATGTGGGCAGAATAGTTGGGCCTTCACAACAGTTGCAATAGTTGTTTGAAGGGAAACTGCATGTTTATGTTGACACTTTAATGCAAATTTTTATTCCAAGATTACTAAAGACATATCTGAAGGCACACTTTTTAAGAAAAATAGTCCATATTTGTAGCTTTCTGTGTTAACAGTTTATTTACTTATTTACTTATTTGTTTCAGCTGCTGCTCTCTTAACTATTGCATTCCCAATCACTTTTCTTCCATCAGAGGAAGCAATCAGAAAAAGCTGTCATTACCCCTCAAGGTTTCTTGTTGGCTAATTGGAGTTTTTGGCTCTTTATCCTGATGATTAAAAGAACAGCTGAGTGGAAGTCAGAATGCATTTACAGAGCTGACACACCCAGCTCTGCTTTTTGGTTTACTCTGATTAATTTAGCAAATGAAACTCCTGTAAACTCACATAACTTTTTGCCTATACAAAACTACCCTTGCTATATAGTCTTAGGTAAACCTTAGGTAAACTGTTGGGTAGATAACTAAATCAGAATAACAAAAGCTGTCAAAAAGATTTTGGTGATAAGTGTTTTCCTGTAAAGTAACATTTTGTGCTGGGATATATACATTGTATGAAATGAAACAGCCCTTTTCAAGAAGCTGCCTTTATTTTAGTGTATGAGAAAAACAACTGTTACTGTTTACACTCTTCAATCAAGGTAAGCATGTTTGTCTAAAGTATTACTACAGCTTGGTTTGCAAACACTTGAAGATTGCTTACCATTTTTCTATATATAGGCTGCTCTGTGGAATTGTCTTTATCAAAACTTTTGGGAAAATCTTTAACAGAACCTGAGAAACTTGCCTAATTTATGCAGCCAGCTCTTCTCCTTCCATTGATTCCCTCCATGATACATGTTTATCTTCCCCGCCTGTGAAAACCTAGAATTAAAACTGAAGCATTTCTATTTTATGCCTGTAATTGCTGGTAGAAAAGAGATGGGGTTTGTGGGTAAAGCTGTAATCTGGTTAGTGAGCTTTAAACAAATCGTCTTGTAAAACTGAATACCAAACTGTCCGAAGTTTATAAGACAGAAGTTTCCAAACAGCGAAGCCTTACTTCACCTCCATTTTTTAGAAGCTACTTTTAAAGAACTAACCATTCCCACATCTTTTGTGATTGAATAATACAAAGTGAACCAGCCACCTCCCTGATTTTAAGAGGGGAGAGAGTGTTGGGGACGTGGTCCCCACATCAAAACTGTCCTGGAGAGATCAACCATTGATGATTTAAATCTTCACTACTTTATCTCTTTGTTTGCTGCTTGGAATGCTATTGATACCTTCTTTGTCTTTGTAATTGTTTTAATTAGCCACCCAGCATGGGCCCCTGACAGTGCTTGTGATAGAGTATTATGGACAACCCAGCAGGACAGTGAGCCTGTTAACATGAAACACAGACATTATGGCAAGCTTAATTTCTTTTATTTGTGTCATTTTTTCTCCCTGTCGGCTTTGTTTGTGTGTATGCGTGCGTTATTACTTGGGAGAATGAAGAAAAGTTCCCAAGTACTTTGCCTTTTAAAAGGCGAAAGAAGCGTGAAAACGCCATCGCAAACATTTCTCGGGGATTGTACAATTAAAGCTGATATTACCACGTATGGTTTCTGGAGCCAGACAAAGAATGTAACATAGGCCATATTGATTAGTCTTTTCATGCATCGTGTCTTTAGCAATTAGACGGATATTTATGTCAGTTACTGTACTCTCGACTCTGCAAATTTCTCCTTAATTATTATTTTTTTGGCTCTGTAGTGTTATTTGTTCTTGTTGACCACATCCTTCTTTTGTAACTGGAAATCTGGATGTTCAATTATGATGCAGATCTACAACACATTAGCAATAAGCTGTGGTACTGTTGCCATTTGAAGACAATTCTGTCATTTAACTTGTGGGAACTTTTGGCAGTGGGTATATTCGGGGGGGGGAGCAAAACCCAAAAGTTTGTTTTGAGAGATGAACAGTTCAACAACGTCAAAACCTCAAATCCTTTCATAGTATATTTTTAAAAAAATTGTTTGGGGAAGAGGAACGTGAATAAAGAGGAGTGCTTCATGAGAGCACAAGTTTCCTTTGAATTTGGTTTGTTCTGATTAGCCCATGATCGGTTATTATTGCTGATTATTGCCCCACTTCAGCTGTTCTCTAGACATTAATAAAGGCATCTGCTTTCTTAACCAAGAATGCAGTTTTGCACCCTCAAAGTGAGGAGTTTGGGGGTTTTTATCCCCCACTGTGTAGAATTTCTAGCTCGTTAGCCTATTTGTTTTGTTTTATTGGTCTCCTTGAAATATAGCTATGATAACATATTAGTTTGTGGCTTGATGGACCAGATTGAAATAATTCTCCACTTTGACAGAGTTGAATGTAAATCCTGAACGCCTGGGAATTCCTATGTTGTGTTAACCTAGAGGCACTGCTTATTTTCAGTGTTACCAGCTCTTGCGCTTTTTCCCATCCCTCAATCCAAAGGAAAAGGTGTGTGGCTGGGGGGAGGCTTGTTTCGTGAGCAAGGTTGTAATCATGACTGTTTTGAAGAGAAGCTGAAATACAACCTATGGTGTTCACTGCAAGACAAAGGGAAACCTGGTGGGAAGGAGGAGAGGGAAGGGAGCTGTGATGGGTGTGCTAGGTGCTAGTGAGAAGCTCGAGCACCATGAGAGGAAACCTGGTGGGAAGGAGGAGAGAGAAGGGAGCTGTGATGGGTGCCAGTGAGAAGCTCGAGCACCATGAGAGGTGAATGTCTGCACAGGGAACTGAGATGTTAAAATCAAAGGCTATCGCCCCCAGCGTGAGGGCAGCTGCACAGGAAGCGTATCTGCTCCTTCCACAGTTTGCAGCTCAGCAGCTGAAGGTAAATTCTTATCCTTTTCTATTTATGAGAATACAGCAGTGAGGACCCTGAGGGATGAGGGGCTCTGAGTCCTGGCTGGATGGGGCCGCAGCAGGAATCTGTTCAGCTTCAGTGGGGACAGTATATCAAGGGCATATTAGCTGTAACTCCATAATTCAATATACTCGAAAAATTACTTCATTTAAATGCAGAACATGAGAACTCCCTATTGCCATTAAAATAGTGAAAGAAGGCTCTTTATTAGAACAAATAGACAAATAACGTTTTCTTATGTAGAGTGTGAGGGATGTGGTTACTTCAGGAAAGGAAGCAGTAGGATGTTCACCGGCCACAGTTTAGCCATCTTCAAGACAGTTTGAACTGCAGTAGCATGAATTGTCACAACACCACGGCCCCATTTCCTCCTTCTTGATCTTGGGCAATTTGCAGAGCCCAGCGTGTGCTTCAGCCTCCTTCCTCCATGCAGTAGGTGTGGCTCCTTTTCTACAATGTCATAGGGCTGAAAAGCAATTGGAAAAATGCTCAGAGACAGCTTTAAAGCAAGCTGTTGGGACTGAAAAAAAGAGAACTGATAGTATCTCTGATGCCAGTGCTTTGCCATCCTTAA